>NC_134713.1:172033935-172337799 GCF_049634645.1 Pelodiscus sinensis
GAATCATAGGTCTCTTTAATTGACTATTATTGCTTGTGAAGACCAGATATACAATTTAGAAAATCCATTTAGTCACTGCTTAACATATACATACTATATATTTATTATCTAGTGACTGGAAAATACACAAAGTTTACAGACTCTGGATTTTTTCCTAATAGAAATTCTGAAGTTAAAAAAAAAGTTGCTGGAAAGTCACTGTACTTAGATGACTTACACATGTGGTTTAGAAGAGCAGCTGTTTGGAAACTGAAGGAAGGATGAAGTCTTGGGTATTCGGGTGTTTCTACAGAGGGGCTTCTGCAGGTTTGCTGGAAGTACCTGTTGGGAGCATGTCATTGAACTACTACTTTCCCTCCCTTTTTTTGTGGTTTCAGGGGCATTTGTGAATTCACGTCTTCTTTCTTTCTTTCTTTCTTTCTTTCTTTCTTTCTTTCTTTCTTTCTTTCTTTCTTTCTTTCTTTCTTTCTTTCTTTCTTTCTTTCTTTCTTTCTTTCTTTCTTTCTTTTCATAAAAGGGGAGCAGTTCTTTCACAGGTATACTGGTCCTGAGCCTAACCAGTTACTCAAGTAAGGTACTATTCAGCAAGGTTAACATGTGCCTAATTTTAAACCCATGAGGAGTCCCACATGAGAGGAATATCACTGAAATTAGGCATATGTTATGTGCAAGTGCCTTACTGAACTGGAGCCCCAACACACAGAATTCTTTACTCTGAGAGAGGCGGATTAACTATGCCAATGAGAGTATCTTCACTTAGTGCTACAGTGGCATATTTTAAGTATAAAATGGCTTGTCCCCTTTCTTCACGTGGGTTGGGTATTTTGTGATTTTTTTCTCCCTGATTCCTGATGCTACCATACAAGGTGACTCCTCAGTATACCTGAGACACCAGGGATAATGTCTCTTGGGAAAATGAACCAGTGTTATATTTTGACACTTCTATCACATTCCTGTCTCCGAAGAAGAGAGCTACATACTGATATTCTACTGCTACTGCTTCCATATACTGGAGTTAAATTAACTTGCATTACTGAGCCATTGCTAATGGTGGACAATGCATCCCAACAAGGAAACAATCCCCTTAGTTTTTCTTTGAGAAAACAGGAACAAAAATATAGTAAGTTGAGATTGCTGCTGATGACTTTGAGACCTTTGTTATTGCTACATTTTGAGAACAAAGTTTTAAAAATCCCAAGAAACCATTTATTCTCCTTCCAGTTGCCACTGGACATGTGGTCAAATCAAGAAAACTGCCACACATGAAACCTAACAAAAATTGATAGTCATTGGGATCTTTCTGTGAGAAAAAAATGGGGAAAAAAGTTTAAAAAAAGCTCCATAAGCATTTTTGTTTTTCAATAAAGAACTGAAAATAAACATAAAATTCTGTTTATTTTCAAAAACCAAAAAGATTTTGAATTTCTATTTTGCTCATTTCTCACACTCTTTTCCCAGAAATTATAAAAGAGAAAAGAGGGAAAGAAGGGGAAGAAGAGGATAAGAGAAATCACCTCCTTTTTTTGAAACACAAGAACATTTTGAACAAATCAGAAATGCTTTGCAAAAACTTCTGTGATGGTGAATGGCCACTTTTCTGGGAAAAAAAATCAAATACAAAATTTCCTGAGTCTTCCCTAATACGTATTGACACCCTGGACTGATATTTCAGAGTGTCAAGAATGAAATGGTCATGAGAGACTGAGCCACCATCACTTCTCTACCAGAGAGCCATCAAGGGATGGATCATGGTACACTGGTAGGACAGCTAGCCCTTGGGCATACTTGCTGTATGGACAGAGAATACTTCACTTTCCAAAGTGCCAGTGTAGAAATTTTAACAAGTACTAAACTCACATCAAAATTTTGAAATAATAGAGTACATTCTAAATTTTCATGCATAATTTGCACTTGTAAATTTGTTTAGAAAGACATCTAGGAATGTCATTTTCATTATCAATGTGTTCCCAACTTACGGACTCAAACACGTTTTTGTGAAAATATAGCCCTGTATATCATTCAGCTCTGCTTTCTTATTGATAAAAACATAAGCATAGCCATACTGGGTCAGACCAAAGGTCCATCTAGCCCAGTATCCTGTTTGCTGACAGTGGCCAATGCCAGATGCCCCAGAAGGAGCGAACACAACAGGTAATCCCTCTCCTGTCATCCTTTTCCAGACAAACAGAGGCTAAGGATACCATACCTACCCACCATTTCCGATGAAAGAGAAGGCTCATATTTTTCAAGGAAACAGGAGAGCTAAAGGGAAATTCATTGCCTTAGCAGTTAGCTGATCTTTGCTAAAATTCAGTATGAAACACCCTAGGAACCTTGAGCCAAGTAACTTAATGAGAAATTTTGCCATTTCATCACACAGAAAAAATAGGTTGGAAGGAAGGCTATGAAGACCATTTCTCCTCATGGAGCTAGAAGTCTTCAATGAACTAACTAGATGCGAAGATTTTGGAAAATGAAGAAAATAAAGTGATGAAAAAATATAAACATATAAGTAGAGTTAAAGAAAGGAACGTCTGTTGTATGGATGAGAGCGGAAATAGAAACAAAATGTCAGATGTAACATGCAACCAAAGCTATTTCCCCCCCTCCTATGTTGCTTTGCCTCTCAGACACTTGCAAAACATTACCTTATGGGGTTGGGGGTTTTTTGTTTGGTTTTTTTTGCTTTTGTTTTTCATCCCTAGCGTACAAGCTTACATATCTCATTTTAGCCCTTTCCAGTTCACACAGCAAAATTCTTATCCTTTCAAAGGAACATCCTGGAAAGAGAGGGTCATGCACAGCTGCTTGTATCTTCAGGTACATTTGTTTAAATTTGCTAAACACATTTTGAATGTGTTCAGACATTTCTTAACACCAGAAGCTTGAGGAGCTTAGACATCAGAAAATGTCTATTTTGAAATCAGTCATATGCACTTCAATTCCATAGGGGATTTATGGGTACTAGAGGAAAAACAGTCCCTCCACATATTGTATAGTCAAAGCATAATGTAGCAGTGTCAAGTTTCTTTTACGTATATTTTCTAATATATTAGAACCCTGGCATACTTCCTTGTTAAACTAATTCCCACTTTCATTTGTTAAACTAATAGATAAGACATCAGCCATATTCTCCATTTAAAGAAAGGAGAAATTTTAGGCTTTCCAAACAACAGTGGGATGTTTATGCATAATCAGTTTGACTGTTACGATGGTCTTGGTAAAGCATATTGGGTTAAATGACTAGTTTACTTTTTTTTCCTGTTACTTTTAATTTTCCTCTGAATCATGTACTGTTAACAGACTCAAAGGATGCTCGACCTCCAAAATATAATGATATAACCCTAATATCCTGATGTTTAAAATATGTTTTAATAAAGCAAATACTCTTTCCTGTCCTTTTAAAATTCCTAACATTAACATAATTTAATGTGGATTTGCTCAGCTCTCTACTTCTCTCCATTCTGGGAAACATTTGTTATCCAGTCCTGGAAAACAACACACAGGAAGGATGGATACTTTGGTTCTTGGCAGTTTCTGGGGGTTTTATGTGTGTCTGAGTAAAGCTTCACCAAGACATACTACAACTGCTGTGGAAGACTGATGCTGCAGTACAAGCTATCTACATGTACTGTTGATGGTGGGGGAGGGAGAGAGAGGGAGAGGAAGAGGAACAGAAGGTGGGGCAAAAGGGGCAGCTGCCCCAGGGTCCGGTGATTGAAAAGATCCTGGCACTCGTGGACACTGATGCCATAGTAGCAGCGGCAGGGCCCGGAGTCCCAAGCCCTTTAAGTCACTGTTCAAATGCTATGTGGCACACTCCAGGCAGCTCTAAAGAGGAGGGAACGGTGGCATGGCATGTTCCGGGTGGCATAGAGAGGGTTAGCTGCCCCCATCCTGCCCTTCCATCTGAGGCCACACTCCTTCCGGTAGCCACTCCCTCATCTGCCCAGGGGTCCAGCATGCTTGTTGGCCCCCCAACATGTCCTTCAGAAAGGATCCCACTGATTAGCACTCGTTTCTAGTGAAAATTACACTCCTTTCCTGCAGATTCAATATTGAATCCCCTGGTTTTACATCTGTCAGGGTCAATGGACCTGGCAGAGGAAGATTCACCAATCTTTCCCCTTCTTCCACCCTCATTTTGCATGACTACTGTACATTCAAACAATAACTCATACAGCTGTACATATACATATATGAATATAGGGTCTTTTTTTAGATTAACACATGCAAAACTACAGTTCACAGAGCCAAATTATACTGTTGATCTTTTTTGACCCAAGCAGCTAGTCAAAGTTCATAATGAGTATGAAGTAGAAAATGATGGAGTCTAGTATTTTCTTTGACATAATCTTGTTTATTTACAAGGAATGTACAATGTCCTGTATTCCTGAATGCAGAAGGACTAAAAACAAAAAGATTGGGTTTTTTAGGTTATGGCCCTAAAATCTCTTTAGCCAAAAAAAGACCCAGCAAAAGCTTTCTCTGGCTTTATGCAAGGTCACAGTGTGCTTATAGGCTTTTGCCTAGCTTTTTTTGGGGGGGGGGGGGCCTCTCCCCCTTTCTCGGTTCAAATCTGTCCATAGTTTCTGTGTGATCTGCCTCCTCGCCCCTCCCCCCCCCACACACTTAAATAAAACAATATTCAGTCAAAAGCTCCTGGCCGGCATACATTTTTTTTGTTTTAAGTGATGGCTTTTGCTTACAGTTATGCTAACTAGAGGGTGGAAGTTTTATGTCTCTGAGTCTCAATGAAGTTTTAACTCTATTCATGACAGGGTTTTGCCCAGCTCATAACTGTATAGAGACATCAGAAGCTTTTGAAGTTGGGTGTTTCATAAAATAGGTGTAAACCGAAATAAAATTGTCACTGATCACAAACATGCAGAATGCAAATTAGAGCAAGTAACTTTGTTTTACCACTTACACCAACTAATACCCAATGTGTAATTCACACCAGTATTTGCTTCACCATAGAATATTTCCCAGCCATTCCCTGTATAATACACCTACATTTCATAAATCAAGACTGAATTCCTTACTTTTGTGCATCAGCACTGAAAATCAAACCCCAAATGTCTTTTAAAAGAGGGCCCATTCATTTGCAAAAAAAGCAGTAAATTTAACCTAGCTATATTCAGAATTACAAAATAAGTTACATTAAATGTCTCATGTCATTATTAGGCAATACCATCTGACAATTTGCCTACTTGACAATTCCATTGGGGAAAAGTGCCAAGCACAAAATATCTGTGAAGTCTCTTTTTTTTCTCTAATGTATATTTATGGGATCTGTTCTGACAGAACAGACAAGTTCATTGAATTCAATGAAGTTGTTCCTATATTAAGCCAATATCAAAGAATTCAGAGTCAGGCCATATGTTTCTAGCAAGACACAAAATCACATCTAAAGATAATCTAAACTACCGCATATATGCATCTATTTTTAAATGATTCACTAGTTTTCCTGTAAAAAAGTGTACAAATTTGGAGCACATTAATCTGCATTCATTTAATCTACATGGGGTTATGGATTATTAATGACATGGTAGTCGGTAGGTCTATTTAATTCTTAACGAACAGTGCCATATGACATTGTAGTCATGCTGCTACCAAGATGTAAACTTCACTGATCTCAGTGAGGTCAAGGGCTCATCCAAAGTAGTTTTTACAGACTATATTCCTTATCATGCAGAATGAGCTCAGATATTTTAGCAAGGTTTAAAGGGGGAAAATATTCAATGTAAGAAAATATTTTCCAGTTATATTACAGTGTTTTCACAAAAATAATAAGTTTAAAATTCTCCCACTAAAATATACAATGTAACAACTCAAAATTAAGATATTTGTAAAATAAAACCTATAGAATTAAATAGTGATGAAATTAAATTAATGGGATTAGTAGACACTACTATATCAAACTTAATTTATAGATTTTCTACAGGTAGTTTTTAAAAAAACACACTAAGGAATTCTCTAACTGGGACATGATTTCATTATTAAATTGTAGAGTATGGTTCAAAACCCTACTGAAAGTTTATCCTTTTCTGGTTAATTCTGCATTGACCTTTTCACGAGGCTTAGGCATGTACTTTTAAAACAGTATGGCATGTTTCCTCTTCAGGAAAAGGTATGCATAGGTTCCCAGAACCACTGACCTTACTCTGTCCTTTAGAAGATTTTAGTAGTCACAGCTATTGATGTAATACATATTATGTACAGGATTTGTTCCATGTATAGATAGAAATAGTTCCAGAAATGTCAAATAATCCAGAACTAAAATGACTATTTGTTTAGCTATAAGATTAACAGTTGTCAAGCAGTGTTATATGTTAAGTAAAAAGCAAGGCTGGATAACAATCAAATTCTATTCTTAATTAATTCTGCTGCTGTGTCTACCCATACACATACATAGTTTTTGTTGCAATCATGTTGCACAGAATTACCTCTAGCTGTTATGTGCCAAGGAATTATGCATCATTCGTTCATCACTAACATTCATGGGAAGCAACAAGGATAAATTCAGTATGGTGAATGTAGCAGGTGCTGAGAGCTCACTTGATATATGTACATATGTATGTCAGGCTAGATAATAAAGTTGGGCATGGCAAGCAGAAAAGAGCATAAATCACTGTCAAGAGCTGTTCCTGGCCTCTGAAAGAGAATCATGCTACTTTACTGGTTTGGTGAATCCAGGTGCTGTTTTATTCTAAATGAGATTTTGATTAAGAATGATTATGTCTGAAAGTGTTTTAACCCCAACCCTTATCTTTTTGACTGCCACTTTAAAACATGTGTTCTAAGTAATAAAGTAACCTTGCAGATATTATGGTTGCATCATAGCTAATTCTCGCTTGAAATGAACACGTGAATCAAAATGGTATTTTGCATCAAGCTGCCTTTCTTATTAAGTAACATTGCATTTTCTATGTAAATGTAATTTTTAACTTGCTGACCACTTACATATTTGTTATGGAAACTCAAACGTGCTTTTCTTTTCATCAGGTTAAAGGTTAAAGCTCATATTGAAGTGTAAACAGCATCATTGGGAAAAATGCTAAATGCTACTGCAGCACAAGCAGAAAAAGTCAGGATGATATTATTTTTAAGAGGCAGAAAAACAATTTTCCCTAAAATGACTGGTACTGGTAGCTGAGCATTTAACATCAATGATAGAGTAAGTGATAGTATTGTTTTGCAATCCGTGGTTTCTTTTTCTCTTGGCCAGTACATTTCGCTGATTTTGCCACCATCGGAATGGATGTCAAATGTTCAGAATATCACTTCACAATGAAATGTAAGGTTCTAATTTCAGAAAATTTGGTGTTTCCTGATGTCTTTCCAATGGCTGTAAAGATATACTGAAATAAGATGTGCAAATCACTAAATGACCTAAAATCCTGCCATCAGAAGGTTTATGTAGTAGCAATCCGATGTTACAGTTCAAGAGTGACAACTACATTTTGAAGTGTGCTTTATTTTCTAAGAGTAAATGAAGCATACCTTCTTTTCATATCATTCAAATTGGCCATTTCCTTCATACCTTTATGTTCTATTATTTATGTTACTGCAACTAGAAGTGCAAGATTTATTTAGGAGAAACATTCCATCAATCCTAAGGCACAAAGCATAGCCCAATCTATCACATCACGAGTGCATTTTAAATAATTCTTGACACACTTTGCCTGTAAAACTACTATAATTATTATGCAATAATCAGAGCTTCAATGATAACAGTTAAGCAGGAGGAACTGGTCTTTCCATGTCTTCTTATTTTTCCTTAAATTTGTGTGTATGTATCTATCTATAAAATATAGATATATATTATTTTAACAAGGAGAAGGCAGCACAAGCTATCTCTTTGCATTTGAGCTTCAGCTATAATACAGTGCAAACACCTGTGTGAGTGTGTGCACACACCCGGAGATGATTGAAGCAGGATAGATTCAATAAAAATGTTCTCCATCTTTTAACTACTTCTTCTCTCAGCTAAAATATAAAAACAGAAAATTCATCTGCTTTGAATCAACTTGGGGAAAAATACTCATATAACTGTACACTCGTCAACCACTTCAAGGTCAAATCCAGGAAATAGGGTATGCAATAGGGTCAATATTTGTGGACTACTAACAGCCAAAGATATGATTAAGAACTGACTCTAATTTACATACACCTGAAGTTTTGTAACTGATTCATTTGAGAAAAATAGCAGGACTAGATTTTCTCCTTCCTTTGTAGAAAACAGGGAACCCTGGAAAGGCTCTTTCTCTGGAAAGGTGGTGGTAGCGTGCATTCCCCACTATAAAATCAATAGGAAATTCAGTAGAACTTGGCTATTCCTAGAGGCTGTCCCTCAGGCCAGTGACTCCAGAGCCCCAACTTAGAGGGAGAAAGCATCAGAAATCAATACTAATACTGAGTGAGTCCGAATTTACCAAGGCTATATTTCTCCACAGAGTGGAGGAGAGTGAAATGCCACAGAGACCAGCTACCCTCAATTCATATCCCCTCCCTCTCATAGCCTAATGGTCTCCACCAGTGGATTCTGACCTGTCATGCGGATCTACTGGGGAACTTTCCAAGGGTTTCAGGAAGGGGTGAGGAACACCACAGATGCAGCAATCCAGCTGTCTGTGCCTGCTGACTTAGATTCATTGGGTTTTTATTTTTTCCAAAGGCAGGGAACAATTTGGGATTTAGCACCTTACAGAGAAAGTGTGATGCTCACTAGTGCACTATTCAGTGGTTGTTTTTTTACATTCAGTTGCAGATATGAATATTAATACAAATATTTTCTATCCCAGAAGAGCTTTGGGAGATTAGATCTGGACCATAGGATCAGGATATTCAGATAAGCACTCTGATTTTTGGATGCTTATCTGATATAACTCTCCCCCAAATGTTTGTACTTCTCTTACCGCCAGTATATTGGAATCTATTTGTGTAGACTTTGTTACCCAGAACAGTACAACCTTTAGGAAACGACTTAGTTTTCAAAGATATGACACCAGGAAAATGGCTGCTTTAAATGGTTGGAGAAGCAGGTTAGATAGAAGTTGCTAGCATGGGATTGTGAATGTTGTACAGAAAAACTCTCTTGCCTGGATGCAGTTTACCCGGCTAGAAAACGACCAGTGCTATACCTTGTGTTCCTCTTTTTGCTGGTATCTCTCACAACCACAACAGTATCTGAGAAGAAATTATAAACTAGTTGGGAGTCCATACACATGGCAGAAGAAAACTGATTCATTGCTTTGGGTCATATGTTAATTAATAAGGTAGAAGTCAGCAACATGGAGTAAATGCAAGGAGGCATTGGAGAGCAGCTACGAAGGGTGTTGGGCAGATGGGAGTGAAAAGGAAAATAATGGGGGGAGGAGGAAGATGGTCAGATAAGAGAAGGATGCCGGCATCAGCTCTCAATGCAATTTACTCATCTCACAATGCATTAAGAGTTAATACTGTCTGTATTTACCGGTGTTAGGAACAAATGCCAGAAAAAAAAAAGAAAGAACATTTTATCTTTGACACTGTACTTGGATCTTATGCATTTAACTCTTAAAGGATATACACTAAGGCTGTGTCTACATTGGCCCCTATTCCATAATAGGGATGCTAATGTAGCACTTTGGAATAGGCAAATCCGTGGGGGATTTAAATATCCCCCGCGGCATTTGCATTAACATGGCTGCTGCTTTTTTCCGGCTTGTAGATAAGCCGGAGAAAAGCGCCAGTCTGGATGCGATCCTCCGGAAAATAAGCTCTTTTCCGGAGGATCTCTTATTCCTACTTTCAAAGAGCTTATTTTCCGGAGGATCGCGTCCAGACTGGCGCTTTTCTCCAGCTTATCTACAAGCCGGAAAAAAGCGGCAGCCATGTTAATGCAAATGCCGCGGGGGATATTTAAATCCCCCACGGATTTGCCTATTCCAAAGTGCTACATTAGCATCCCTAGTACGGAATAGGGGCCAATGTAGACACAGCCTTAATGCATATCCTTTAAGAGTTAAATGCATAAGATCCAAGTACAGTGATTTGGCCATTCAATAAGTGTTATTAGACAGAATAAAACTAGTCTTATACAGCTTCCCATAGAAATTTTCCTGCTGAAGAATACATCTTTGCTATCAATAGTAGTTTATAATGAACAAGTCTAGTTCACTAGAACAACTATGACAGAAAAAAGATTAATTTTAATGAGATGGAAGTCACCAGAGCTTCCCGTAACCCTCAACAATAGAGTCATAATCTATTAGACCAGGCAAATTATTTAGAAAGGTCTTTATACAGAGAAGAAAAAAGAAGCCTACTTTTCGATAGTCTGAAAAATGTGGAAACCCTTTCTAGATTAGTCTGGAGGTGACAGATATATTGTTTACTATGGCTAACTTAGATACTATTACTGTGCTGAAGCTTACGTTTATTGTCAGTGACAAGGTTTAAAACGCAGTACACTCACGCTATTCAGACCCAGCATTTATTAATAACAGATGACCTTCTCATAGGCTTTAAAAGACATTGAATATGCAAACCTCATTATATCAGATTGCTTTGGGTCCACAGGAGAATAATAAAAAGGACAGGGAATGTCTTCCATTTCAACAATTATTCTAGATGAAAGTATTTGCCATTTCCAAAGTTAAGTTTTCCTTATTATGATATCAATAAAATGCTATAGTGCAGTCCACAGCTCACAAGCCGCATGTGGCTCTTTCAGATGTAGCCTGCGGCTCTGCAAGGCTACCTCCTGGAGTGCCATGAATAGCCGATTTGCAGTGCTCCTGGAGGGAGAGAGTCCCCACTCTTCATTCTCCCTCCTGAAGCACCATGATTGGAGGAACAGGCCTAGCTGAGCTCAGAGACAGAGTAAGCTCCAGGAGGGAGACCACTTTTTGTTGGCCCTGGCACAAAGGCCGAGGATACAAGGGATGCTGTAAATAACAACTGAGGCTGGAATGGTGAAGTGGCGGGGACAAAATGGACAGCATGATGAGTCACCCAACTAAACGCAGTTTAGCTAAATTTAGTTTTTATTTTATTGAAAATTTCTTTAAAATTTTAGAGTATTTGGTTATATTTACATTATAATTATATATTTACTAATACTGTATGGCTACATCTAGACTGGCATGATTTTCCGCAAATGCTTTTAATGGAAAAGTTTTTCTGTTAAAAGAATTTGCGGAAAAGCATCCATGCCAATCTAGACGTGGTTTTGTGCAAGAAAGCCCCGATCGCCATTTTCGCGATCAGGTCTTTTTTTCACAAAACAATACCGCATTGTCTACACTGGCCCTCTTGCGCAAAAGCATTTGTGCAAGAGGGCTTTTGCCTGCACGGGAGCAGCATAGTATTTCCGCAAGAACACTGACAATCTTACATGATATCGTCGGTGTTCTTGTGGAAATTCAAGCGTCCAGTGTAGACAGCTGGCAAGTTTTTCCGCAAAAGCACCTGCTTTTGCAGAAAAAACTTGCCAGCCTAGATGCAGCCTATGTGTGCGATTGGGAGGCATACAATACACTATAAAGTGCATACAATAGTCATGTGGCTCTTCTGGTTCATGGTGATTGCAAACATTGCTCCTGAGTCACACTGTGAATACCATTCTTATAGTAATTGTTACTATGGCTCAGAAAACTTTATTTTAATCTCTCTAGTATTTGCTCTCTAGCATTTGCAACAGCTGTTGTCAACTCACGTGTTTTTATGGTGGGTTTCATGATATTTGGTGTTCGTCTTAAAGCCTCCACTTCTGGAATCACCGGATTATGTCAGAATCACAACTTTTTATTTTAAGTGAGTTTCAAACAGGCTCCAAAGGCAGAAGGCAAATAAAGAGACCGAAGATTTATTATTTTAAATAGCTCATGATTTTGGATGGTCTGACTCCTGAATTTGGAATGCTTGGGGTTTGTACCACTGCTTAAAACCATATGTGAAGTTACCTTATGGACATATCTCCTCTCCCTTTCTTTCTTTCTGACAGGCAGCAACATGGGAGTCTGATGGTTAAAATGCTGTAGAGCTTCGTTACAGAAGCAGAACAAGTACTAATTGATGTCTGGATTGCTGCTCCCAGGGAAAGGGTCTCTTTAAACAGCTATGCCCCAACAGTGTCTTTGATGTAAACCACAGGAAGTGCCTTAATTGCTGCTTTTATAGCATTCAGCAGTCAGGTGAAATATGACATCACATCTGCCACACTGGATCTTCAGTAGAAAACAAGGGGAAAGATTTGTTTTCAGATCTCAAAGAGAGCTTTATTCCCTGGACTCATCCTGCTCTGGTTTTAATCTTCAGAGCTCTCCTGGCACAACCTGATGTTCCTACCTTACAGTTGGCATCTGGAGGAACCCAGGGGAGCATCAACAACCCCATTCCTTATTCCTTAACTCCCCAACTCAAGGATTTCAGTTCCCAAATGTCCAGAGCTCTGGTGCTGTGCTGCACAGAACACATATTATTTGAAATTGCAGGTGCCATAGCTCCCCCTAAAAGACATCATACCTGATAGGTCATTTCTGATGCATCTCAAAAGCAGATATGTAGTGAACATGAGGATTAGTACCTGGATATAGTTGCCATTTACTATCTAAGTAAAGACACAGATCTAAATTCTGACTGAGCCTTAGAGTTACACAAGCCATAACTGTCCTCCAAAATGATAATAAGAATAAAAAACCTTGCAAAGCAGGCTGTGACCTTTCAGCAAGATGATACAAAGTACATTAAATAAATGGTATAAAGCTGAGGCACTCAAGCTTGGCTGACGACACATGACCTTAACAGTAAGTGGTCAGCTAACATCAAAAAGGAAAGCAAGAGATGTTTCAACTCAGTCTGAATCAAATCAAATCAAAGACATCACAGAACATTCCAATGAATATGAGTGAAGGACCAACCAAATTCAAGGACAATTTACTTTCTGAATGGAGAATGGTAATTGGCATAAGTTCTAGCCCTGCCCCGGGAGCCACGGGACCGCCAACACAGGAGATAAGGGATGACCTGAAGGTACGGGGGTGGGGGTGGGTTCTTATGTGACTCAGGGGAGAGGGTATTAGCTTGGGAAGCAGAGGGTGGCAGGCTTTAACCCCACCCCAGGAGCCACTGGACCACCAACACAGGAGATAAGGGACACCCTAAAGAGATAAAAGATGCCCTAAAGGTATATAAGGGACATCCTGAAGGTAGGAATCTGGAGGAAGAAACAGTATAAACTGCATTACTTTAAAAAAAAAAAAAGACTGTGGATCAGTTTCCAATTTCTTACCAGTGCAAATACAGACACATCTACAGCTGAATGCAGAAGTTAAAGCTTTTTAAAGCTCTTCTATGGTTCCCCATATATCACATCATAACAAATTTGTTTGATTGTGAAGCTACTCAGAAATTAAAAATTAAGCAGCGCTGGTAAGCGCAACGTGCAAAAGTGGTAACTAGAGCAGCGGTGGGCAATCATTTTTGATAAGGTGCCACTCTAAGAATTTGGAAAGTGATTGAGGGCCACACTTTTCCATAATATTAATGGAGGAGGTGCGGAGTCAGGGATGCAGATTGGGTGCAGAACGGAGCTTGGGATAAGGGAGGGAGTTTGAGTGAAGGAGGCAATTGTGACCAGGGGCACTGGACTGAGGTTCAGGGTGTTGGATTGTGACCTAGGGCAGGGAATGGAGGTACAGGAGGGGGTGCAGAGATTTGAGTTGTGAGCTAGGGCAGGAGGGGACTATGATTTTGATTGGGGTGCCATATCTGGGAGGTAATATTGGTACAGGAGGGGGCAGAGGATTTGGGTGTGTGGAATAGGGGGCAGGAGTGGGGGGCAGAGGATTGGGGAAGGGAAGGACTGGGGTGCCAGAGGTAGGCTCTGCCAGGAGATTTGCCAGCCAGCAGTAGTTCCTGAATCAGCCTTGCTGCCTGCTCCACTTCTGCGCAGGCTACAGCCATGTGCTCTGGAGCCACTTGTGCTTCGTGGCTACTTGTTATTGAAACAGGTAGCTCCCATTGGCAAGTTTCTGGCCAGAAACCATCCCATGGGATTGTGCTGGGGGCAGGAGAAGTTCCTAAAGCTTCCCCCTCCCCTCCAGACTCACAGTTTGTAAAGAAAAACTGCCCCGTAGCTGCATTTCTGAGTGGTGTGAGGGAGGGGCGAGGCAACGGGGAGCCTGCTTGGGGTTCCCTGCAGCATCCACTGGACGGATATGGTGGCTTGGCTGGCTTGTTTTTTGTGCATTCTTATCTTTTCAGTAAAAAATATTGAAAACATGTCCATGACAGTTAATATAATGTATGCTCAGTGAATTGGGTCTTAAATTTTGATGTGCCAGATGTTCCCAAGTTAACCATTGTTAAAGTTTTGATAAATGTAGTAACAAATTGACTAAAAGAGCTTAAAATAAAACTTTCAACACTGGCAGACTTTTAATAAACAGTCTGGAAGGGTAGTAAAATTATAAACTGATCAGAAAAAAACATTGATTAATTTCTGAACACAAAAAGGGCTCTTTACACTCCCATGTGATACAGATCAGGCTCTAAAGTAAGAACTATAAACAATTAATCCTGTCTGCCAGAGGTGGGCAAGCAGGGATGAAACTAACTTCCTGCTGTCTGTGCTAATAAAGAACTTTTCTAAACTGTGTTCCAGACAACTAATAAACTCTTTTGTTTATAATGCTGGCTGAGAGTCATTGCTACCTATGGGAGTTGGAGTCGCATGACCCTTAAGGGCACAAAAGGCTTCCCAAAGTATCTTATTCAGGTGAGCTCACTATGTAGAGCTCACAGCATGAAAAGAGGGTGCTGGAGGCTCTGCCCCAGCGTCAGGAAGCAGTGCAGCAAAGGAGGCTTACCCCGAGGGGTTGCCACACTGAAGAGAGTACTGCTCGAGATTAATTCAGACCTGTTCCAGAGCAGTGAGCCTGTGCATCCATGACAGGAAGCCTATTCAGACAAGTGGTGAGACAGACTGCAATTCTTTAGTCACTGAGAACATTTTCACAAACTCACAGCTATTGTCTGAATGCTTCCAAAGAACAAGACCCCACATTTTGTGACTGGCTCCCACACCAGGCAATGTGTAGAAAGAAGGATACTTTGGCTTCTTCCACCTTACAAACCAACATAGGAACTACACATAATCTGCTTCGCAATCATAATATTTCCTACCCACAAAAATCCTAGAAATAAATTGATTACCAGAGCAGTTATTTATAGTCTTTATACGGTGTGCAAAGTTGTTGCTAATTCAGCAAAAGTGTAACTGGAGGTTACCAAGGATGCAAGCAAACCTGTTTGATAGATCTAGGGTACGTCTAGACTACAGGCTTTTATTGACAGAAGCTTTGTCGACAAATACTGTAGACAAAGCTTCTGTCGACAAAGATCGTCTAGACTACATCCAGTTCTGTTGACAAAGCAAGCCGCTTTGTTGACATGAGAGTGTAGACGGAAAGGACAATGTAGATGCAATAATACCTTCTGTCGACAGAACTCTGTCGACAAAAGGCGTTATTCCTCATTTAGCGCTATCGACAAAACTGCTGAGTTCTGTCGACGTTATGTTGACAGAACTCGGTGGTAGTGTAGACGCAGGTATAGTTTTGTCGACAAAACCCTGTAGTCTAGACACACCCCTAGTCTCTGCATTATTCACTTATCTGTTCAAAACAAACCATTGTTAAGGTAGAGGGGTTCTCTGCATAGCAGAATATTATAACTACCACCTATTATCTGAATATGCTCCAGTTTCAGATTGGAGTAAACAAATCATGGGTCCATGACCCATTTATTTTTCATTCGCAGATTTACTGAAAGGCCAGCACCGTTGTCCTTGGCTGAGGTATTTGGTTAGACAAAGAAAAGCTTGCAATTTAAATCTCAACAACTTCAAGGGTCTATTTGGATTGGTTTATGGTAGCATCTCCAGATTCACAGCAATGTAACAGAATCTGAGTTTGGATTTCTCAATGAGTTCAATAGATATCATTGAATACGGAGCAAAGTTTTTGATATGAGAAAAAAACCTTTTAAATGGATGAGATAAACACAAATGGATGCAGTTGTTCTCTTATACGACCGTTCTACAGCATTGGCGCTCAAGCCAGTTTGTATCTTTCACTTGTATTTCCTCAGGCTCAAATCGTAGAGCTTCTTTTCAGCACAGCAGGCAGTAAGCTTGCCCTAATTACCGCCAAGGATGCCCAGATGCTTTTGTCAGCTTTTCAAGCAAAGAAAAAGATTACAGGGAGACAAAACCACAGGATCAAGGATGTTCATAATTTTTTTTTTAAATCCACTTATATTTACGTTCTTTACTGACTAGAACGAATCTAAATAGTATATAAAACTGAGCCCCAAACCGATTGCTCATATATGGACTCAAACTTTTGCACTTAAGAGAAAAATATAAATGCAGCCAATTAAAAGATGTTTCTGATAACACACCCTTTTGAAGTGATTTGAGTGGATACAAGGTGTTGATCCTAAACTGATATAGAGCCATTATACTGGCTTTTTATTTGAATGTGATCTGTGTTTCCCTTCTAAAAAGAAACAGCCAAGATAATAGGAATCCAGACCCATTCGTACTGTTTCTGATATGATGATCAAAAGCCTCATTGTCTTCAACAGGATGGAAGGTTTAAGCCCCCTCAATGAAGCCCTTGAAGTACAGAAGAATTATGAATGGTGTAATAATAGAAATTCCTATTTCACACACTTTGAAATTATGTGAAGAGAGCCCTGCATTTTTTTTTCAAATTCAATTTCAGAAGCATTTAACCAATTCATTTTAAGATGGAGGAACATACACTGTGACAGGTTTCTCTCTATTGTTAGTGGCAGAAGGCAATGACTGCCTTCATTGATTGCAGCCAGCACAATCAGCTATCACCATGTAAACCCAGTTACATTTTCTCACAAATATGGATAAAACCCTGGTTTTTTTTTTTTTTTTTGTGAAAACTGACACTCTGACTTTACCTGGCCCAGTTTCTTTTTTCAGCTAATGTACAACATTAACAGTTATAACATTTAATTACGTAGTTGAGGATTCCTGCAAAATTTAGTTTTGAAAACTTAAACCATTTTCTGAACTGTATTACATATCATGATGTAGGCCAGGCCCACACTCAATAGTTGTGTATCATTGTAAGATGTGGTGGGGTGTAGTAGATAGAACATGGGCATGAGATGAGCTCTATTTCTTGCTTTGCCACTGGGATATCATGGGCAAGTCACTTAGCCTCTTTGTGCCTCAGTTGCTTCTTCTAAAATTAGGATAATGATACCAACATCCTTTGTAAATCCCCACTTTGAAATCTGCTGATAGAAAGTACTGTATAAGACAAGGTTAATCAACATGCGGCCCGTGGCCCATTTGTTTGTGGACCATGGTATAATTTGGGTTTATGTGGGGCTCAACATGCAGCTCATGGGCAGGATCCTTTCAACATGGCCTCCACCGGCAACAGGGTCCACAATGGTGAGGCATTTCCCAGGCGGGGTAAGCATTGAAAGATGCAAATGGACTGGCTGGTTGGAACAGATGGGTACAAGGTGTTGGCATTTGCAGCCCACAGGGAGGAGGTGATGGGAGTGCTGGGGCATTGTGGGAAGTGCTTTGTATTCATGCCCATCAGTATGAAAGAATCTATTTGCATATATTTGCATACATATTTACATATGTATGCAACCACACTTATGTTGTGGCCCTTGTATGTGCTGTGAGTATCATTGTGGCCCTTGGGGCTTCCAAAGTTGAGTAGTCTTGATATAAGAACTAGTTAGGCATAGCATTATTATTGTTTCAGTTGGTATGATGGTGTTATTAAGGGTGCATCTAGACTATATTCTTCTTTCCAAAGAGGAATGTAAATGAAGGAAACTGAAAATGCAAATGAAGCACAGATTTACAAATCTCATACTTCATTTGCATAATCATGTCTGATCGCTTTTTTGAAAACTTTTTTTCGGAAAAAAAAGCAGTCTAGAAGCGGTTCTTTCTGGAAAAAAAAACCCTTTTCCAAAAGAACCTTGTAAACCTCATTTTTTCTGGAATAAGGGTTCTTTCCAAAAAGCATCTAGACTGCTTTCTTTTTTTATAAAATCTTTTTCGGAAAAGCGATCAGACGCGATTATGCAAATGAAGCACGAGATTTGTAAATCTGTGCTTCATTTGCATTTTCAGTTTCCTTCATTTACATTCCTCTTTCGAAAGAGGAATGTATTCTAGACACACCCTAAGGGTGAGTCTAAACTACACCCCTCTGTCAGCAGAGGGATGTAAATGAAGCACTTTGAAAGTGCAAATGAAGCAGGGATTTAACTATCCAGTGCTTCATTTGCATAATCACGTCATGGCACTGATTTGAACAAGCACTATTGCAAAACTGAAACTGCAGTTTAGATGTGTTTTTTCAACAACGGGGTCATTTTTCGAAAGATCCTGTCCTCCGCAAAAAAAAAAAAAAAAAAAAAAAAAGAGGAGTACAGGATCTTTTGAAAAATCGCCCCATTTTCAAAAAAAATCGCATCTAAACTGTGGTTTCAGTTTTGGAAAGATGCTTGTTCGAAACAGTGCCATGATGTGATATGCAAATGAAGCACGAGATATTTAAATCCCCACTTCATTTGTACTTTCAAAATACTCCATTTACATCTCTCTGCCGACAGAGGGGTGTAGTTAAGACTTAGCCTAAGAAAATTGTTACGTATATCCCCCTTCCCTTACAGGAACAGGCTGTTGTAATAGAAACATATTTATACCAGTATAATAGGGAGTGGAAAGGAGAAAGGCAAGGATGAGATGATGGTGACTAATTATAATTGTGTGCAGATTAGCCCATTATATATATAGTAGTCCAATTTCTGTGACTCTATAATGTTGAAATTCTGGCTGTTCCCTCTGGGCGGTGCAGTTGCCGAGCGCCGTGGCGGTGCAGTTGCCTCCCGCCACGGCGCTCGGCAACAGCACCACCCAGAGGGAACAGCCAGGGGCGGGGCCTGGATGAGCGTGCATCTCTGACATCAGGAAAGGGCACCGGATTCAAAAGGAGGAAAGTGGAGCAGACACAGAGGATGCAGAAGAGACAGAGAGGAGAACGGAGGAGGCAGAGGACAGCGAGAGAGAGACTGAGAGAGAAGAAGCAGGAGGAGGAGAAGAGAAAGAGAGAGATGGAGAGAGAGGCAGAAGACAGAGGAGAGCTGGGGGGGAGGGTGAGGCAGGAGGAGGAGGAGGAAAGACCAGAGAGAGAGATGGAGCGAGAGACCAGAGGCTCAGGAGAGAAGACCGACGTGGAGGAGAGACCTGAAAATCCCATCTTATGATAGGCTAATTGGCTAGTATATTTATAAACAATGAATGGCTTCAGTTTAATGTTCAAGAAATAACAGAATGGAATTCAATTAGAAATCTGTATCGCAGACTTAAAATTATCAACATATGACAGAATCATATTCAAGGCAGGACTCTGCTTTCAAACTGGTTTTATTGCCGCAAATACATTCGCTGACTTCATTAAAGCCACTCCTGATTATGCTAGAGTAGCCAAGCGCAGAATTTGGCCCCAAGTGTGTGATAATTGATAGCATAGTTGCCATTTGACTGATAACACAGCATTTATTCTGCTCAGAACAGTTAGGCAACGTCTACATTGGCACCCCTTTTCGGAAAGGGGATGCTAATGAGACGAGTCGGAATTGCAAATCCGCGGGGGATTTAAATATCCCCCGTGGCATTTGCATTTACATGGCTGCCGCTTTTTTCCGGCTTGGGGATAAGCCGGAGAAAAGCGCCAGTCTAGACGTGATTCTCCAGAAAATAAGCCCTTTTCCGGAGGATTTCTTATTCCTACTTGAAAGTAGGCTTATTTTCCGGAGAATCGCGTCTAGACTGGCGCTTTTCTCTGGCTTATCCCCAAGCCGGAAAAAAGCGGCAGCCATGTAAATGCAAATGCCGCGGGGGATATTTAAATCCCTCGCGGATTTGCAATTCCGAATTGTCTAATCTGCATCCCTTTTCCGGAAAGGGGGTGCAGTGTAAACACAGCCTTAATGTTTAATTATAACTACATTCCAAGAGATTTGCTGTCATTATGAGTATCACTGCTTTAAAATTGCCAGCTCAGAAAATCCAAATATCTTAATTTTCCTTACACAGATTTAAACTAACTCTGCAGTGTTAGTGGTTAAAATCTATAGTGCATCTTCATTTGAGATCATTTCTATTAACAGTCATAATAGCATGTTCCTTTAATCTTCTGTGCTGTCCCCCAAAGTCCTTTTTACTACACTCCCATTTTAATTTACTACCTGTCTTATCACAATTTAATTTGTGTTCAGTGAGTATCTTTTCAAAACAACACAAAGTCCCTTCATTTCCTTAGAAGATGGAGTTCAACATGTAAATGGAATTTTATGGTCTAGAGTCTCTTCCCAGGGCACAATAATGAAGCCAATAGAGGTGAACTGTTGTAACTGAGAATAATTTAGCCTGATGCATAAAACATTCATTAAAGCAGTGCTATGTGTTCAATTAAAGCATCTGTTATGCTTCCCATTTTTTTCATTTGTTCACAATATTTCTGCTCTCTCTCTCTCTCTCTCTCTATATATATATATATATATATATGGATTGAATCACTACAACACAAAAGCAGCCAAACCGTTAAATCTCTTTCTCTCTCTCTCACTCGCTATTCGTGTGTGTATGTGTGTGTGTAATACAGAGAGAGAGAGAGAGAGATTGATTTAGCAGTTTGGCTGCTTTTAAGTAGTAATGCTGCAATACTGTTTTGCACTCCTACAATAGTTTTGTTTGTTCTTGCGAGGGGACAGGGTATTACAATATTAGGATACTGCTTGGTTCATCTTAGGGCAAAGGGCAAAGGGCTATACATTTTCAGCCTATGTGGAAGGTCATTAAAATCCAGCCCATGTGGAAGGTGACTGAAAACAGATACTGTCTGATGCCTGTTTGATTGCACACAATTGACCAGTTTGGTGAACTCCCTCCAAATCACAGTGAAGAAATATACACAACACAAAACCCACCATGACTAGCATTACATGGCACCCTTTCTGCTGGCTGTCTCAACAACAAAAGCAAAGGTTGACAATGAACTATGTTTATCCAATTTTCTCTCAAGGTTGGGTCACAAGAGCTCCACAGAGCCATGAATGATGCTAAAATGAATTTAACTGATCCTAGCAGGGTGTTAGATTGCATCTAAACACATGAAATAATTATTACTTTACACTAGTTAAGGTAGATGTGTTTTATTTGCTAACATCTGGCAACTTCATAACCTCTTTTAGAGCCAATAAGGCTATAGAACGTTCTGAGATAGTTAATTTATTTGTCTTTCAAACCACATGTTCTCAAAGCTTCTTCATTGAATGGACATTGGAACTTGTCTTAAGTAGACTGCCTTTTGGGGCACTATCTCTCATATTCATGATTAAACAGACTGATGTCACTTCCAAATATGACAGTATAATACCTCTGTGGGAACTGAGGTAACAGATTACATGGAAAAGCGATATCTGGAAAGTATTTATATATTTTAAACAATATCGCAGCTGGAAACAAGGAGAGCCAGTATAATGTAACCAGCCACCTCTATGTGAATCACCAGCAAATTCTTCATGGAGCAGTAACCACAATTAGGGAACTAAAGTAATTATTAATTACCTATTTTAGGCCACTGAGTTAAGACTCATATCACATGCAGTAAATTTACACACTAAAATATGTTATCAACTGATTGGGAAATCATAAAATTCTAGAACACTAGGACTGGAAGGGACCTCAAGAGGTCATAAGCATCATTCTAAACCATCCGTGACAGAGGTTTGTCTAACCCGCTCTTAAATGTGTCCAATAATGGAGATTCCATAAACTCCCTACATAATTTCTTCCAGTGATTAACCACCCTGACAGATAGGAAGTTTTTCCTGAAGTCCAACCTAAACCTCCCTTGCTGCAATTTAAGACCACTGTTTTTTTCCCTACCATCAGAGGTTAAGGAGAATATTTCCCCCCATCTCCTTGTGACACCTGTTTCGATACTTGAAAGCTGTTATTGTGTCCCCTATCAGTCTTTTCTTTTCCAAATTAAACAAATCCAATTCTTTCAGTCTTCCATCACGGGTCATATTTCTTGTCTTTTAATCATTCTTGTTGCTCTTCTCTGGACCTGCTCCAATTTCTCTACATCTTTCCTGAAATGTAATATCCTGAAGTGGACACAAAATCTTAATTGAGGCCTAATCAATCAATTCAGAATAGAGTAGAGTAGAAAAATTACTTCCTGTATCTTGCTTACAACACTCCTGTTAATTCATTCCAGAATGATGTTTGCTTTTTTTGCAACAGTGTCACACTGTTGACTCATAGTTAGCTTGTGGTCCACTAAGGCTATGTCTACACTACAGAGGTTTTTTCCAGAGAAACTGACATTTTTCAAAAAAAACCAAAACCTTCACTTATGTCCACACTGCAATTGCGTTCTTTAAAAAAAAAAAATATTGAAAGACTAGAGGGGTTTTTCTGACATTGGTAAACTCTTTTGGAGCTCTTTTGGAAAAAGGCATGTGTGAATGGAGAAGAGGGAGTTCTTTCAGAAGAAGAGGAAAGATGAAAAAGCACAGGTTCCCTGGTGGCCACTCCATCCATAGTAATCACAGCTTAAGCATGAGATAGCATCCATTCAGTGTGGACGCTCTCTTTTGAAAAAGCAGATTACTGTTTCGTTGCACTTTGGCAGTGTGGACGCTCTTTTTTGGAAGTTGTTTTTTTGGAAGATCTCTTCTGGAAAAGCTTCTTCCAAAAGAAGCCTGCAGTCTAGACATAGCCTAAAATACCAAGATTCCTTTCTGCAGTACTCCTTCCTAGACAGTCGCTTCCCATTCTGTATGTTTGAAACTGATTGTTTCTTCCTTAGTGGTGTACTTTGCATTTGTCCTTATTAACCTTCATCCTATTTACCTCAGAACATTTCTCCACTTTGTCCAGATCATTTTGAATTTTAACTTTATCTTCCAAAGCACTTGCAACTCATCTTGGTATCATCTACAAACTTTGCCAGCATACTCTCTATAATCTAAATAGTTGATGAAGATGTTGAACAGAACCAGTCCCAAAACTGGTCCCTGTGGAATCTCACTTGTTTTGGACTGTAAGCTAGCATGACTGTAAGCTATTGATAACTACTCTCTGGGAATGATTATTCAACCAGATATGCACCCACCTTATAGTAGCCTCATCTACATTGTATTTCTCTAGTTTATTGATATAGTTATATGAGATGGTACCAATTGCTTTACTAAAGTCCAGTTATACTATATCTGCCACTTCCCCCTTATAGACAAAGCTTGTTATTGTATCAGAAAGCTACTAGGTTGTTTTGACATTATTTGTTCGTTACAAATGCATGCTGGTTGTTACCTATCACCTTATTATCCTCAAGATGTTTGCTGAATAATTCCTTAATTATTTTCTCCATTATCTTTCCTGGAACAGAAGTTAAGCTGACTGGTCTGTAGTGTCCTAGGTCGAAACAAATCACTCATTTAACATTTTGTTTCAAAACGAATTATTCACATAATGGAAGCATGGCTCATATCACAACTTTAACTGCAAAAAAGAAATATTTCTGTGTGAATGAATAAGTATGAGAGAAGGAGATTTTAGTGTCCATAAAAGATTTCAGGCTTCCCCTGTTTGACCATGATTCTGGTACTACATTGCATGGAAAATGACCATGCTAAATTCCCCACTTGGTTCCTGATTCAAGAATGGTTTGAGGCACACAGTTCAATACATCCCATTCCAGCAAGTGCTTAAATCACTTGTGGTTAAGTGCTGTTCTGAATGAAAATGCTTTCCTGAACTGGCGCAGGGGTACACTAATGGAAGATGGCAGATGGCTTCAGCATCAGCAGTGTGTATTTTAATTCCTTTTTCACACAACTGTAAGTAAGCAAAAGGATTTCAACTTCTACAATATGTGTTTTGGTAACACAGTATTAGAACTCTGTCTTAATATTCACCTCTTTAAGTAAATCCATGGTGACACAGTGACCTTAACCTAAGCTACTATGCCTTTTTTCCCTCTTAGACCACTGGGAGTTAAGTTTCCATTGTCAACCTAGATTTTCACTCTATTTTCCCTGTCTTTGTAGATGTATGTCCTGATCAGTGTTACCTGATTTAAGTACCTGAACAGAATTTCTGTCGGGTCATTGACCTTTTAATCTATTGTCCTTAAAGACTTGCTGAATGTCTTTTGCCTTGTCTATTTAGTTTACATTGATATTGGTTTCAGCCTATTTCTATAGACAGCCACCCAGCTCTTCTCTATCTGGACAATCACTGTGGCAGGGATTTTCAAATAATCGGGGTAATTAGGCAGCTAAATCTCTTTGAAATTCCATGGAATTCCAGAATCTTCTCTTTGTTAGATCACCATGGACAGCACAATCCCTTGAATAAGTCAACTGGAGCATGTCATGATGTCAGAAAGTCAAATTAACCTGGGGCAGAAGCATTGGGGTAGATTGGATCCTGACATGCCCAAGGGTCAGATAAATGTTTACTGTGCGTTAATCCTCCTCTACAACACAATGGAAAATGTATTTCCAGATATGAAGAGTGGAGTCTGAGCATAGTCAAACCCTTGATTCAGCATGCTACAACAAATAAACACAGAGTGATGCATTTTGTTCTGTCTTGTATTGTCCTAAAATCCAACTGGGATGTGTCCCATCCTGAGCATGCTTTTAATAAAATTTCTGTAACTGGATCACGGCCTTCACCATCATTTTGAGTTGCACAATTCACAGATGACAAAGTTCCTTAAGTCACCTATTCCATCTCTGCCAGTGATTTAAGAGTGAAAAACATGACATGATTCTTACAGAATTTAACATTAACCGAACACTACCATTTGACAGTACTAATAATCTTGAAATGTCTGGTAATACTTCCACCTATTAAATTAATACTTTTACTGAGCATTCAGCATTGCTATTTTAATCTACTACATATTTGAGACAGTTTGTTTGTTTGTGACTGAACAAATGAGTGAGTGAGTCTATCTGTCTGTTTCTTCAAGTACTTCTCTTACACGGTAAGAATCCTGACTTCTGCACCACCCATGCCCTTTCCCTGATACCCTCCTCACCCTGAAAACCTGACTCCTGAATCCCCCACACATCTCCAACCACTGCCCTGAATCCTGCACCCCTCTCCTCCCCACATCTCCAGCCTCCTGCCCTACAGGACCTGAGCAACGCTGGTTAAATCTTCTAGTATTGTTATAAAAAGGAAATAAAATGGCTATATGGGGAAATTATTATATCAGACATCAGCTAACTCCACTTCATGGGGAAAAAATAGTACTAGAATGTACATTAACAGGGTAAGCAAATCTAACAGTCACTTTTAAAATATCAAGATGTAAAATTAAACACTTTCCCCTCACAAAGAATGACTTTCTTTGGGAGTTATTACTATTCATATTACATTGAATAAATACACAAAACCCTTTATATTTCTGTTTTTTTGCAAAGGGTTAGATATAAAAAGTCATGTGTAATTAAGAAGCAGATATCTCTTTGCTCTCAGTTTTGCAGGGGAAATATTACAATACCTGTTGCCTACACGTCTTATGCAGTATCATATTCTTATAAAATTACTGGACGAATTATTCAGAAGACACTTTCTACCACTAACATCGCTATCACATTGCTGTCAAATACACTGCTAGGTACTGACATGTGATGCATTACTATACTATGGGTATGTCTACACTACAGTGTTATTTCAAAATATCTTATTTCAAAATAGTTATATTGAAATAGCTTATTTCGAAATAACACGTCTACACACAAAATGCATTTCAAAATAGCATTTTGCTATTTCGAAATAGTGCGTCCACACTGAGTGTGGACTTTGTGTGCATTTAGTCTCTGCGTACTCTGGTTGCCCTCACTCGGGACACCATAGCACTCTGCACCATGGAGCCAGAGCTGCCCCTGGGCACTCTGGTGCTTCTCTTGGACAAGTTGCTGGGAGCCTGGCTGCACTTTCTGTAGGCTGCCATCTGGGAGGTCCATCGGGGGGCTGTCAGTATCCAGGAGGCCCTGCGGGAGAGCTTTCACCCTGAGGAGCACTAAGAACCGCCCTGGCCTTCCCCACTGGGGGCTTGTGCTTCATTCCTCCCTCACTTCCTTCTACTTACCCCTCGCTAACACCTCTTCCTGATGTCAAATAAAATACATGTATTTTCATGAACACAAACTCTCTTTATTTAACAAAACTGGGATGTGGGGGAGGGAATGAAACTCTGGTGAGACGGGGAAAGGAGGCAGGAGAGGGGAGAAGACAGGATTGAAGAGGGGAGGGAGAAACCTTGGAGGACGGAGCTAGAAGGGGGAAGCAAGGGGAAGAAGGAGGAGGGTAAGCTCAGGGCTCAGGGTTGAGGGTCTCGCCAGAGCAACTTGATTGTCATGCAAACTTGCTCCTGGGTTCGCTTGTGGCCTTTGGTGGCCAGGCTGGCAGCTATTCTGCCATAGACAGCCACATTCCTCACTCTAGTGCAGAGATGAGGACATTGGGGGCATCCCCCCCAACCTGAATAAGGTTCATGATCTCTACACTGGACCAGGAAGGCGCCTGCCTTTTCTGGGCCCTGGCAGGCTCCTGGGAGCTGGCAGACTGCTCCTGTGGAGCAGTTGAGAGCTGGCTGCCAGTGGCTTGCTGGCTCATGCTTCGGGGCCACTAGGTCGGGGCAGTGACTGCTGGATCTGGTCTGGCAGGCTTGGAGCTGGCACAGGCACTGTGGCCAGAGTCTACCCCTTTAAGGGCTCAGGGGGAGGGGAGGAGTGAAGTGTTCTTGGTTGAGGCTGGAGTGGCCACCAGGGCACCCTGGGAAGGCTGGAGGCCCCCTATTTCGAAATAAGTGTCTACACAGCACATATTTCAAAATAGTTATTTTGAATTTGGCATTATTCCTCATAGAATGAGGTTTACCAAATTCAAAATAAGTGCTCCGCTATTTCGAATTTATTTCAAAATAGTGGTTTGGCTGTGTAGACGCTAGGAAAGTTTATATCGAAATAAGGGCTGTTATTTCAAAATAACTTTGCCATGTAGACATACCCTAAGTCAATAACATATGCTGTAGCCATGGCTCGCTGAACCGCGGCAAGTTCCACTCGCCAGCTGCGCTGCCCGGCGAGCTGCGCATGCGCAGATCGCCGGAACCCGTCTCTTCCGGGTTGCAATCTACTCACCACGGGCGAGTAGATTGCATTATTTGTCGAGCCCTGGAGCAGTTTTAAATATATTCCCATACTCATTCCACTGTTGTTAGTGAAGTTCAAACGAAGGACAAGTGGCATTGCGTTTCAACAGCCAAGTGCAGTATTTTCATGCATGTATGTTTATATTTGCTGCATGCCAGTATTTCACTGCTGTGAACTTTTGTAAGTAGATGCAGTGCATTTTTTGGAATAGTATACATAGGCATTGGTCATGCTTATATATAAATGGATTAAACATTTTAATCAGAAATTCCATGTGATCTAGTTAAAGATACTCAGAGTACAGTGTTCCAGACCTCTGGGAACATGGAATTAAACAATTAAACTCAGTATTAATGTAAAGAATTATTAGCTTTTTGAACACATTCTATCTAATTGGAATACAACATTAAGTAATGCTCCCAAAATCATAGGCTATTCTCAGAGACACAGGTCTCTGAGTTCTGTTCCTAGTAAGACTGCGTTTGCTAGTCTGGACATTAGGTAAGTCCCTTGTGCTACCCAATCAGAAAAAAAGAGAGGGGAGATAATGGGGAGGACATGAAAAGGAGGCTAAAAAGTGTGGTTATGATTAGATTTCCAATACAGGCCTGCAATATGGGCCTAACTGAGGATGTGTCTAGACTACATTCCTCTTTCGACAGAGGGATGCAAATTAGATACTTCGAAAATTGAAACTGCAGTCTAGACATGGTTCTTCCGAAAATAGAAGCCTTTTTCGAACCATCCTGTAAACCTCAGGATCTTTAAGCAAAAACTGCGGTTTCAATTTCAAAATAGCGCTTTTTTGAAAGAGCACCATGATGCAATTATGCAAATGAAGCACGGGAAATTCAAATCCCGGCTTCATTTGCAATTTTGAAGTGTCTAATTTACATCCCTGTGTCGAAAGAGGGATGTAGTCTAGACACACCCTGAAAGTGCTGCACTCTGTTTCTCCATGGACACACACTGTCCAGCCTTTCTCTTCTCTTTTGGGAGGGAATGGATGAGTCTCATTCACCCCATCTTTAATCTCTCCTGGAGAGTTCAATTTGCTCCATTTCATTAATACTGCCTCCAACACTGTAACTTTAGTTAACTTATTTTTACATAGTGAAGGCAGTGATGTTCAAAAATATTGCAAAAAAAAAAAAAAAAAAAAAAATCCACAAATAACCATTATGGGTATAAAGAGAGAAAGGGAATTCAAAAAAATATTGGATGCAGGCAATGTGCTATTTTTAATATCAGAATTACAATCCATAATTCTCCAATTATTAGAACTCATTAAAGAATCGGAAGGTATATCAAATTAAAGATGTATTAAATTAGCAACTGGGAGACATTTGAGGCACTGCCAGTATCAAAATAAACTAGAACACCAACTTTCGAGATCAGAATGTTTTTAAATGAGCACCAAATGAGATCAAGTACTTTAGAATGACACAGCAGCTAATAGATTTGAAGAAATAAAATAAAAAATAATAAACCAAGTATTGAGTCATTAAAGAGAAACATAGGGATATTATATCATGAGCCAAGTAAATATAGCTAAAAAAGAATGTGCTTCCTATAATAAACTCATTATCTACCTCCTTCCTAAGAGTTATTTCATTAAAATGAATCAGCAGTACTCTGTGAAACAATCATGCCTGAGAATTACGTTTTGGTGCTAATACCACGAAATGAAAAGGCATGTTTCATGGCTTGTTACTGTTAAGCCATAGTCTTCAGAGGACATATGTATATAAATGTAGTAAATACTGATTTAACTCTGCGCACATGAATCAATAATATATATTTCAATTGATGTAAATGGGAAATATATAGATGGTGAAGTAAGAAAAATGCTGCTGGAGAACTTATGAGTTTAACTTATGGATATTTACTTAATATACTTTGACTTGTGGTGTTGACAGCAGAGCTATAGAATTGTAATACTTAACTTTTTGAATCTTTGTGTCTACTGTCATTCAATAACAGTTGTCTGACCCCCTTTTCTGTCATTCCCCTAATTTTCCACCATTGTGAACACTGATGTGGATAAAAATTAAAAAATGCTTTAAATTCTTAATTTTGTACAACTATGATAAATTTGAATTGATAAAAATTGAAAAAGGCATAACGTAAACATGAATCTTCACTGTAGAATTTTTTAAAAAGAAATTAAAATCTGTCAAGTCTGTATCTGTACATGTATATATTCATCTAGGGTATGTCTACACAGCAATTTCGAGATAACAGTCGTTATTTTGAAATAACTTTACTAGCGTCTACACAGCCAAACCACTATTTCAAAATTAATTCAAAATAGCCACATGCTTATTCTAATTTTGTAAACCTCATTCCACAAAGAATAACGCAAATTTGAAATAGCTATTTTGAAATAAGTGCTGTGTAGACACTTATTTCAAAATAGGGGCCTCCAGCCTTCCCAGGGTGCCCTGGTGGCCACTCCAGCCTCAATCATGAACACTCTTCTCCCAACCCCCTCCCCGGAGCCCATAAAGGGGTTGACTCTGGCCACAGTGCCTGTGCCAGCTCCAAGCCTGCCAGACCAGATCCAGCAGTCACTGCCCCTGACCCAGTGGCCCCGAAACATGAGCCAGCAAGCCACTGGCAGCCAGCTCTCAGTAACTGCTGACCTGATGCCCTGCCGGACCTGGTTCCGGCTGGCCTGAAATGTGATTCAGCATCCACTCAGTGTGGATGTGCTATTTCAAAATAGCAAAACGCTATTTTGAAATGCATTTTGTGTGTAGATGCATTATTTTAAAATAACTTATTTCGACTGAACTATTTTGAAATAAAGCTGTGTTGTAGACATACTCCTATATACATAATATGCACTGCAGTAACTTGTGAGCCATTGACTTACAAATCTTTATGGCTGCTGAAATGAGCATCTGCGCTGACTTGCTGCAGCAGCGGTGACTGAAAACTAGATTTCAGTGTGTTGGCTGTGCTCTAAGTTTTGCAGAACACTCCCCTTCATCCAAGTAGGCACACTGGTGCTTGGAATGCCAGATTGGCTCAAGAGTGAGTCTCTTGCTCTCTACTTATAGAGGATAGTCTCCCAACTACTACCATACTGGTGGTAGTAGTTGGGAGACTATCCTCTATAAGTAGAGAGCAAGAGACTCACTCTTGAGCCAATCTGGCATTCCAACCAGCAATGGGGAGTGATACATATACCTATTATGAGAGGGCAAAAAGATACATTATTAGTATTTATACTATTGGTAAGAAACTATGTGGGTTAAGGACCAGAAAATAAAGATTTGTATAATGCCCCTTCCAAAGCAAATGGTGATTTGAAATTATCTAATTTTAGACCGTAAAACAGCTTCTCAGTCAATGCCAAAAGGGACTTACTGCTAATCCATTTACTTTGACTTGCTTACAATGACTATCAGCCACAGTACATGGGTTTGCATACTGTACAGATACTGAAAATAAGTAGTTGGGCAAATCAGACCTTCTCAGCCAACCAAAATGAGAAAATGTATAATGGAGAAGTAAACATAGTTATGGATCACTAACTGTACTGTATTACCATGCTCCAGTTGGTTGAGATCATCCAATTTCAGCATAATCCTGAAATAATTATGTTGGTTTAGTCTGAGGAACATTGAGGGAGAACAGATGAAGGATATGGAATATTTAGCAGGAAAAAAAAACATTGTTTGATACTTGATTACTCCTGCAATGGAAGCCATTTCAGATAGATTCCTGTAAATGTAACAATTTGAGTGAAATATTGTTTGTACAAAACATCACTCAGGCTATGTTTAGACTGCAGGCTTCTTTCGGAAGAAGCTTTTTTCGGAAGAGATCTTCCAAAAAAACTTCTTCTGAAAGACAGCATCCCTACTGCAAAGGTGCATTGAAAAAGTGATCTGCTTTTTTGAAAGAATGTCCAGACTGAATGGACACTCTCTCACATGGAAACTGTGATAACTATGAATAAGAGAGACTACTAGGGCACCTGTGCTTTATGCTCTTTCCTCTTCTTCCGAAAGAACTCCCTCTTCCAAAAGAGCTCTTTTGCAAAAAGGCTTCTTCCTTGTAGAAAGAGGTTTACCAATGATGGAAAACCCCTTCTGTTCGTTCGAATTTATTGCGAAAGAACGCAATTGCAATGTGGACATTCCTCAAGTTTTTTTTGAAAAATGGCCATTTTCCCTACAAAACTCTGTAGTGTAGACATACCCTCAGTGAATCTGCATGCTGCTACTTTTGGAAATGATGGGATAGATGAAAACTGGTTCTTTGAAACACTGATGTGATTAAACGACAGATATAAAATGTTGCAAAGACAAAACGTATGCTGTGAAGAATGCTGACAATGCCATTACTTCTTAGTTCAGTTTATAATTTAGCCATTTAAACCATTGCCAAGGGCTGAAATTTGATATTGCAAGATATTAATTTGGGATTTTTTTAAAAAAGGCAAACTTTCTGTTTGAATGGGTTTGGTCATTTGGAAATGAAAGAAATATGAAATAGACACTGTTAATGGTTTCGTATCCCCCTCCTTTTTTTCTTTTAATGATCTTACAAAGCAGCTTTAGTTTTGCAACCAGTTAACTTATATTGAAGAAAAAATGACTATGGATACTTTGGGAGCTGAAATTCTACATGTAGGAACTATATACAATGTTATCTATTATGAATGTATGCAGCAGGAGGATTGCTACATATGTATTTAGTGAATAATCTACAAACTAAGAAAATATTACAATTCATATAAAATGTCTGAGGTTGGGACATTCAAAGGCACCTTTGAAGATATGTCTGCACTGCAATTAAAAACCAATGTATGGCCTTTGCCAGGTGTCTGAGGCTCATGGGCCTGGGCTAAGAGGACATTTAATTATGGTGTAGAAGTTTGGGCTTGGGTTGGAGCCCAGCTTTAGGACCCTGTGATGGGGGAGGGTCTCAGAAGTCGAGCTGTAGCCTGATCTATATCACAATTAAACAGCCCTTTAATCTGATCTCTCTGAGCTGGAATCAGCTGACACAGGCCAGCTATGGACATTTAATTGCAGTGCAGGGATATCTTAAGTCAGCGGTTGCCAGCTGCTGGTCCACAGTTTGGTGGCGGGCCGTGAACCCCTGCCTGCTGGGCTGTGGCATGTTGCCAGGACATGCCCCCAGCTTTTAATTAACCTTGCCCGCTGGGGTTCCTGTAAGAGAATTCCCTTCCCACCCACTTCCCTGCGCAGAAGCAGGGTGATTGGGATGGCTGGCAGCTGGATGTGCTATGGCTGGAGCCAGGGGCTACCTGGAGAGTGGCTGCAATGGTGGGGCAGGGGGTGGCAAAGCTGCATGGTGGGCAGCTGGGGCCTTCTTCAGAGGCTGGGGTCTGCCAGGACCACATGGTGGGGGCACCAACGCCTGGTCTGGTGGGGTCCTGGGACCTACTGCAGCCACATGATGGGGGGTGGGGTGAGGGGCTGGGGCTGGGGCCTGCTCCTGCAGCTGGGGCCTGTTGTGGCCATGTGGAGGGAGACTGGGGCTTGCTTCGGTGTGGGGGTGGAACCTGCTATGTGGTGTGGGGACTGGGACCTGCTCCAGCAGGGGGCCAGGATCTGCCACATGGTAGGGGGCAGGGAGCTGCTGTGGCCATGTGGCGGGGGTGTGTTGGGGCCTGCTCCCGTGGCTGAGGCCAAGGCCAAGGCTCCCCGTGGGTGACTGCTCTGGTGGCCAGGGCTAAATAACATAATATGGGGGGCACAGGAGTCAGAGTTGGAGTGTATGAGGGGCCTGGAGCTGGGGTCCATATTTTGGAGAACCGGTAATATTGTATTTGCATAATGAATATGCAAAATGTAAATTAAATGTTGCCAGTCTGCCAAAAGATTGTGAATGGGTTTGTTGGTCGCTGGTATAAAAAAAGGTTGGGGACCACTCTCTTAAGTGACACATGAACACAGGTCATGTGACATTTTGAAAGCACTTCTGAAAATCTTACCCAAAATACCTATTTTGTTCATAACATGGGGAAAGCAGATACAGCTTTAAAAGACACATATAAAATCTGAAAAAAGACACATCTGAATAATAAATATGCATCCACTGATACCTAACTAACTTATGTTTATTTAGCTATGAGGCAAAAAATTACACTGATATGGAGGATAACAATCATAATGCATTACATTACTGGGCTGTAATACCACCTCAAAAGAAATCAAAATATGTTGTGGTTCCTAAACAGCCTTAACAATATTTGTAGTGACTATAATTAAGGTTTATTTTTTAAATGTTTGTAGTCTTTGATTAGATAAAACATACTTTTAAATTCACACTTTATTTCATAATTTCTTCCTCATGGTGTAACTTCAGGGCTGAGTTAAGGTTGATTGGGTACCTTAGATTTGCATCTCCATGCCTTGATATATTTGCATTTGTTTTAGGTGTAATCATAAAGCTGAAATTTCTGAGACTGTAATTTGTCATTTTTTAATAATTCCAGCATTACTGTAACATTTGTACTCTTAAGTTATCCATATTTTCTCTCAACTATAACTCTATCATCAGACTGACTTTTTTCTGGAAATCTCAGAGCTCACAGGTTGGGTTTCTAGATGCTTTGCATCAATAGAGCAGCACAAAGTACCCAAAATATACTAGAGAATCTGGTCCACCATTTGCAATTGATTTATTTTGGTTGGTTTATAGGTTTTTGTCTTGGCAGCTAAAGCTGGGGAAGGGTAAGTCTGCCCAGTCCCTCAGACCTAATGTTTCTGTACTTTTAAGGTTCCTAATGTCTTTAACCTTCAATTTTCTTTGTGGTACTGGCTTGGTACTCCAATAGGGTGAATTTCAAGCACCAATTTCCAGAATTGCTACTGCACCTTTAAGGAACAGTGAGAAGCAATCTATCAATGAGAATATTTGACACATATCCAGTCTTATTTGTATTACTCTTTCATGACAACCAAAAGAATTATTGCATAAATTTAGCAATATATAGGCGATTACAGTAAATACTAGAAAGTGGTGTATACGTCCAACTCCCACAGAAATCAATGGAAGTTCAGAATTTTGCAGGATAAAGGCTTGGAGGAGTTACTGCTGTAGTCATGAAGACCCTACTTAAAAGTTACTTGAGTCAATTACCTAAAAATTAGATAAAACAATAGTTAATTACTTAGCTTAATGGCAGCCTAATTTATTCATATATAGCTTATGCACAAGATTTCAATCAATTTAAACTACATGAAAAGGTTGAAGAGTCTGTGTAATTCCATTAAGATTATTCAAGGACAAAGAAAACACTAGATACAGACACTACATTTGTTAAAGGACCAAGTTTTCAATTATTTTAACACATAAAATAATTAATGGATTTATTTTAAATTTCCAAAAAAATCATTCTTAATTCAGAGAATAAGTGCTATGCGTTTGAGGAGCATACTCTGTACTTTACATACATAAAAAGGAGGTTGAATCTCTGTTTTTAATGCAACACAGAACAGAAGCTTAACTAAAGAGTGATGACTTCCATAATAACAGATCTTCATAGAAAAGTATCTGCACTATTTACTAATCTAGAATCTCGAGCTGAGATTTCCAAAAGGGCCTCATGGGAGCTAAGTCCCCTTCAAAAATCTCTGACAATATCTATATATAGTATAGTCCATATAAATGTCACATCAACTCAGGACTTTAAAATGTCCATCAGCTCATGACTGCTCAGTTTATTGGGCATCTTTCCTTTCCAAAGATAAAAATGTTTCCAGTTTTGTTCCTCCTGAGCCAGGCAATACTGGACTTTAAATTTACGGTCTTTTTATATATAGAAAACTTGTCTCACCGATGCACGGTCTTAGGGAGGTAACATTTTAGAAAGGGGCCATGCAGATGTGGAAAGAATGAAACACTTCTCTGCATGTTGAGGGTTCAAAAATATAGCATTGCTGAAGGAGCAGTACATTTGAACAAGTTCCAGAGGAAATTGATTAGTAAGCAGAAGATAGGTGAGATGATCAAAGATTCGTGATAAATTAGTTCCTCAGAAAGCACTGTGAATTAACATTGGGTTCCACAATTTCTCATATGACTATTATTGCCCCAGGAAGAATATTTACAGAGACAATACAAACCACATTTACACCACAATACAAACAAGACTCAACCCCCAAAAGATGAAATTCCAGGGCTCTGTCACCAACAAAACCTGTATAAGAGATGGTGTTGATAATGGGAGTGTGAAGCTACAGGGTTCACTGACATTGGTCTGTGGCTGTTGAAGATGAACTTCTGTGAGTTATCAAATCCTGGGGGAAAAGCTTTACATAGTTGGACCCATGTGTCATTGATTGGGGTTTGTGTGGCATATGGAGAGAGAGAGAGAGAGAGAGAGGACAGAAAGCACCTACATGAAAATGTTTATAGGAAAAACTGAAAACCATTCAGTAGATAATCTTTAACTATTAATTCAAATACACATATGAATAATATCCCCCTCCCGCAAATTAAATTGATTCCTTATCCACCTGTCACTATAAAATATGTTAACACACACCAGTCCATGTAAAATACTCAACTTTAAACCAAACTAGTCCATAAAACATCCCTATCTTTTTAATATGCTTTCATTTTAATTAGATCATAAGCTACAGAGACAACCAAGCCTGTCACTATATTGCTTTGATGAATATCCATTATATGTACTGCTCCAATACACATAAAGAAAGGTTTCCTTTACCTGATGTGTGCCTCAAGAGCCACTAACCAAATTTCAGCTCATCAATTTAGAATGAAACCAATTTAGTTCTGCTTGACCAAAAATCTGTGTCTGTTGTTCTAAAACATGCAATCACCTCAAGGCACATTGCAATTGCTGTGTAAGTGGATCGGCATTATTGGTGAAAGCTCACTTTGTTTGAGGAAACAAACCTGGAATGGATAGAAAAATAAAAACAACCATTCTTTGTGTGCCAGAGGCAGTTTACAGCAGAGGTTGGTATGGTTGGGGCTTAAACTTGATGCTGCAATTATGTGATTACAAGTGGGTCACAAGTGAGCATGTTAGTTTTGACTTGCTCTTACCTAGCTTGTGATTTTCCAGTTAATGTGTAGGCCCACATAATCACACAAAAGACTATCATGGAAGTATTAAGGGTTTTCTCTTGTGATCCTTACTCAGGCAAAACTCATATTTGAAGTCCCATTTAAATCTTTTCTATATTGCCAAATCCTGCACTATACGGTATTTTGCTTAATGCCTCAGCTGCTACAGTTATATCATGTAATACAATCACTGGAGAAATGTTTTCATTCTCATTTATTTTTAAAGGAAGTTTCTCACCCTCATGATTGAAAGGAAAAACTGGAAAAAGTGACCATTAAAGACTTTGAAAGCAAGAGGCAAAAAAGGAATATTCATTTTTTAGGCCAACCTCGTTTTTCCCAATTCAGAGTAGCTAGTAGTTAATAGAGTTGTTTTGCCAATTCAGAGTAGTTAGTAATATTCTTCATTGAACTCAGCAAGAGTTTTGTTCCAGTAGAAACTATAGGATCAGGTTTTAAATCTCTCTATGCTCAGAGAGAAATGTGAAATATAAAAAGTCCAGTACAACACCGGAAACTCACTAGGCATTTTGTGAACTGCGATTCCTGTGTGCTGTTACGGATTGGCTTATTACATTTACCACTCATGACCTATGACTCCTTATTTGCCTCACCCACATGGTATAGCTTTTCTTTTATACTGTAAGCTCTTTGAGGTACAGTTTATCGTGTTTGAGCAGTTCAATGGCTGTGGCATGTAGATGTTATAATATTTGGTTGGAGTGAATTTTTCAACCCAGAGGAATTAGGCACCCAATTCCCAATGACTTTCACTACAATTTGAGAACCTTCCCTTTGAAAATCTAAATGTATAAATTAATAATAATTGAGATCTGTCATCAGTCAAATACTCATTGCTACCATATGCCCTTACACAGGCAAATTCTCATTTAGAGTAAACTCTGAAACTAAGTATTTTTTTTAAGCTTAGACATCATTATTCCTGTAATCATTCATATCACTATATGAAACACACATTTCATGGAAGCATAATCTAAGTCTTGTTATGGCATATATTGCAGCAAGGGGAGGTGGGTGAGAAAGTGCATGCGGTACCAATTTGAACAGTCTAATTCCTAACATTAGTGAATTAAATATTTTATATAAATATTTAAAATATTATTTTTAAAATGAATATTGTAATATTTAATTCAATATCTTTAATTTAATATCACTGTAAATTGAGCAAATAATCCCTAATTGATTTGATCATTTATTTCTATTAGCTCACTTTTGTCTTCAAACATTCACTGGCTAATAATAAATATTTTAAACTTCTCTCATTAACAATTGCTGTGCAGTTGCCTATATTCTTGGATAATCTATTTAATTTAATGATTGAAAAGTAACTTTTTGTGCATTAGTACACTAGTTTAAAAATAAAATAATATTCATTTTCTACATTTTTTGAGAACTATGTTTTTATACAGAAAAGAAACAAATTATAAAACAGGATAATAAACAAGGGAAACAGCTATTAAAAAGGCAGATTTTCTGCAAGTTGTGAGATGCCTTTAGCTTTCACCGACAACAGTGAGAGGTGAAAGTGTGCACACTCAGTTCCTCAAGTATTTAGGCATCTAACACCCATTGAAATTAATGGGTGTTAGGCACCTGAATACCATTGCAATTATCACTCACACACCTCAATCCTGCAAGATTCTGTTTCTGGCTGAGAGAAAGAGAATTTCTTTCACTGGATTTCATAAAAAATTCTGCTAATGAAGCAATTCATCAGTCTTAATGTGATTTAGCAGCTGCCTATTTATGAGCTTGTTGCATGAGTAGCAGGACTATCTGATGACAAATTTCAGTTGTATATTGCAATATTATCCATAATCTCTTCAAAACAAACACCAGGCATAGTTGCAACACAACATTTCAGTGCAGTCCTTGATTATTCTAAGGTACTTTAATAATGATATAATGATACTGGGGCAATGATACTGGGATAAAAAATAATTTGTCTTCCTTAAAACAGCAATGATTACAACACATAAATCTGTGGAACTTTTCCTGTGAAAAAGGAGCTCCAAATCTGTGCTAAGCATTTTTAAATACCAAAAACATTCCTAAAGAGTTGTTTCAGTAGCAATGACAGGGATGTTGATGGATGAGGAAGGTGGGTCCAAGTTCAGGTTCTAAGCTGGGTCCCCTATCACCTGATTTTTCAGAGGCACAGAGCAACTGTAGACATGATCAATTGGATCTCGAATACAGCATGCAGATATGGCTGCCCCATGTTAAAAAAAAAGATGTATTGGATTTGGAAAAGGTTGAGAAAAGGGCAACAAAAATTATTAGGGTGACCATATTTCCCTATGCTGAATAAAGGATATGGGAGAAAATTATTTCTATTTAAATGAGTTCAAAAGCAATCAATCAGATCTTTGAAGTACAAACATTCAAATTAATATCAAGATAACTGAGCCCCTGTTAAAAAGAAATACTGCATAGTTGGATTATTTTTTATTTACCTTCTTATCTTTAATATTTTAGTCTTCCCCCAGGGAGAGGAGACACACACACACTCCCATACACTTCTACATGATTGAGGTATATAAAATCATCATCATGGAAATTAATAGGTAACAGATTTGAAACAAACAAAGGGAAATATTCCTTCACACAATACACTGTTAACTTGTAGAACTCTTTGCCAGAGGATGTTGTGAAGGCCAAAACTACAACAGGGTTCAAAAAAGAGCCAGATAAATTCATGAAGGGTAGGTCCATCAACAGACATTAGCCAGGGTGGACAGAGATGGTGCTCCAGCCTCTCTGTGTCAGGGCTGGGAATGAGTCACAGGACATTAGATCACTTGATGATTACCTGTTCTGGTATTTTGCTCTGGGGCACCTGGCACTGATCACTGTCAGAAGACAGGATACTAGGCTAGATGGACCACTGGTCTGACACAGTATGACCATTTTTATGAGCTGTGACTGCTCAGCCCTTCAGAAAATCAGGCAATCAGTCTTTTGTGAAACAGGGCTAGGTGCAGTTTAAATGCAGTAATCTAAGGCAAGAAGGAAGGGAGGAAATCATGTTATTTTTGAGTGGTTCCCTCTAGTTTCTAAGAACAATGATACATTCCAGACCTTGGTAAGGGGACAGTTCCTGTAATGTGGGAAACCAATCAGACAGACAGACATTGGAAAGTAGAAATGAACAAATGAGGTGTCTCAGAGAACCCTTTCCCCATCCACCTTCTACTTCTCCAAAAGAACTCACAGCTTATCACTGCTGCTAGTTTAAACCAGAGCTTTCATATATAAAATTAATTCCCAGTAATACATCCGGAAAATCTTTAACCTGGACTCATACCCAATACATTTTTCCTCATTAGGAATGATACTCCAGCTTTCCAGAATCAAATACTTTCCACATAAACCTAGTGATATCTCACATTTTATTATTGCAAATTACTGAGACTGGACTACCTAGAAAATAACAGAAATAGTATTCAAGGTAGTATTAATAAAAATAATTCATTTCCTGCATTGTTAATAATAATTTAGATTACTGAAACAAGCAAAAAACCAAATTATATGTTATCATGTATAGTGACTTTTTGCATGACACTTACATTTGGCAATGAAAACAAATAGTTTCTATCATGTTTTTAGTGAATTTCCATTACAGCATTTTTTAGTTAATTTTGCTTTCAGATTTGTATGCACTGTTATTACAAATAAATAAAATTGCATGTGCATTTATAGAGAGAGACACACACAAATAAGATTAATCAAAACTTATTAGTAATCAAAATGTTGGGCCTGATTTAAAAAGACAACAGCAATAATTATTATTAGCATTGTTTTTACTCCTAGGCTATGTCTATACTGCAGAGCTATTTTGGGATACTCTCAGAATCCCGAAAAAGCTATTCCGCATCTTTTGAGCAAGCCTGTTATTTTGCAATGTAACGGGTTTGCTATTCTTGCCAAATTTTGAAATAAGGTGTGACGTAGTGGGGGTACCTTGCTAGGGCTGTGGTGACCTCTGCTGTCTGTGACAGGAGTCATTATGCAAAGGGGGCTCCAAACCTGTCTGACCAGCTACCCGCCATGGGGAGAAACAAAGGAAGGTGGAATGCCGCCCCTGGCTAGGGGGCAGGGCTGGAGGAGAGTTAGTTAGTTTTCTGTCTGGGAGCATGGAGGAAGCAGCCTCAGCAACAGGCTGGGGGGTTTAGAAGCCGGACCCCCCATATCAAGGGGGGCTGAGGCATCCTAGGCCTGCCCTGTAACCTGGTGACATCTGTGCTGTGCTGTATTCTGGAGAGGCAATAAACTCCCTCTGTTCTACCGGCTGGTGGAGTCTGTTCATGCCCTTTCGGGGGTGCAGGAGGCGGGGGACCCCAACACGCCGTCACATAAGGTATTTCAAAATTAACTCTAAATCAGCTATGCAATTTGTGTAGCTTAAATTGTGTAGCTTATTTCAAGTTATGGGTGCAGTGTAGATGCACCCTTAGAGGGCCATTCTTCTCTAAGGCCTGGTCTACACTATGGCAGAAGGCTGAAGTAAAATATGCAACTTAAATAGTGTTTCTGCGCCATCCACACAGCAGGCTGCAAATGGGAGCAAATGCTCCTGTCAGCTTCCCTTACTCCTCACAACTACAAGGAGTACAGGCACCAGCTGGAGCTGCCCTCAGCATTTGATTTATGAGTTTATACTAGACCTGCTAAATCGAGTGCCAGAAGACTGAGCTCTGCAACATTGATCTGCCGATACGAATAGACCTAGCCTAAGTGCCATATGTGTTTGAAGAATTATAATCCCAGCTTTTAAAATGAAGAAACTGAGGTACAAAAGGTTATGAAACTTGTCCAAGGTCACAAATCGTAGTTTAAAATAGAATACAGGTAGCTTTACTCTATCCATTAGAACCTTCTGTCTCCCTGATTATATCGTCATCCACATAACATTTCAAATTCTTGCTCTGACAATTTGCGACTTTCCCTTACGCTTTCCCTGACATTTTGACATCACTAGTTTAAGAGCTATGGTTTAAAGAGGCACATCAGAAAACCAGTTAGTGACCCTCTGAATCACGTGAACTGTATGACAACCTTTTGGTAATATAAATCTTTTTTAAATGAAGTTACAAACAGAATATGACAAATGTAAAAATGTTATATCTTAAAAAATGTCCTGTTACATTTTTTCTAAAGCACAGAATTTGAATATTATGACACAAGGTACGTGCAAGGCAGAAAATTAAAGTGGTTAATGAACTCACTCCTCCCCCCGCTTTTTTTTAGATATTCAAATTCTTCCACAAAACAAGAAGAGATCCTGCCAAAACCCAACAACTACTCAATATATGACTAAATTCACAAGGTGCAAATAAAATCAGCAAACAATAAATTACATTCTATAATAGGGAGCCTCGGTCTTGTGGGTACAAAGAGTTCTAAACTCTCCTTGAAGTTAACATCTTCCAGGATACATTGTGACCTTTAAGAAAGTGCATCATTGTGTCATCTTTCAAAGGAAATTATAGTGTCTCAATGCCCTCCCTCTTTCCCATCATCTCATATTCTCATCTTCATACCGTCTTTCATGTTGGTCCTTCATCTTAGATCTCCCACACTATTTCATTTCAGCTAACTCTTAAAGATCCACTCCTGTTCGTTGAATTCTGTCAGTGTTACTCACCATAGGAAAAAAGCGCTCTTTAAAAAAAATCTGAGGTCAGAGAAGATGGTCATCTACTACAATAAGGATCTGAACAAATTAACTTTAGAATAAAAGCATCTTCCATGGGTCAAGGCACTTTCTTATTCTAAGTTCCTTTCAGCACCCCACGTATTGGGCATTGTCAGTATACCTACTCACATATGTATTTAAATAACAATAGTATCTCTAGAGCAGATGCAATTTTGGAAAGTCCAGTCATGTAAAAAGAAAGGAAAGTATTTGGAACGTATATAAAGATTGACTAACCTGACCAATAGGTTCTTTTGTAGGGGTCTTTCCTCTTCTGACAGTGCTTGTGGCCAAAGTGGTAGTGGTTTCCATAACTGATGTGGACATCTCAGACTGCATTGCGGTAGCTGTTGACTCAGTTGTCATAGAAGAAGGCACTTCACCAACAAGTCTCACGTTTCCTTCTATCACGATGTTGGCATCATTTTCAGCTGCCATATTCAGAACTTTCAAGCCATTGTAGTAAAGACCAGATAGCTGGCCTTGGAATGGATGACCCCGTTCCTTGCCTCCAATTTTTATGGTTGCTTGACTATTGAAGATTGTAAGCTGACGCCCTGTAAAGATAACATTACATACATGCAAAAATGTTGATTGTGAACTCTATACTCTAAGAGGATGATTAACAAATTTGCATGGGGTGAATAATGATAGCAATAAACTATAAGAGAGGAATTTGACTCATAATTCATTGCTTTTTAATGAAGTGTCCATGAAATGCATAATTATTGAGAAATGTTTGTAATTTCTTAATTTTCTGTTTTGTTTCTTTGCTAAAAGGCCAATCAAGTACATTTATACATTTGTTTAGTATTGCAAACAAGAATGAGATTGCTTTCCCTTTTATCTACATTTTGCCTTACTGTGTGTGTCAAGAATGCAAAGTTTCTAAAATCCCTAAAACTATTTTCTGTCAATATGTCAAGATTTTCCATACTAATATAACCTGTAACTTTATAAATATACACACACACACATTCACGTGTGTGTATGTATAATATGTATATATGTGTGTTTGTATGCAAACATTCTATTGTCACAAAATCTAATATATTCTAATGCACTAATTCAGATATCTGTCATGTCTAGATATAAGTATATAAATTAATCTATCCTTTTCACATCTGAATGTTTATTTTCACATAACCACGGAAAAGAAATGCGTTGTTCATACTGAGTATCTCAGACAAAGAATTCAAAGATGTGTGATTGGCTTTCAGCAAGACTATCAATTAAAATAAAAAGATTTTAGATGTAAAAGTGGCTTCAGAAATGATACACATACCAATGGAGAAATCATGGCACAATTCCATTAAACAGAGAACCTCAGCAATAGTACCATTTAATGTTAAACAGAATATTTACTTTAGCAGATTGGTTTCTGCTCATATAAGCATGCATACAACTTTAAGTTCTGTTTTAATTAGTGTTTGTTCCAAAATCCCCTTAGAAGGTTGCAAACGTTAAAGGGACTTCATTTTGATTGGCAATTCATAGTGCCCACTATTTAAGATACCTACAGTTTAAACAAAGATTTTTTTTCAGGACCATAATGAACATATGAACTACATATATTGTTAGTTAATAATTTAGATGCTGGAACATGTAACATAATCTATGAATGATTTATAATTTGTGGTTAATGTTTGCTATGAGTACCTTCATAGATTGAGTTAGTGGATTATATTTAACAGTCCCTTTAACCTTAAGTTAACAGGGTAAGATTATTAAACAGCTGATACTTCTAAAAATGTGTAGAAATTATTATACAAGGTATGCAAATATTACTCTCTAGATTTTACTGTTTTAAATCTGTTTTTAATTTAGTTTTACTGAAAATTTATTTTATGTTTATTAGTCTTACAATGAAGTACTACTTGGTTATGTTCAAATTATTTTTTATTTGAAGTTTTAATCAATGTTTTTTACCTTTGTCGAGTAGCCATTCATCAACTACTCGACCAAGTCGATATGGAATTCGCTGTCTAGCAATCGCCAGGCGCTCGTTATCATTGTTTCCTTTAAAGTTTAAAGAGACATTTCATTGGTTAAAATCTGTAAGGTCAAAGGTTAAAAGTTAATACTTAAAGCTTGAGCTATACAGTTGCCACATGATTTTTTGAAATTTGGAATTTTAAAAAGTGCTACCTAGAACATTTCATGTTTCAGACTTTTCATTCATTCATTTATTTTATTTTAGCAAACAAAATTATTCCTATGTTAATTGAAAATTAGAAATCTTCATTTGAGCTAGGTTATTAAACTTATGTTATAGACAGACCCAAAAAACAAATTTATACATCATATAATGGCTTTACAAAAAATGATCATTGACCTCAGGGTTTTGTATTTTTTGATGTTTCTTATTAACTAGTTAAACATGTTCAGGTGAAACAGGTTTATTTTTCAAAAGCCATCCAACCACTTATTCCATGTTAGTCATTTAAATAAGAACACAAGCCATAACCAACATCTATGGTAAACTTACTTCTTTGGTCAAGAAATAGACCTGACAAAACTAATTTCCTAATAAAAATACTTTTTCATTCATTTGATTTAAATAAATTCCAGAAGTTCAAATTTGTGATAGAGAGCAAATCAGATTATCTATTATTTCTACATTTTAACAGAGCCCAGTGACAGCATATACTAAGAAACATTAAGGCTTTGACAAAAGTGACTTCAGTGGTTATCTATAGTAATTTTATATCCAAAATGCAGAGGTGTAATAGTTTAGCCTTGTTTATCAGGGTTTCATAAGCTAAGAGCTGGCCAGCAGGAAAGACTGTGAAATGTGAACTTCTGTAACTCTAACTACCTTCGAAAGCTCAGCTGTAGAGTTGGTAGCAAACTCATGGTCCTCATGATTAGAAATATACCAACTTGCGACTGATAATTTGAGGAGTGCCTCAAAAATATGGTATATCAGAAGAATTTGATCAATTTCTATACTTTTTAAAAATGAAATGCACTAGGAAAATGGTGAAACCAAAAATGTTTTTCAATATACTGTGCTTTTTGTGTAGATTGACAATACTTATGTCTCACATGCATTCATAGATCAGTTTAAATATCTAAGAAGTGAGCAAATCCAAAAGACAGTCATTCCTAATGGTTCCAAACTTGTACTAATTGATTCATATGTGAAAACTCCTTACTGATTTCAGCAGGAGGAGGATAGTAAATGGTAGATATAAAGCTCTAATCTGTGAGGCACATGTAGTCCCCTTACTAAAGGGGCCTCTGTTTTATTCTAAAAAGACCCTGTGTGCTACAATCCAGACTACAATTCCTATGAGCCCTTGGAACAAAAGAGGTAGGAGGGGTTACACACACAACATCTCTAATTGAAGCTCAGCATCTGGCAAGATCTTATTTGACATTATCAATTAAAAATATTATCCAAATTGAAGCACCCAGTCCCGCAATCTTTATTCACATAAGCAATATCTATGAAATCAACAGCATCTTTCATAAAGTGCGGGACTGGACTTCTACTGTAGCCCTGGAAATAAAAACAGTCTCCATAGCAAGAAATAATTTTGGTTTATTTATCGTGCTCTTCTGTAAAATTGACTATTACCTCCTATGCTTCCTGTATGCTTTGTATAATTTAAAATGATTATCATCTTGGCCAGCATCACGTTTTGGAAATTACCCCCTTCTTTACTTTCTCTTCATTTTGCCATGTAAAAACTTCTAGACCAACTCCAATATTTATAGAAAACACATCAATATAGCATTCTCAACTTCAAATACTTTTTGTATAATACACTTCAGTTTTTAAAAAATGTTTCCAAGGAAAGGAAGATGCAGAGCAAAAAAATGCATTTTACTTTCATGCTGCTGTGGACATGCAAAAAGTGAGATTTCTTGCTAATTATATGCTGTGACATTTCAACATTTCAGTTCTTCATCCTGGGTCTCAAGCTGCACTCTTTGTATATCCCAAGTTCCGCATAACTTCAGTGGAAGTTGGAGATGTTCAAAGAATATCCGCAGAAGTTTCAGATGAGTAACATGTGGAAAAAGGCATGTGGATGAATTTCTTCTATCTGCCTTTCTGAATCTTCCTTTTTTTCATCTTTTGTAGTAAAGGGGTAATGATTGTTTTCTCCCCTTCCCCATATTTGTCATAGCTGGATTTTCTTTAATCTTTGCTCATGTTTGGCATTTTGAATGCTGCTTACATGACTTTCACAGATGTCTTATCAATTGATTAACTGATTCAATGAAAGGATAACATATTTCTATGCATTTTCCCTTGCTTTCACACTTACAACCCCCATGGTTTATTCATTTAAAAATAATCTACCAAAGCACTTTAATAAAGGTTAGATTGTTCAAAATTGAGACCAGATTCAGCTTCCAATGAGGTCATATCAAAGACTCTCATGGAAATTGGATTGATATTTACTCATCAAATAATTCCATTCATTTCCATGGGACACTTTAAGTGAGTAAATGTTCCCTAGTGTTAGTAACAGTCAAAATGAAGAAAAAAATTGCAGTTTTATAATATGGGCACACGTACACAAGATACTATTTGATGAAAGGGGAATACCAACTAACTTATTTTTAACTTCCTTTCTAAAAGATTATTTCATTTTATAATGAAAACACAATCCTATTATCCTGTTGCATTATCTGAAAATTATGTTGTAAACTATCTGCAGCTGCTATGCACCCGGGGAGCCAAATGCAAATGAAAAGCAGAATAATAACTATTTGATTTGTAAAGGTCAAATATAAAAATAATTGTGGATTACTTTAGCTCATCTTTTGAAAAAGTGTAAAGGTGCATAGTAAAATGCATTTTTATTTGGCACAACCAGATTTGTTTAATTTTTTTAGTAGATAAAACAAATGGAAGAGCTACGGGGGAAATGGTGTGGAACTTATTAAACTTTCATTTAATGGAGAGTGCATAGGTTTAGAGACCAAATAATTAATACCCATGTAGGTGACTCTAATAATACATTTTAAAAAATGACGCCAAGGAATCTATCAACATAGCTACAAATGTTGAAAATAGTAAAAAATGAAAATCAGGAATCAGAACAGTTGATATGCATCTATTTATCAAATGTCTCTTGCTGAACAGTTAGGGCAAGGGTCTGAGCTGAGATAAATCTATGTAGCCCCCCCTAAACTAAACAATGCTAAAAAAAGCAAAATAATAGCAAACTTGTTACAGTCTGGCACACTATTTTCTCCAGTTGCAGTCATCTAAATTTTTTCAGACACTTTGTTAAATTCAGTATTGTTCAGTACACTTGTACACAAAATTTTAAAAATCAAGAAAATTTCCTAATAAAATTATTAACATGTTATTATAATCTACATAGAATTCTGGCTTTGAAATGTTATTCCTGATAGCCTTCTTAAGCATTAAGAACAGCTGAAGAAATGCTTGACAATAGTAATGCACTTGGAATAACTGATGTACATAAACTTTAATTGTAGACAGGCCTTTAAATGTGTCTCACAAAATTTCTTGCTGATATAGATGAGACTTTATTGATAAGGGGGGGGGGGGATTATAAAAGACCACTCAACGTATGCACTGTGACATTGTCCTGACTGATAGAATTCTAGAGGGCTTTATTCTTCTTCCAAATAGACAATATTTTGTGCCACAGTAGTGTATTAATTCTGTATGAACAGGTAGACTTCAAGTGAATAAGGGTAATTTCAAAGAATCAATGTAAGCAGAGAAAAGCAACAAAGGTCAAATCTTTGAGTCAGATCTAAATCTTGTGGTGAGATTGAGAAGAAGCAATCCAAAAAATTTTATTCATACTTTTGCATCTACAGGTCAGTGGGGACAGGCTGCCTATGTGAACTTCACTAATATATATTTTATCTCCTTCCAATTTTTTATATTGTCAGTGTTGAAGTAATTCTATTTTGTTCTCTGAAATAAATGTCAGTTATTCATGTGAAATAGCAGCATCCTTGAAAGAGAATAAGAAGATTGAAAATTGAAATTCTGTGAAGAGCAAATTAAAGGATAGAAAGCATTTTGTTTCTTTGTAACATCCCCTTTCATGTCAGATAAATTCATCCTATTAATTAGTGAGCTACTAGGCAAGCAAATAAAATGGCATTCTAAAGAGAACTAGGAACCCTATAATTGTTTTTGGAAAAAACAAATCCTTGATTTTATATCGAAGGACTCAGGTTTTAGACAAAGTTCATGCTGACATCAGTAGGATGTTTGGCAGAATAAGGGTTAGTAGTGCTGTTGTCTGTTCAGCTAATAGATAAGGAAAGTGTGTCAGAAAAGAGCTGAGAGGCATGAGAAAGGGATAATAGTGGCTCCATAGCAGTCTCCTGAAAAAAACTCTCAGTTTACAAGATGCTCAATACAGTCATGGGGCTAGACACAAGATGGCAAAGTTTACAGATAATATAAAACTGCTCAAGATAATTAAGTTCAAAGCAGACTGTGAAGAGCTTCAAAAGTATCTTACAAAACTAGGCGACTGGGCAACAAAATGGCAGATGAAATTTAAGGTTGATATATGAAAAGTAATGCACACTGGAAAACGTAATCCCAACTATATATACAAAATGATGAGGACTAAATTAGCTATTACCACTCAAGAGAGAGATCTTGGAATCTTTGTGGAAACATCCACTCAATACGTAGCAGCAGTAAAAAGAGTAAACATAATGTTGGGAATCATTAAGAAAGGGATAGAGAATATCTTACTGCCTCTACATAAATTGATGCTATGCACACACCTTCAATACTTTGTGGAGATATGGTTGCCTGATCTCATAGATATAATGACATTGGAAAAAGGAGACAATTTATTAAGGGCAGCTTCCAAATGAGATTAGTAAGACTGGGACTTTAGCTTGGAAAAGAGGGAGATCTGGAGGAGGTCTATAAAATCATGACTTTTCTTTATTCTTTTACTCTACTTTATAAAATCATGACTGGTTTGGAGAAAGTGAATAAAGAAGTATTATTCATTCCATCATTGGCTCTTAACCGGGTTGAACAGGGATGGTGTCCCTAGCTCTTTGTCAGGGCTGGGAATGGGCAACAGGGGTTAGATCATACGATTACTTATTCTGTTCATTTATTTTGATGTACTTGGCATTAGCCATTGTCTTATAAGAGGATTCAGGGCTAGATGGACTTTTGGTCTTACCAGCATGGCTATTTTTATGTTCTTTGTCTATGGGGCAGGTGGCATTATTTAGTAATGGCCACTGATAGTTTGTGCTAATGTTCTCTCAATTAATAAAATATAGCTTAGATTTTCAAAGGAATTTAAATCAAGCTCCTAATTTTCTACCATTGCTACAATCAACTGGGGTGCAAAAGATACAATTTAAGCCTCTGGCTCCATGACCTGCACTAAAATTCACACTCATTGTGCACCTGTAATTGGACTCCCACAAACAAAAGAAGGTGTGATAATGCAGTCACTATCTATTTCAAGCACAAATGTCTAACTACGTGGCTTGAACCTGAAATTGTAAGACTAACACTGACATCAACTAACTCCGGAACACTGGACTTGCATCTGATTCTGAAGACAACAAAGCAGGTGCACCATAATGCCACTTGGAAAAAATATACATATATTTATGTATTCAATGTTATTATAACAATGAAAATTGGGTATTTGCTGTAGGGTATATTCGGAAGCAGCCAGCTCATGGAGATTATGCAAAGCCTTACTAGGATTCAGGTGAAAATAATTACCCTCTTTGAGCCTAATTTAGTGAAGTCAATGAAACTGACCTAGTGAGGAAATTATTCATCTGTGCAAGTGTTTGCAGGATTTGGGCCTTTAGCAAGGGACATGCTTTAGTTATTTTCTACACCTCCTTCTCATGACTGCACATAATATAAGGGGAAGGCTAATTAATATCCTCAGCTAGCCCCTACCTTCCCAAAATGAAGGTGGTATCTTCCTGAAACTGTCAGGTCCCTGTCTGCCCTCAGGCACTGAAAGCTATCTATCCACGAGATAAGTTTCCTTGTTCTCCAGTGCTTAAGGGAAAGCAGATGCATGTCTTTAGGATATAATATTTCTTCCTGCCGGCCATCTTGAACAGACCTGTCAATCATCTAGGGGAGACAACTGAAGGGAGAAGCATCTCTAAAGTTAAATAAAGCAATTGCAGCAAATCAATAAGGGCCAAATTCTACAATGCTTGCTCATCTAGGATAGTATCTTTCTCTGAAAGTAGCCCCACTGAAACTAATAGAACCATTCAGCTAGTAGAGGGCTATTCGGGATTTGTGAAAATGTTAAAATCTGGCCCTAAGTAAATGGAATAAAATAAAACATCAGTATATGGCTCGAGATGGGGTATGAACAAACAAATAAAATACATTTAAAGTCAATACAAAGCAGAAGGACTACAGTAGCACTCTGAATTTATTAGTATGAGCTTTCCAACACCATGAACATGCCATACCTCCCCAATAAACAGAGCAGTTCAACAAAGAAGGGCACATGTATGGACGATGAATTAGCCATACAGGATGCACTGTAGACACTAAAAACATGCCAGAATATAAGATACTTAAGGAATTTTCCTCTCCATTTTCTTATTAATTGCCATCATTTTCCAATTATTTGTGAAACATGAATGTATCATCTGTGCTCACCTCTGACCAAATCATTTGTTGTGTGTTCTGGGCTAGTACTGCTCAGGATTTGCTCTTTTAGGCACTTTACCCACAAGTGTGTATGATTTTTAAAAAGAAGTGTTCTGAATCCTTTCCGTTTATCCAACTACCTTCTTCTCCTGACACATTTAGGAAGCAATTCAGATAAGAAAGAACTCTCCACCCAAAGATTCCTAATATTTCAAGACCAAAACCTGATCAATCAGGATTTTACAAAAGCAAAAACAGTAATTTCTGATCAGAGTATCAAAGATTTCTACAGTCCTAAAGGATCCCCAAATGGTTAAGGTATCAATAGATACCTAACTAGAAATTACTTCATCCACTATACTGAAATGAAGCCACCTTTAGGGTGGAAGGCAACATTTTTGACAGCATAAAACAATACTACAAAGTACTACTGAGCAAAAAGTGAAAAATCAGATTGTATTGAAAATCCTTGCAGTTACCTGACAGATTGAAACAAAGAGATTTCTCACTTGGTTGGAATTTCATACTACCACCACTAATCCTACAACTTTTACTTTACCTTCTTATGTTCACCTGCAGACTCTTTGCTTCCTGCATGTATACAGCATGGGCCCTGAGTTGAGACCACATTTTTAATAATTTTAAATGACATCATCACTGTAAACCAATATTACTCTTTTGATGCATTGCTATTAGGTGCACCAGCCTATTTAGCTGAAACCAGCACCTGATAGCCTGTGTTTTGATGTTATTTTTCCACTGGGCTAATTAGTGATTAAGGTAAGAGTGTTCTCTTCCTGACTCGCAATTCTTCAATATATGGCAATGTCTTTGTTTGTCTAGTACGGCAACTTTAGCGTTCAGAGATTGGCATATTATATCAAAAGCAAGGGGGGGAGGAGGAAGAAAAGCAACAAGGAGACAAGAAAACATAGGTCCTACTCAGATAAATTAATGGTCATATTGTGTTATCAAGCTTTCTAAAAAGATCCTTTGTACTTACTTTAAGCATCTAATATTATATGGTTGCTTATAAACAGCAAAATTGACAGGAACCATTAAGGAGTAAGTTTAAAATATAAAAAATGAATTCTTGAGTGACATTTTGAAATTCTCTAAGGTATCAGGACTCTGAATTGTTTCTAAATTATGTAACACCACAGAAGGTTGCTCTTCTGATAAAACTTTAACCAGAAGTCAACTATAGACTGTTTCTTATTCAAAACTTTTCAGTGTCTGAAAAGCAAAGAATAATATAATCCTATTTAACCCTATTGCCCTTAAATTAGCTAGAATAGAAATAGTAGCCACCAAATTTGACATGGGTTGTCACTCAGATAATAATCTCATTTCACATTGGCAGAGGGCTGCTACTAAGAATGGCATTGGACAGAAATAATATTCACATTATATGAATGGTGGCAAATGAGAAACATTGTGTTCAACACTTATTTTATGTTCCCATCAATTAGTATCCACACAATTATTTTGTATTCAAGTAGAAGTCATCAGTAAGTATAAAAGATTTTATTAATGCACACAAGTCTCCTAATTAAGTTTCACTCTATTACATGTGCCAAGGACAGAGTATGACACCATTGTTAGAGGGTTATTCATATTGTTAATGAAAAAATAGTACAAGTTGCATACACATATAAATATACGCACACAATTTCTGGATTATTTATAACATTATTTCAAATGAAAAATCATTCTCTTGGACAAAATTTCTGCTCTCAGAATTTACAGTTTGAGAACAGACTTTGGCCTTCAGTTGTATTAAATAAAGCTATTACAGGTAAACTGGACTAGTAAACTATGTTTGGAGTTCTGTGAATATTTGTGCCGACATATAAAGCTTAACTTTCCTATCATTACAGGATTAGTGACATAATCAGAAAAAATCTAAAACAATCAGCATCAACCCTAGCTAACAGGGAAGAGGGTAAAGTGGACACAACTGAGAAATGAAAAACATTCATTCTATTTTATTTCATGATGCATGTTAATGTGAGTGAGTTAGCCACCATTATTCCCCAATATACTAGACCATACAGGTGCTTTGTCACAATCACTACATCTGTCCTAAGCTGTGTCAGCTCATTCGCCAACTATTATGCATGATTACACACAAGCCAACTGAAACAACAAAAGAGAGGTCATTACTTGGACAAGTCCTTGTAAAGTAAAAAAGCCAAAGGCACCCATATGGATAGAAATTGGCATTTAGGAGATAAAAATCTGTTCCATGTCAGCAGTGCAGCAAAAGAAGTAGCCCTTGGCTAAAGAAAGCTTTAGACTTTCATCTATGCCTAAAAGTGGCATTTCAATTTGTGTATTTATGCCTTGCAGATATTTTACTATAAAAGAATAATCTGTTTCAAATGGAAAGGTTTAAAATTGTACATACTCTGTTTTAATGCTTTTGGCAAGGTATAGCAACAGAAACTGTAAATAATAGAAACAGATGCTCAGAAGATAAAAGCAGAAGAGTGCTTTAGTACTGAAGTACTATAACGAGCAGTCCACCATGAAATGGCATAATGATTGTGGGTGGACTCCCAGTACTGATTTACTTTTACCTGCTAACAAGAGAAATAATGCTAATTTCCTACCAAATATGTCAATAATATTTTCTAGATCAGCTAATATGTGTCTAAAGTTCCTTTTATGAAGTGTGATTCTTTTTTTTTCCATCTACGAGGAGGTGTTTTCAACTAAGAAAACATTGTATTGTTCTGATCAAATATGCACAATTAGGTCTTGAACCTAAAAGCTGTTCCATGTAGATGAACCCTTGCATGGCCTCCATAAAGCCTTATTGTCAGTGTCTTTACAAAGAACAACTAGCGGACAAAGGCTTTTGGGCTAAATTCTGTCATGATTTATACCAATGTAATTTGGTTCTCATTTGCTTGTAATGCTTACGCACTGTGAGTGAATGCACCCCTGTATTCAGACTTTATACACTATTGTAATAATCTTTGTACAATATATGACTCTTGTGATATCATTTCAAAACTAATAACTCACTAGTCAGTATCTTCATAGTAAAGTGTATGTAACAACAGAATATGTAAAATGATTAGCATAACTTAATATATAATACAAAATATCAGTAATGACCTTAACATATAAAGTATATGTAATAAGTAATGAAATGTAGAATCTGATATCATAACTGAAGGTTACCAGACAAGTCTGGGGAGTGAACAAAGTTTCACAAAGACAAAGGGCAAGTTGATGCCTCTGGGTAGTTGTTATCAAAGCTGACAGACAATCACTTGTTACATGAAGCAAAATGCAGGACACTGTGGGAGGCCAATGGGAGTACCCTCTCCCTTTGACTTCCCTTACTCCTCATAGCAGCAGGACTATCGGCATCAATGGAAGTGCCTTCTCAGTTCTAATTAGTGTGTCTGTACTAAACAAACTAATTCGAACCCCGGGAGATCCACTGTGGCAGCTTCCATCTTATCTGTCGAGTAGACATGGCCTTAGAAGACAAAAGAAAAATAAATAGCTATTTGACTTTGTGAGAGTATTTGACCTGAAATTTGATCAGTTCTGTTGCCGGGAGCTGGTAGTAAGGATTAGGGATGTTACATAGTGGTTAACTGGCTAATTGAGTAGTCAATAGAATTTCCATTGAATACTTGATTAGTCAATAAAGGAGGGCAGTGTCAGTGCTCACTCCCAGCTCTCACTGGGTCTCAGCACAGTCCCTCCCTCTCCCCTGCTGTTTGCATTTTTCAAGGGAAGCCAGCGCAAGTACTGAAACTTAGGACCAGGGATTCAGCCAGTGCCCTCTCCTGCTGGCTTGCCTTGGGAGGGAGGAAAGGGAAGTGAATTAGTAGTCCATAGCACTACCTGATAAGTTTCTGCTTATCGGGCAGTCGACTAGTCAACTTCTCCTTTACATCCCTAGTAAGGATTTGATATTGAATGAGGTCTAGTTTGTTAAATTTGAGCACTTAAAAGCATTTTATCTTTGTTTCTCTTGTAGACATTTCTGACTTTAATGCCTTGTACTTGTACCTCAGTTAAAATCTATCACTTTGTAATTAAATCAACATGCTTTATTCCTTGATTAAACTAAGCCTATGTTGTGGTTAAAATCTCCTTTAAAAGAAGGAAATGGTTGTATTCTAGTCCCTTACAGTGGTAATGGACCTAAAATGTTCCTGAACTGTCTTGGAGAATGCTGTTCCATGCAGAACACTCATACTTTTGGGGAAAACTTTGAAGCTGGAAGTGTGTTAGGGATCACTCTGCAAGTAAGATCAGGAATGCTGGAAGCCATAGTGTGGCTCAAAGGCTGCCAGGTCAGAGCTACCGGACCAAGGTTGTGGTGGTTCACAGACACTGTGGCCTGGTCTACACAACAGTGGAAGATCGGCTTAAGATATGCAACTAACATATCTTAAGATACGTAATTAATGTAGTGAGAGTTGACATATCCACGCCATCCATACGGCAGGAGGTCGACAGGAGCCAATGCTCCCATTGGCTTCCCTTACTCCTTCTGAGTAGGAGAACCAGCACCCTGAGTTTAATTTAGCATTTCTTCGCCAGACCCAATAAATTGAACCCCAAAAGATCAACCATGGGAGCGTCGATCTTCCGCATACAGTAGACATGCCTCAGGATATGACCTGCATGTAGTCAGACTCTTTATGAGCAATCCTGACAGAATTACAGCAGCAAAGCATCATGAGGCACCCAAAGTTTCAGGGTGCGGGTGACACAACTTCTCATTGTTCTGAATTATACCTTGGAATTTCATATTTACCCTATCATCTATGCATTAAATATTATGCATTCATCATAAGATATGATTAACAAGAAATGGTAGTGTTAGCCCCTGGCTTCTTAGATAGGAATGCAACTAGACATCCTTTGCAAATGAAATCCCACACCCACTATAACTTTTCCCAGAGAAAAGTTGGGTTTGAAAATGTTTATGATTCATCTCAGATTTTTCTGGGGGAGGGATGGAAGGGTGAGCAGATGTTAGATAGAAAAGACCTCAGAAGGTTAGGAATTACAGAGCATGAATATTTTATTTTGGCTCAAGATATGTATTAAAACAATACTGGAAACTGTAGCAGTGAGGTGACCAGAATTCCTATGTTAAAACTTATTCTCCTGAAATTATGCTTGGAAGGAGGACTTTTTTTTTTCAGTAAACATGGGTAAATGTTAATTTCACCTCACACACAAAAACGAATGAAAAATTATTTATATCAGTAATAATCAAAATTCACAGATAAGCAAGAAAGAAAATGATGCTTGAAAATGTCTTACAATTTGATTTAAAGATATTTACTTTAGTGTTATTGGACATGAGATGTTGATAATTTGGGTTTTAATAATTAAAATATTTAACTTTTCTTGAATCTCAACATTTACTGTCAATAAATGTCTGACCTTTCAATCAAATCCTGCAATGTGAAAATTTAAATACAGGCAGTCCCCGAGTTACGCGGATCCGACTTACGTCGGATCCGCAGTTACGAACGGGGCACTTCCTCTCCCTGGTCTCGAGCAGACCAGGGAGAGGAAGCAAAGCGGCGGCGGAACGCGCGGCCAGCTGACAGCCCAGACGCGTCTGGGCTGTCAGCTGGCCGCGCGCTCCGCTCTGCTCCCCCCCCTCCCCCCGTCTGCAGACCAGGGGGAGGGGGAGCAGAGCGGAGCACGCGGCCAGCTGACAGCCCAGACGCGTCTGGGCTGTCAGCTGGCCGCGCGTTCCGCCGCTCTGCTGTGCTCCGCTCTGCTCCCCCTCCCCCTGATCTGCAGGGGGGGGGGAGCAGAGCGGAGCACGCGGCCAGCTGACAGCCCAGATGCGTCTGGGCTGTCAGCTGGCCGCGCGTTCTGCCGCTCTGCTCCGCTCTGCTTCCCCTCCCCCTGGTCTGCAAACCATGGGTGGGGGGGGGGGAAAGCAGAGCGGAGCACGCGGCCAGCTGACAGCCCAGACGCTTCTGGGCTGTCAGCTGGCCGCGCGTTCCGCCGCTCTGCTCTACTCTGCTCCCCCTCCCCCTGGTCTGCAGACCTGGGGGACGGGGAGCAGAGCAGAGCAAAGCCGCGGAGCCCGAGGGCAGCAGGATAGCCACGACGCGTCTGGGCTGTCCCGCTGCCCGCGTGTTCCGCCGCTTTGCTCCCCGTCCCCCTGGTCTGCAGACCTGGGGGACGGGGAGCAAAGCAGAGCAAAGCCACGGAGCCCGAGGGCAGCAGGATAGCCACGGCGCGTCTGGGCTGTCCCGCTGCCCGCGTGTTCCGCCGCTTTGCTCCCCCTCCCCCTGGTCTGCAGACCTGGGGGATGGGGAGCAAAGCAGAGCAAAGCCACGGAGCCCGAGGGCAGCAGGATAGCCACGGCGCGTCTGGGCTGTCCCGCTGCCCGTGTGTTCCGCCACTTTGCTCCCCGTCCCCCTGGTCTGCAGACCAGGGGGACGGGGAGCAAAGCAGAGCAAAGCCACGGAGCCCGAGGGCAGCAGGATAGCCACGGCGCGTCTGGGCTGTCCCGCTGCCCGCGTGTTCCGCCGCTTTGCTCCCCGTCCCCCTGGTCTACAGACCAGGGGGACGGGGAGCAAAGCAGAGCAAAGCCACGGAGCCCGAGGGCAGCAGGATAGCCACGGCGCGTCTGGGCTGTCCCGCTGCCCCCGTGCTCTGCGGCTTTGCTCCGGACGCCTGTGGTACAGCAGCTGGGGCGCTGCCGGTTGGTCCCGTAGCGCCGCTCTGGGTGCCACTGGACCAACCCAGCAGCACCCCAGCTGCTCTGCCCCAGGTGTCCCCTAGTCAGCAGCTGCTGAAAATGACCAGTGGCTGACTACAGGAAGCCCCTGCCCCGGGCTTCCTGGAATCAGCCGCTGATCAGTTTCAGCAGCAGCTGACTTGGGGATGCCTGGGGTTCTTAAGTTGAATCTGTATGTAAGTCAGAACTGGCGTCCAGATTCAGCCACTGTTGAAACTGATCAGTTTCAGCAGCGGCTGAATCTGGACGCCAGTTCCGACTTACATACAGATTCAACTTAAGAACAAACCTACAGTCCCTATCTTGTACGTAACCCGGGGACTGCCTGTAGCTAAAAATAGAAAAAATGCTTTAAAAAATCAATATTATCTATCAAACATATAATTCTACCAAGTCCACCCATAATATTTTCTAACCTGCATACCCAGAGGAATTATTTTTAAGGGGAAAATGAAAAATAACAGTCATCACCTTCCTGAAAACTGCATGCAGATTAGACCTTCCGTTCTTCTCTCTCTGCAAATGGGATAGACAGGAGTACATCTGTACATGAGGACAGGAGTACATCTGTACATGAGGAGTGGGAAGGAATGGGTCAGAGGAGGGAAAAAAAGGACAGGGAGCCTTCTGATATAGAGATTCAGGACCTAAATCACGCAGGATTAAGCATAAAATTAGTCCTCTTGGCTACATATACACTGGCCCCTTTTCCGGAAGGGGCATGTTAATTTCAGCTATCGTAGTAGGGAAATCCGCGGGGGATTTAAATATCCCCCGCGGCATTTAAATAAAAATGTCCGCCGCTTTTTTCCGGCTTTTAGAAAAGCCGGAAAAGAGCGTCTACACTGGCCCCGATCCTCCGGAAAAAGCGCCCTTTTCCGGAGGCTCGTATTCCTACTTTGAAGTAGACATATATACTTTGAAGTAGGAATAAGAGTCTCCGGAAAAGGGTGCTTTTTCCGGAGGATCGGGGCCAGTGTAGACACTCTTTTTCCGGCTTTTCTAAAAGCCGGAAAAAAGCGGCGGACATTTTTATTTAAATGCCGCGGGGGATATTTAAATCCCCCGCGGATTTCCCTACTACGATAGCTGAAATTAACATGCCCCTTCCGGAAAAGGGGCCAGTGTAGACGAGCCCCTTGAGTTTAACAGAATTACTCACAGGTTTAATGATATTAAACACATGTTCATGTGCTCTGCTGAATCAGAGCCTAAACAAATCTTCTCCAGGCTGTGCATCCCTCCTCTGGTAGTTCCAGAGGGCAGGAGGAGCACAAGTTGATCCTGTACTGTCTGGGAGCCAGAGGCAAAGGCAGAAAAGCCCAAAGTCAAGTTTTACATGCAGATGGCTCTGACCTCCTGCAGAAGAGCCAAGGTTCACAGGTTCTTATTCCTGAGCCTCTCACCCACAATCCTTTCCCTTGTGAGGGACTATTCTGTATTAAAAGAAGTAAATCTAAATTGCAAAGGTATGTAGCCTAAAGTTAGGTACTTGAATCTACGTGGGTACTTAAATCTGTGGCTTGATTTTCAGAGTGAATCTGTGATGAAATAATGAAGTAAATAGAAGTCTCTATTGAACCATTTTAAGTCCCAGTGAATCTGCAAGGAAACATTTAAGCAATAGGCAATCACCAATACTTTTAATTTTTCCTCTTCTTTTATAAAATCTGGTTGCAAATTCATGTGGTTTTTTTTTTAAAGGAGACTGCTCCTTCTTTAAAATACTTATAAACATTAAACAGGAAACTGAATAATCTGTGAAAGAAAATGGTTCTGTTGACACAATTTACAAACCCACTCTCTCTCTGGAAACTACTTGACCTTTCTAAGAATATATTGAAACTCAGTATGTTAAAGAAATTAACTATCCTCCTTGTTTTATAAATTCAAGTATCCTTATTAGCAAGAAGCACTAATGCATAATTAAGATACAGTGCATTATGCTATTTAAGTATTAAGTATATTTATTTTCTAAAGGCTTGGTGCTAACTATGATAAAGTATTAAATAAACATCAAGCTCCAACCAGAAATACTGTAACAGTTAAAAAGGTGTAAAATTCTTTAGTAATAAAATATTAATTATGTTGTTGATTTAATACACATATGTAGGAAAGGCCATATCCTATCATTGATCCACACTCAGAACTTCAAGTGAAATTATTGTCTTGAAATCAATAATGAATTGGCACAGTTTCAACTTGGTAAATTGGGAGTTATATGATGATTCTCATTGTTATTAATGCATAAACACAGATGCTGCTATTCCCTTGTATAATACCAAACATGGACTTTTTGCCAGTACTTAGAAATGAATGTTCAGGGCAATGACTGAACTGTATCAATTTAAGATTTAAAAAACTGCTGAAGACTGGTTGCTTCTATCAATAAAGCAAAATATTAGTTACCCATTACTGATAAAATCAGGCGGCCATTCCATTTTGTTTTGTGTATAGAAAACTAATGGTCATTCTGCAAGAGAGTGATAAGAGGTAACAAAGGTAGGAGGTCTGAAGAATTCTCTTTGGCGAGGATCCTTTGGAGTTGGTGCTTGCATCTAAGGCTCTTCATCTCAACAAGATGTTGACTTAAGTCTACTGAGGATAATTTCACTATTTCACTGCTTAATATTTTGGAAGAAACATCCATCTACTTTGGGATTATAAATGTGAGAGGTGATAACTACAGGCCTTAATTTAAAATGAATATTATTTCAGGGGATTTGGAGGTGCAAATTGGACCTACTTACTTTCTTTTCAAATTGGTTTTGGTACCTACACCTTGTCATTTTCTGATTTTTGCATAATTAATATTCTCTTTGAGACACACAACTTCAGTGGGAGCTTGTGTGATATAGGCTGTGATTCTTAGCTGAAAAGTACTTGGAGATGAAAAGAGCTGTTAAGGTAATATTATGTCTTATGGTGTGATATTTTAATAGATTCCATGCAATGCTCAGCTATCATTACATGAAATCTTTGGCACTGTGTATCCTTCAGAACAGAGCATATTTATTTTTCTGGAATTCAACTTATCGCGTTTAAGTAGATACAAGACTGAAGTTATAAATCCAGTAGTCAATAATTACTTGGATTTGTATTTAGGGAAAATCAAACTTGCCCTTATGTATACTTAGTTCTGACATTTTTATGTTTCATATTCAACTTTTTAGTGTCTACTAAACTTAATGCAGAACTAAAGACAAAATTTATTGGTCTGATTCAAATTTCAATTACACCAACTTATCTGAAACAATTTATTTGTGCAATTACACTGTCTTTAACTAAGTTGCTGCAATTTATATGAGTGAGAGACCAGAAACAGGTCCAATGATTATAAAGAAATAGTAGTAATTGTGCTTTTGGTACACAGAATTTTGTTAAACCTCTGCTCAAACTTTATTGGAGATTGGGCATTATCCAGAATCTAATTATTGCTAAGCTCATAAGAACATTCGATTAGACAAATTACTGAAGTCATCTGTTTTGGGAGGTGGGGGGGTTGGATATGCTACAAAATGACCCTCTAGTTCAGAATGGCTACTATATATTACCTTGAATCAAGGTAATCTAATTCTGGAAAGATCAAAAAGAAGGAACAGGCTCACAGTATTTTTTAAATTGTATGATATCATTAAATAATGCTGCAGAATTGGTGACAATGGAGTTGCCATTTTGAAAACACAGAGATCTAAAAGTACAGGAGGCCTCCTTTCTTTAATATGTTTTTCTTGCTTAACTGGCAAGGCTTAAGAATGTGCCAAGGCTAAATATGCTGCAATGGAAAGAGCTAGATATAATGTGAAGAAAAAAGTCAAGAGCGGTGGTACAAAAGAGATGATGAAGCTGCTTGTGCATGTGCATGCACAAATGAGAGAAGAGTATCTTCATGGAGCATGATTAAACTTATCTTAGGTCTCTTGAAATTTTATCTGGGACAAATCAGGGTGGCATGTTGCCTATTCTGATATGAATTACAGTGTCTGGTTTTGAAATACTTAACTTATTAGTAGTTCTTGGCCTGAAGACATGAGGTACCATTCTGATGTCGCACTTAACACCATCAGTAAAATATAACCAGGGACTCCTGTACAAATGTGACAAAAATAAGAATACCTCAGGTATGGGGGAACAACTCTAATGCAATGTTATTATATAAATTAATGTTGTGGTTCATATTTTAGATAACCAATTGAGGAGGAATTGGTAGAAAAATTGGTAGGGAGGAATTGGTAGGAGAAGTAGATGTGGGTGGCAAGCAGTGATCATGAAATGGTCAAGTTCAGAATCCTGTCCAAAGAAAAAAAGGAGAGCAGCTAACTACAGCTCCTAGACTTCAGCAAAAATCAGAGTTTGACTCCCTCCGGGAACTGATGGGCAAAATCCCCTGGGACACTAATATGAAGGGAAAAGGAATCCAGGAGAGCTAACTGTATTTTAAAGAAGCCTTATTGAAGGTGCAGGAACACACCATCCCAACGTGCAGTAAGAAAATATGACACACAACCAGTATGGCTTAACAGTGAAATCCTTGGAGAATTTAAACACATAAATAAAGCTTACAAGAAGTGGAAACTTGGACAGAACACGAGGGAAGAGTATAAACACATTGTTTGAGCATATAGGGGTGTAATCAGGAAGGTAACAGCACAATTGGAATTGCAGCTAGCAAGGGATGTGAAAGGTAACAAGAAAGATTTCTACAGGCATGATAGCAATAAGAAGGTAGTCAAGGAAGGTATGGGACCGTTAATGAATGGGGAAGAAACCTAGTGACAGATGATGACATAAAAGCTGAAGTACTCAATGGTTTTTTTTTTTTTTTTTGCCTTTGCCTTCACAGAGAAGGTTAGCTCCCAAAAGCACTAGGCAACACAGTCTGGAGAGAAGGTGGGCAGTCCTCAGTGGAGAAAGAACAGGCTAAGAACTATTCAGAAAATCTGCACATACACAGATCATTGGGGCCAGATCTAAGGCACTGGAGGGTGCTAAGGAAGTTGGCTGATGTGATTGCAGAGCCTTTGGCCATTATCTTTGAAAACTCATGGCAATCAGAGGAAATCTCAGACAATTGGAAAAAGGCAAATGTAGTTCCCATCTTTTAAAAAGGGAAGAAGGAGAATCTGGGGAACTACAGACTGGTCAGTCTCAACTCAGTCCCCTGAAAAAATCATGGAGGAGATCCTCAAGGAATCAATTTTGAAGTACATGGAAGAGAAGGAAGTGATCAGGAATAATCAACATGAATTCACCAAGGGAAAGTCATGTCTGGCCAACCTGATTGCCTTCCATGATGAAGCAACTGGCTCTGTGAGTATGGGGAAGGTGGAAGATGTGATATACCTTGACTTTAGCAAACCTTTTGATATGGTCTCCCACAGTATACTTGCCAGCAAGTTAAAGAAGTACGGATTGAATAAATGGACTGTAAAGTGGATAGAAAGCTGGCTAGATCGTCAGGCCACATGGGTAGTGATTAACAGCTCAATGTCTGGTTGGCAGTCTGTATCAAGCAGAATGCCCCAAAGGTCAGTGCTGGGGCCAGTTTTGTTCAATGCCTTAATTGTTGACCTGGATGAGGGGATGGATTGTACCTACAGCAAGTTTGAGGATGACACTAAGCTAGGGGGAGAGGTAGATATACTGGAGGGTAGGGATAGGGTCCAGAGTAACCTGGACAAATGGGAGGATTGGGCCAATAGAAATCTGATGAGGTTCAACAAGGACAAGTGCAGAGTCCTGAACTTGGGATGAAAGAATCCTGAACCCTGCTACAGGCTGGGGACCGACTGGCTAAGCAGCAGTTCTGCAGAACAGGACCTGGGGATTACAGTGGATGAGAAGCTGGATATGAGTCAACTGTGTGCCCTTGTAGCCAAGAAGGCTGTGGTGGATAGGAAGAGTGCTGGCTAAGCACTCAGTGACTAAAGGGTTAAACTCAGGTAGCTAAGGGTATTGTTAGCAGGGAGCCAGAAGAACCAAGGGGATACAGTGCTGAAGTTTAAATTGTAAATATATACCTGCTGCCCTTTGCTCTTTGGGTGAATTTAAGCCAGGAGTTGGGAGACAGAGAATGATTTATACTTAGGCAGGACTACCATGCCTCCATAGAATTTGGGATGTGAAAGTGGACTGAACCAGGAAGGGATTGTAAAACTAGGAAGCTGGGCACTCCAAGTTCACCAACTAACCACTTTGCTCCAACTAATGTTCCCCAGTCCAGGAAATATCCAATGGACTGGGTAGGAGATGATGCAGAAGCATTCTTAGAAAGTTTTGAAAGAGCCTTTATTGGGTACACATCCCCCAAAACCAGTACATGGTGGAGCTGAGATGACAACTCAGTGGACCCCCAACAGAAGTGGCAGCTGAAATGCCCAGGGAAAACACGAATGACCATGAACTTTTTAAACAAAAGTTCAGACTTAGGATGGGGCTCACCACCAAACATGCCTAGGGGAGAGGTAAATACACTGGAGAGTAGGAATAGGGTCTAGAGTGACCTAGACAAACTGGAGGGCTGTGCAAAAAAGATATCTGATGAGATTCAACAAGGATAACTACAGAGTCCTGCACTTGGTACTGAAGAATCTCAAGCACTGCTACAGGCTGGGAACTGACTGGCTAACAAGCGGTTCAGCACAAAAGAACCCAGGGATTACAGTGATTGAGAAGGTGGATATGAGTCAACAGCATGCCCTTGTAGCTAAGAAGACTAATGACATATTGGGGGTGCATTAGAAGAAGTATTGCCAGCAGATCAAGGGAAGTGATTATTCACCTTTATTCCACACTGGTGAGGCTACATCTGGAGCATCGTGCCCAATTTTGGGCCCCCGTTGCAGAAAGGATGTGGATGCATTTGACAGAGTCCAGAGTAGAGCAATAAAAATTATTAGGGGGCTGTAATACATGACTTATGAAGAGAGGTTGATGGATCTGGTTTTATTTAGCCTAGAGAAGAGAATCATAGAATAATAGGACTGGAAGGGACCTCGAGAGGTCATCGAGTCCAGCCCCCCGCCCTCAAGGCAGGATCAAGCTCCGTCTACACCATCCCTGACAGATGTCTATCTAACCTGTTCTTAAATATCTCCAGAGAGGGAGATTCCACCACCTCCCTTGGCAATTTATTCCAATATTTGACCACCCTGACAGTTAGGAATTTTTTCCTAATGTCCAATCTAAACCTCCCCTGCTGCACTTTAAGCCCATTACTCCTTGTCCTGTCCTCAGAAACCAAGAGGAACAAATTTTCGCCTTCCTCCTTGTGACACCCTTTTAGATATTTGAAAACCGCTATCATGTCCCCCCTTAATCTTCTTTTTTCCAAACTAAACAAGCCCAGTTCATGAAGCCTGGCTTCATAGGTCATGTTCTCTAAACTTTTAATCATTCTTGTCGCTCTTCTCTGTACCCTTTCCAATTTCTCCACATCTTTCTTGAAATGTGGCGCCCAGAACTGGACACAGTACTCCAGCTGAGGCCTAACTAGTGCAGAGTAGAGCGGCAGAATGACTTCACGAGTTTTGATTACAACACACCTGTTGATACAACCTAGAATCATATTTGCTTTTTTTGCAATAGCATCACACTGTTGGCTCATATTCAACTTGTGGTCCACTATGAGCCCTAGATTCCTTTCCGCCATGCTCCTTCCTAGACAGTCGCTTCCCATCTTGTATGTATGGAACTGATTGTTCCTTCCTAAGTGGAGCACTTTGCATTTCTCTTTATTAAACCTCATCCTGTTTACCTCTGACCATTTCTCTAACTTGCTAAGGTCATTTTGAATTATGTCCCTATCCTCCAAAGTCGCAACCCCACCCAGTTTGGTATCATCTGCAAACTTATGAGAAGAGTGAGAGGGGATTTGATAGAAGCTTTCAACTATTTGAAGGGGGACGCAAAGAGGATGGAGAGAAGGTGTTCTCAACGGTGACAGATGTCAGAAGGAGCAATTGACTCAAGTTGCAGTGGGGGAGGTCTAGGCTGGATATTAGAAAAAACTGTTTCACTAGTAGGGTAGTGAAGCCCTGGAACAGATTACAGTAAACTTCCGATAATCCGACACCTTTAGGATGATCAGATATCCGGCACCTTTAGGGAATAATTATCAGATATACCAGACTATCAGAAGGGGGGGGCTATGAGGAGTCTGGGGTGGGGTGGGGAGAATGGGGGGGCGGTGCTGCAGGACCAACCCAGTAGCACCCCAGCTGCTCTGCCCTGGGCTTCCCCGAGTCAGCCACTGGTCAGTTTCAGCAGCAGCTGACTTGGGGAAGTCTGGGGCAGAGCAGCTGGGGTGCTGCCGGGTTGGTCCCGCAGCGCTGAGGGGCGACGCTACGGGACCAACCCAGCAGCACCCTAGCTGCTCTGCCCCAGGCTTCCTCAAGTCAGCCGCTGCTGAAACTGACCAGCGGCTGACTCGGGGAAGCCCGGGGCAGAGCAGCTCCAATTGTACGGCTGCCTGGAGCACTTCCGGGTTCCAGGTGGTGCCAGACTAGCAGGAGTGCCGAACCACTGGATGCTGGACAACTGGAGTTTTACTGTACTTAGAGAAGTGGTAGAATCCCCATCCCTAAAGGTTGTTAAATCCTGGCTTGAAAAAGCCCTGGCTGGGATGATTTAGTTGGGATGGTCCAGCTTTTACTCAGGGGTTGGACTTGATGACCTCCTGAGATCTCTTCCAACCTTATGATTCTATGAGGACTCAGGACAGCATTTGAGGGTTGCTCCAGGAATTAACGGAAATTAGCTGCATCACAAAAGTGACATGTAATTTTGGATAGCAAGTACACCTATCATACTTCTCTCTTTCATACTCTATTGCAGAGTTGGGCAATAATTTTAGAAGGGGAGGGCACTTAAAATTTTTTTTGAATTGGTTCTGCGTTGCCCCAGAAGGGTCAGAGCCTTGGGTGGAAATAGCAGGGCCAGAATACTTTCATGCTCCCCCACCCACAGACCCTGATAGTTCTGGAGCTGGGGGAGCACTTGAAGTCTTTGCTCTTCTCCCCCCAAAGAGAGCTGCCAGCTGTTCTGAACAACTGGTGGTCCCCTCTAGGCACATACGCCCCTGGTAGTGGGAGGAGACTTCATTCACATGCTCCTCCCCCCAGGCCACATAAAGTCTTTCACTTACTGCCCCTACCCTGCAAGGGGCACATGACGCTTAGAGGTTATGCCTTCACTGCAATGCCATTTTGGGATACCGAAGTATCCCAGAAAATATATCCCACATCTTCACAGCAAGCCCATTATTTCAAATTTCATTGCATAAGGAGAAAGAGACATGTCAGAATAGCGGGTTATTTGACAGCGCCAAATTAGAAAATAAGCTATTTTGAAATAGGATTGAAATAAGATACGCAATTTGTGTAGCTCAGGATGGAGGAAAAGAGCACTATTTCCTGAAAAAAAAATGCAGGGGAATGGAATTAGTCTATAATTTTGCCCCGATGCCTATGGGCCTCAGATTGGGAAAAAATAACTCTCCCAAATATATATGTGTATGTGAATCTAAATATTCTTTTCATTTATGAAACTCCTCCAGATTTGGTTAAACAATTTTAACATACCCTACTTGGTTTTGTAAATCATTAACTGATGATGGAATTTGTGATGGAAAGAACGTTAAACAGATTACTGCTGAGAAAAAGGTTCTCCCCATAAGTCTGATATTTCAGACTTTGCAGTCTGACATAAGGAAATCATTAACAGACAATGATCTTCTTAAAATGTTTCCCTTGTGTCATTTTACTATATTTAACTGAAAGATATTATAGCTTCCATAATAAAGTAATGACAACCAAACCACATATTTTCCCAAAATCTAAATTTATTTAAAAATTCTATCAAGTCTAAGAAAGAATGAATCTTTGAATTTACCAGGAAATTTACAATGAAAAATAAATAAAAAAGAACAATGTGTCTGCAGACTCAGAGAAACATTATAAAGCATTATCTGTCAGAAAATCATAGTACTCTGTCAAATTAAAAATCCGATTTGGGGAAATTTATTGAAGCCATTTTTAAAGAAGAGATTTATTGCATACTCTTATTTGGAGTATAGCTTCTTTAAATAAAAATGATGAGGGATAGGACATTTTAAAGCTTCCCCCTGCCAGTTGACTTTATATCAGTTCCTAACAAATTATGAGGGAAAAGTGTGCTGTTATTTTTATTACCACTGATCTTTTACACAATCTATGAAATGATATTGAGAAAGTGGCCTACTCTCACATCAGAAAACAGGAATTGTCCTATATGACCAAGCAGTGGTCAATACAATTCAAGAAACGGGTAATTGACAATTGTGGAATTACATGGCCTTCAAGGAAATTTCATCCTTAACTCTTATTAGTTAGTTGTTGGTTTATTGTAATTGTAGGAATGTCTCTGAGATGAATCTTTTCTGAATTCTTTTAATCTCTTGGCTTCTTGAATCTGACGAGATTCTTGATATTTTGTAGCAGTGAGTACCATGGGTTAATTACTGATTGTAAACATTATTTCCTTTTCTCTATGTTTCAGTTCCTAAAAATGTTCTCCTCTTTGTGTATTATGAGAACATCTAACAAGGAATATCAATTTTCTTTCTGTATATCGTTTATTCTATTATTTACCTGTATGATATTCCTTTTGTCCCCACTTCCTTGCTAAACTAAGTGGTTCCAGTAGTTTCAGTCATTCCTCATAGGGAAGTTTCTCCATTTCTTTAATAAGTATTGTCATCCACTTCTTAATCCCTTATACTTCTGCTATAATTTTTTGAGCTAGGGCACAAGAACTGAACACAATATTCTAGGTGAGAATGTGACACTTACTTATATAATACTTTTATAATATTTTCCATGTTATTTTCTATCCCATTTCTTATTCATTTTAAGATCATGGTTTTTTGAGCTGTGTGCATGGGGTTTTTGGGTTTTTTTTTACCATTACTGTATACTGAGTCGAGGTTTTCACTTTGGTCTTTGTCATTATAGTTAATTTAGATAACAGCATTAGTAATTATCCCACCTATGAGAATTACCCTGCTGTGCATCAACCCCATGATTTCCACTTGCTCATGTGATATACATTCACCTACCTTTATCAGGTATCTGTGGTGTCTTCTCCATCGTAGACTAACCTAGACTTGTCCTATCTACAACTATTGCCATTTCTCTTTTCCTTCCCTTTCCAATGTTAATGATAAATATATTGCTTATGGTATACATCAGAAAAGCTCCATTGCAGTGAATGGATTTACACTAATGATTTAAACCAGCTGAAAATCTGGCCTTTTGCTTTCAGTCTCTTAGCCAGTTTCTGTTACATGAAAAAAACAACCCTGTGGCACATTACTTTCTGCATGCAGAGCTTCTTGTGATACACTTTTACAAAGGCTTTGTGAAAGTACAAATAAATTATGTTAACTGGTTCTCCCTTATCCCCTATTATCTTCTATCAATATACAACAGATTTAGCAGTAATGGGAGTTACCTGTGGCATAGAAGCAAGATGAATAGAATCCCAGGAAAGCTAACTTCTTGAACGTGTGAAATGCATTACAGCATGTTGATGAGTTTTGCCTCCCAAGTATTGCAGGATTAACCTCTATTAGGTAAACTAAAGAACTACAGATGCACTGATATCTTTCTTTCGCTCTTCTCACCACCAGGTCCCTGGATCATATGCCTCCTAGATCCAAGCAGAGAGAGGACACTCCCTTTTGCACACAAATATTTTCCTCTTACCTTGCATTTTACCTTCTGTTTCCCTAAATGGAGGGTTTTTGGAAGGTCATGTGTCCTGTCCTCTCTGCATAATGGTAATTCCCTGGGAAGGACTTGAGTATAACAAACAAGTCTGCTTTCATGAGCAGCATCCATTCATAGGATGCTGTGTGTGTGTGCTGCAGCACCCTTTGGCTTGAAGTGGCTCCATTATATGCAGGGTTTACATTTTGGTTGAATAGCTCTCAGCACCCCCACTATAAAAAATTGTTCCAGCACGCTAGGCCCCATTGGTTTTCAGAACCTGACTGACAAAGAGCACACAGTCGGTGGATGTTCCATCTCTGGGGGAATTACTCCTACTTTAAAGTGGCTACAATTTGAGAAATGGGCAGGAAGGTCTTTCAACTGAGGCCTTATGCAGTTCAGTGGCCATTTCCCTTTGGATTATGCTTTTTCTGGGGCTTTGCTCCCCACAAACAATGTGAAGTACCCCTCTAAGTTTGTGAGTTAAGCCAGCAAGAACCAGCTGGTTTTTCAGCACCACTGTGTCCACCACTGGGTTTGATTAATCATATAGTCTATCATCTCTGGAAATGTTAAAGCCTTTGGATCACTACTGTCTTAAAGCAGCCAAGGAGAGGAAAAGTAGAAAATGAGGTGGATATATTCTCCCAGACACACGGGGAAACTCCCTCAGAGGGAAAGGAAAATGTGGAGAGAAAAGGTAAGCTACGTGTAGCCAAAAAACAAAACAAAACAAAAAACAGAAGGACCTCCCTTGCATCTCACCTGGGATCAAATTGGACACGCTAACAAACCTTTGCTGACTGTCTTAACATATAGAATGTCCTGAATATCCATGGGCTGATGGAAATAGCTCTTGCGTTTGCAAGATTATCCTGGAACAGCTGCAACCTTTAAGTAGGCATCTAGATTTCATGTCATTATCCCATGTTGGATGTTCTGAGCCTGTGTAGAAGCAATCATAACAGATGGCAAAATATATTTCCCTCTCACTAGACCATCAAGGGAAATGAAGGATGAATTGCAAAATTGGGAATGGATCTGAAAGAGATGAATGATCTTCCCTAGCAATCAGACTGGATCTTAACAACAGACTTTCAAGTCTATTTAAATGTGGTGGTGGGATTTAGGATTGGGAATATATTTCCAAAGACAGTAGTGTGTTGAGTATTGGGCCACTGCATGGACTGCTTGGGGACTACTATAAGATATCACCCATTTGGGACTTTATTTGTCTAATGCTAATGAAGTTATGAACTGGAGGAAGAGATATATAGACAAACAGATCCTACAGGCTTGACAGTCAATTGGTGGCCTATGTTTACAGCCTGGCCATAAAATCTCCTAAAAGTTATGAAGTTTGTGCATGTTTGTGTGCTATGATAAATATCAGGAGTAAATATCAGATTGCTAATGCCCTATCTCATTTTCAGCTGGGTATGTCTATACTTCCCTCCTAGTTCGAACTAGGAGGGTAATGTAGGCATACCGCACTTGCAAGTGAAGCCCGGGATTTGAATTTCCCAGGCTTCATTTGCATAAGCCGGGCGCCGCCATTTTTAAATCCCGGCTCGTTCGAACCCCGTGCCACGCGGCTTCCTAGTCCGAACTACTTAGTCCATGCCGCGTGTAGCCGCGCGGCACGGGGTTCGAACGAGCCGGGATTTAAAAATGGCGGCGCCCGGCTTATGCAAATGAAACCCGGGAAATTCAAATCCCGGGCTATACTTGCAAGTGCGGTATGCCTACATTACCCTCCTAGTTCGAACTAGGAGGGTAGTGTAGACATACCCCCTGAGATTTAACATGTACATGAGATATATAGGATTCCATTTCTGGCTCCTAATTGCTCTGGATTTTGCAGAAAGATTAATAATCTCTAACATCTTGATAGATGTCTTAGGACAACAACAGATTATCAGAATTCTTAGCCTTCATGGATACAGCAGGGTGAAGCCAGATCACATGCTTCAGTTCTCAGTTGCATTAGCCCACTACGGCCCACCACACAATACCAAATTGAGATTTCATCTTATGTCAGTATAGCTGGTTTATCTAACTCATACAGGTGATCTTTGGGTATGCTGGCTCCTAGATCACACAGTCACTGCCCAGGCCTGTTCAAGTGCTCTGGAAACTGCTCTTTCTAGGAATATTTTTGGTAGCTTTTCTTCCACTATCCATGTGGGAGAGATTGTAGTGGTGTCAGACCCAGAAGTATTAGACAAAGGGTGTTTCACATACTCTGTTTCAGCTGTGCTTTTCTAAGATGGTCAAGCTGGATCAGAGATCCAGAACTATTGTCTGGGAATACAAATTTGCCCATTCCAGGGTCTGCTGGTATATCACATATCCTGCAGTACCAGGCCCCTCTATCCATCCACTGGGACAACAGCTTCATACCTACATACCAGTTTACCCATATCCCATGTACTGGTTATTGCAGAGACTTTGGGTCTATGGGACTTTGACTCTTTTTTCTTAGAGGCCCAGGATCAGTCTCTCAAATGTAATTCACTTGGGAGAGAATGATGTGGCGCTGGGGACAGGGGCTAGTCAACTGGTAGAAAGGGAGCTCTGACAGCATTCTCAGAGGTTCTCTCAGTCCCATTAAATAAGGTCAAAAAACCATCTGGGGGCAAACCACAAACCAGAAAAGGAGCAAATAAAGGTAGCAAAGTTTAGTAGGGAGGGACAAGGGAGGTGTAAGTCATCAAGCCTAGGGGTATAATGTATAGGTCCCTGAACTTAATTTAGAAGAATGGAATGCAATCAGGCAGTGCAAGTCTGGGTATTTTTTGAATGATAAATACATCTACTCTGCATCACATCAGAGGGAGCATTCTAGCCAACTGCTATGTCAGGAGTTAAATGAAGTACAGATGCGTTAGCAAGGCCCAAACTCATCCAAGTCCCAGCAACAAGACTGGGAATCAGTGAGCAAAATCAATACCTCTAGTAAGAGTTGGGAAGGGGGAAGCTGTGGATTTAATTCAGAACACAGATTGAAGTACCCCTTGTCATAGCTTGGATGCTTAACTAAAAAAAAAAAAAAAAAGCCAGGCCTAGTGCCAAATCTCACTTGCTGGGAGATGAGTAAAGAGGCCTTATGGCACTGCATAAGTTAGCTGCTAGATACTTCAGCAGGAAAATAAGGGTTACCTCACTTCTACAATAGATTTTGTTATTTCTACAATTTGTTCTGCTATATCTGACCCATTGGTCGAATATTTTCTTTTATTTTGTTAGGCCTGTAAGAAATAAAGTTCAAATGTATATATATGTTTACATGTGTGTTCACATCCCTTCTCCATAAATATCATGCCGTAGGAATAAATATGTATTTTTTTAAATGTAACATTTATTTCACAGAGTGTTTTGGGAAGAATGTATGTGATTATTTGAAAGCATGTTTTCTGATCTCTGTGAAATGTATAGTTAGAGAATGGTAGCGTAGCTTGAAGTGTTAGCTATACTGTTTAATTATCTATAAATTCTGAATGATATTGTACAATTACTAATAGGCAGAATAAGAGAAATAACAGCATTCTGGCAAAATGAAATGTAGCTAAGATATTACACAGTCAATGAAATTAAAACCAAGGTGTCTATAAGCTCAGCTTCCCTGTGGAAATCTTCACCTAATTTATTTTAGCCTAAAACATTATTACTCTGAACATTATCTTTCTTTTATAAAGTAAGAAAAGGAGAATAAATCAGGTGATGTGCTGTAGAAAGAACAATGTTTCTAAATATTTTATAGAAAAAGAAGTCCACTGTATATTTAAAAATAATAGATGACTTAATTAACCTGCTACTCTGGTGTATTCTTAATTAAGTAACACAGAAGCAAGACAAGGAGGTAACATTGTCATTTAATATTTTGGTGACAGATAGATTAAATAGAAAACTAGAAAACTCCCAGAAAACTGAAATTGCAGAGACTTTGGGCACTGAAATGAAATTAATGCTCCATGATGCAGAAATCCATTACCATTTGTCCCCTCACCAGACATCTGACATATGAGCTAGATCATTGGATAGTCAGGATGCTTAAGCGTCCATGCCAATCCTTTAAGTATTAACAACAGCAGTACTTCTGAAAGGGACATGCAACAGTGTTTTCCAACTTGCAAAATATGACATCTTTAAGACTTCATTTGTAGAAACACTAATTTTACAAGGGCTAGTTTCATGTCTTAAATGGCACCACTCACATAGCTAGAGACAAATCGACGTTGTACACTTCTGAACTATTCTGTGATTGGAGGAACCCACATTGTTCAGAGCTTGTTTGATTCCCCTTAAATTGTATGAAGAAACTACACCATTCTGAGGAAAGGCATAGCATAAGCTCAAAATTAGATGAAATAACATGAGGAAAAGAGAAAGAAAGGTCTGGGAAGATGATATTATGTTGGAACAGGGAGAAAAGAAAACTTTTGAAGATGATATTGTCCGAAAAAGAGCAATATGATGCTAGCCATAAAAAAAATCAAGAAAGATTAAAGAAATACAATGGTTGTGAGTAAAGCAATGAAACAAGCAAGGAGATTGAGCTATCACTGAAAGAGTGGATTTAATTCAACTCATCCTTAGCTATCTTGGAGACAGCAAATATAAACATAAATGCTGTAAATAGTGTTTTACTGTTTTACAGAAATTAGCTAGAAACCCTGTCTCCACCCATTAGTATAGATAAGATTATTCATGAAAAGGGAAAGTTTCCTCATTTTAGCAGTCACCACTGTGGGTACTCCAGTAGAGAGAGGTGAGTCTCGGGTAACCTTATATGTCACTAGGGAAATGCACCAACAATAATGGCCAAAAATCAAGCTATTTTCTAAATTTACTGAAAGTACAAAAAAAATGTAACTGAAGTCTTGGGCATGGATATATTGTTTCAGCATGGCCATTTCCCTATTTTGAAATGGGAGCATTAGAGTATCCTGTATATTAAAGTGCCAGTAGTACAGATCTTCTATTTCATGTTTTCATTTCTGCAAAATGGAGTTATCAGTATGTTAATGTTTGTTTCTTTCCTTAGGGCATGGGATATTGCTTTAAAGTCAACTATTTCCATACCAGTGCCTTCGTGGCTCAGATGCTGCTCAGCATTGTCATGGATGGCTATTTTAGAGACTCAAAAGATTGCAACCAGTGTAAAGGAAAATCATGCCATACTTCAGGCATCATCTACACAAGCATCCCTTTCTTTTTGTTCTCTCCAAATGCCCTGTTTCCCCTTCTCATTAAATTAAAGTCCCACACCATTTCCCTTTATTCCAGCCTCTGCTGACCTCCTATTAATGCTAAAAAAGCTTTGGGAAAAATCATATGCATGCATACACACAAAACATATCTTTCTCCATAATATAGCATCACTATTCTAAATTTTGCATGACATATGTTTTATTGTGCTTCTTTAAGGGGTGTTTTACACGTTAGATATAAAACAAACATAGTGTGCTGTCAGATTCAACTAATCTCTCATTTTAAATTGAATACCAAGATTTGCTAGTTTGTTGAAGACATTGGCACACAGACCTTGGGCATTCACATCTATATGGACCTACCTTTTGTAAAGATTTTTTACATCATTTTTGTTTTAATATCAACTTTGTCATAGATCTGATTTGCACGGACAGTTCACTTATGGAATTTTCTAATCCTGACATGTAAACCTGAGAGGATAATTTCAAATACAAAAGGAAAAAAACTGATTCAAGAATAACAAGTTCATTCTTAGCACAAGGAATGTGTTTGATATCTTCTGTACTTAAAATTTAAATCTATTCAGAAGAGGACAAAAAGTTTACCATTTTGTGTAGCTACAAAGATTAACTAGAAAATGTAAAAACCATGATAGCTTTCATTTAAATCTTTGGATTGCTGCCTTTGATTTACTAATACAAACACTTATAAAAATTGATAACAGATAATATGCAGATTAACAAATTACAATTAATGGACCAACAGATTTTTAAATATGTAACATGTATATCTAAAAGACTGTTGCCTTTACAGATGAACAATATTAATAGTATACTTTCTTCTTCAAGGCACAGTATTTGATTACTTATAGTAAATTCAGGCCTTATCTTAGAAGCCTTTTTTTCCAATGAGTGGCCCTACTGATGTCAATGAGGCCATTCCCATGAGTATAGCTTTTGTAAGTTTGAATCCATATATTGCATTTAACTAAATGTGCTTTAAATGTATTATTTGTGTATTCAGCTAAGCATTGTTGTCCCGTCCCCCCCTTCTAGGACTGTTATAATACTTCTGTTTAGTTAGTAAGTTTCAAAGTACTATAAAAGCCTGATGTTATTAGAAGAAGACCAGACAGCATTGCTTTTGCAGTACAAATTTTCCTGTCACATTTTTGTCTTATCATATTTCTTTTGTCAAAGCCTTTTCCATGTCTAAATACAATGATCCAGTAAGAATAAAACAAATTTAAAAAATAACTTGGCTGTTTTTGTGCCTTGACATCTACATTTCTCCATTTTCATTAAGGTTTATAAATTTGACAAAAGATAGGAAATGCCATCATCATAACCTGCAAGATGTTCATTACCCTTTGACTACTCAATTAATAACTAGAACACCTTGAAGGAGCTGATATTTTATGAATACAGAAACAAAGCATATCACGTTTCCAAATACTTCCTCATCCCCACTTCCACAAATGTTGGTTTATTTTCTTACCTGCTGGGTAACGTTCTATAACAGGCCAGCTGTCCACCTGTAATGTGGCATTACCACCACTTCTTGTAAAACGTACTACATGGTATTTTCCATCATTAATGATTGCGTTGATCTCTTCGATAGAGATGTCATCAGTTCCAACATTAAACTTAACTCCAATTTTTCCCTGGTGCTGTTTGAAAAAAAGGAAGAGGAGGAGGAGGAGGAGGAAGAAGAAAAAGAAGAAGTACTAATTAAGAGTTGTTTTAGTGAGAATGAGAGTGTGTGTTGTACTGGGAAAGATTCTTAATAACAGCTTCTCTCTTCAGATTTAACTTCTAAAGGCGTGCATGTGGTAGTGACAAAATTCCTGACAGTTCACTGAGTCTGGGGCATGTCTTTCATAGGTAATTGATATTCCAAATCAGTTATTTTCACCCACCGAGTTAGCTTCTTTTCCCAGAGGATCTCACCAAGAAAAAAAAAGCATAAGTAAATTTTTTCACTACATTCCCTATTCTTCTTGATGAGCATCAAAAATTTTTCTTTATTTAACAGTCTTTAAAAATAGAAAAGTCAGCATTAGCTCCTTCATCAGCAAGAATAAGGATTTCTTTCAGCCTGAAAAACTGGGATTTATTTTTACAAATCTAACCTATACTCACACAAACAGTCCTGATGAAGACAATTGGACTAGTCTTATAAGCATGGATGACTGAGGAGAGTAAGGCTTTTCCAAATTAGATCCTAATAGGTGGCTTGAGTTTATTTGTAATGCAAGAGAAGTGTCTTTGTCACTGTAAATAGACATAGGATCAGATCCTGCAATTGGAGCCACACAAATGCAGAATCAGGGAGATAGTTATTTCAGTGACAGTTGAGGAAACTTCACATTTCACAGCATTAAACCTAATATACTGCATTTATTCTCATAGTGACCACTCTCAGAAGAACTTTCAGGAAAATCCAGAAATATTTAAAATTTCTTAGCCTCATTTTCTGGGTTAGAATGATTTTCAACTTATAGTGTTTTTATAAATGCTGTAAAACACAAAAAGGTGTTGATTTCACCAGGCATACATTATTGATTTATTCATACACCGCCCTATATTTTCTTTAGGACAGATAAATGTTTCAATATCATAATATATTCAAATAATTAAGAAGACATCTCTAATGGGGGCATTTATAGCTTAATGGAGTATTTCAGTGTGTTCATTAAAAATAGCGACTAAAGAAGTTTTTTTTCCTACAAAAAGTCAGAAGATATACTTCATTTGTGAATAATGACTTATTAAACTGAGGTTAAAAAGAAACATTTCACGTAGGGTCAGTAACCATTCTGTGAATGGTTTCATTGCCTCTGAAAATGATTCTCTCAGAAGTTTTTTGATTTTTTAAATTAGATTTACTACAAGAATCTCATTTCACAGCCCATATCCCTAACTCCTTCACCAGCTTGATCTTCCTGAAAAAGAGGCTCCATCCTTTCAGTGCAACTTTGATTTCTGCCCTCTCTTTGCATTTACTCTCCCAAACTCACAGGCTGCAGCAGTGATGTCAGATAACTCCTCTGTCCCTCACCTGCCCCTAATTTGAACTCCAAGCCTATCTGGTATCACTCCTTCCCTAGCGGCTGACAGCTCCCATCCATTTGCCTGGTTCATTCTTTCTCTCCTATCAGTCTTCTAATCTCAACTGAGATGACTTCAATTTTCCAAGTTTCTGCTCCAGTCTCCCAACACATGTAGACTATCTCAGTTCCTCCAGATGTGTTATTGATGCCTTCAGAGAATGCCCCATAATTCCCTAAGACTTTCTCCGTGTTACATTTGTATTCTCTCAGCTCTACACTCTTCTTTTCAAAGCAATTTTAAGTTGAAGGGCCCCTTCTCCAAAATGTATTCCTTTTGGCCTGCTATTTCATTGCTCAGTCTCTCCTTCTCCAGCTACTCTAGCCATGATTGTATTCTTCTTATTCTTTTTCTGTCTTGCTGACCACCCTTTTCATGTTTTCTTAGAGGCTTATTCTCCTCCCCCTCTGCTTTCCACTCCCTTCTGGTGTCCCTCAGGCTTTGGTCTTGTCCCCAAATTTATTTTTTTTCACTTGTGACAGTTTCAGAGTAGTAGTGATCTCCCAGTCATGTGCAGGAGACTGCCAAATCCAAAAACAACTGTAGTTCCACCACAAATTCAAGTGCCAGAGCTAAAATGGCTGGAAAAAATGAATATGATCTGCACGGTTTCCTACCATTAAAGCAGTAATTTGTGTATTTCACATGTCTTATTCATCCACTTATCCTGCTATTCATAGTCAACAGAAATATAAGATTGCTACAGAATTATGGCAATCACCACTTTCACTAGGAAATGAACTTCAGAACTTTTTACTGCATATGACTATATGGTATATAGGTTTATTTTCAAAGAGTTTTTTCAAGAAATCAAAGGCTTTGAGGTTAATAAAGCACATTCCATTTTTATGGTGATTCATAATTACTGCACTCATAAACCACATTTCATCTACTTGCTTTCTCTATTCTCTTTATATATTTATAAACAAAAACAGCCAAATCACCTTTAAGTGAATAGAACAGGTGTAAGCATGGGGCATATAGTATGTGCAGTGCCTTTCCCAAACTAAGTCTGGTTACTGTGATGTCATTTATATTGGTCGCAGCACAATTTCCATTTAGTAACACACCAAACAATCTTTTTATAAACTCAAAAGACAGAACTCTTGGCTATATATAATTTATACATAGCTATAAATGAAAAAGATGTGTTTGCCCAGTTTATATCCATATGAATGTTGATAGTATAAACAGCACACTAGCTAAATACAAAACTTTCATCAATATGGAACATTAAACACAAACTTAATGATCAGGCATATGGTTTATTACTGTTGATTAGAAACGGATATAGGTTACAACGATGGGGTACTGAACGGTATTCAAAACTTGATAGCAAAAGAAACTATTTCATAGCCTTTGTCATGTGAAGCTGTATTATTATTAGGGAACGTTATGTGACAATCACAATGTAACGCTCTGGAAGTGTTGGGGGGAAATAGGGGTAGCTGTCTGGGAATTTGCTAATTGTCCTCCCCTCTCCTCTCCCCCGCACCCAAAAAAAAAAAAGCTGATTCACCAAACCTGAAACCATTCACAAAACAATGGTGGGGTATTTAATTAATTTCTCAACTCAAAAAAGTCAAGAAAATGTTTCAGAATTGTCAGAACATTTGTTTTGACATCTTTGAAATAAAATACTAATTTTTTCCAGTTTTAAATGAACTTTTATTAAGAATTTCAAGCTAATTAGACTGAAAGGTTAGAAAGAAAAAAATCAGAATTTTTCAAATATAAAAATGAAATGTTTTAATCTAAAATTTTAAAAAGCAGTTTCTTGGTTTGCAAATATTTTAGAAAGGAGGACTTTTTATCTCCATTAAAGATAAGAAAAAAATGATGAAATCAAAGATATTCACAGGATAAGAAAAACATTTCCTATTCATGTCTAGCAAGGGTATGGTTTTGCCTCCTAGTATTCCTTTATTGTTACACCTGTATCTTAAATTGACTTTTGAGGATTTTGCTAGACACATGTTGTGCTAGCTATTAAATAGTTTTTTTCTTTTATGCTATTATTTATACCACTGTAGCACTTAGGAAATCTAATCAAGAACCAGGGCCTCATTGTGCAAGGCATTGTACATAAAACAAAATCACAGTTCCTGCCCCAAGGTGTTTATAATCTGGGTACTGGTCCAACTAGATAATTAGGTCAGTTTAACTGCATCATTCAGGGGTTGAAAAACTACCAATGCCAACAGGAGAACCCCTCTCAGCTGCTTAAGGAGTGTCTGCACCGAAGCTGTACAGCTGTGCCACTGTAGTGATTTAAGTGTAGACAAGCCCTAAATAACTAAACAGCTACCCTGGAATGTATTATAAAGAAATGCATCATTTTTTCAAATCACAAGGCAGAGGAAAGGGAAAGAAGACTAATGAAATTACTGTGTACTGAAATACCATTTCTGCTCCTTAACCTTTAGAAGCCTTGGTGGGATAATAACCACAGCAGTAAAAATACAGGGCTTACCCTCCTGCTCAGCGATTATTTTTTTAATCAATTCTCTCTACAAGTACTGTTGAAAACAATTTTAAAGTTCCCTTCCTTACTATGAGTCAGCAATGGTATAAAACAGATATGAAGATGGAGGTAGGGTGAGAAATTTCTTTTCAGATACTATGGTATGAGCACTTTAGGGCTTTCTTTCAATGATTAAGCATGTGAGAAAAATCAGTATTATTGTTGAATGGTTATCTTTTGCATGGGTATGAAATAAGAAAGCATTTGCAATGCCCATACTCATGTTTCTGGGCAGATATCTTTACCCACTATAAATATTATAATGTTATGGTTAAACAGCAGTGAATCAGTAAATACGTGGGACTTGCACTATTTGAGACCTATACATTTGGTCTAACGTGGGATTTAAGTGACACACAGGCGTTATGCTGGCCATCTCATTGGAGGGAATTTCACCCTTTGTGAAATGAGATCAGCTCCTTTTCCTATCATGTATTTTTATAACCACATTGGTCCGGTCAATTATGTAGTGTGCAACCATTCAAGAGACAGGGAAGTCCTGAAAATCTTTGAAGATACAGACTGAAAACAACATAGGGAGCAGAAACTGGATACCAGTAAGTGTTGTACTCCTAGAATAGTGATAGAAATGTAGCTGTGTTAGTCTGGTGTAGCTGAAACAGAATACAGGACTATGTAGCACTTTAAAGACTAACAAGATGGTTTATTAGATGATGAGCTTTCATGGGCCAGATCCACTTCCTCAGATCAAATAGTGGAAGAAAATAGTCACAACCATATATACCAAAGGATACAATTAAAAAAATGAACACATATGGAAAGGACAAATCAAATTTCAGAACAGAAGCGGAGTGCGGGGGGGGGGGGGAGTAAATGTCTGTGAGCTAATGATATAAGAGGTGATAATTGGGGAAGCTATCTTTGTAATGGGTAAGATAACAAGAGTCTTTGTTAAGACCCCGGCATAAAGTGTTGAATTTTAGCATGAATGACAGTTCAGAGGATTCTCTTTCAAGTGCAGTCTTAAAAGGCTTTTGAAGCAGGATGTAGGTAATTAAGTCGTTGAGACAATGTCCTTTCTGGTTGAAGTGGCAAGAAACTGTTTTTTAGCCATTTTAGCCATCGGGCTTTCTTGCGCAAGAGAGCATCTAAACTGGCATGGATGCTTTTGCGCAAAAACAAATCTTTTGCGCAAAGGCACATGCCAGTATAGACTCTCTCTTACTCAAATACTCTAGCACAAAAACTCTTGCGTTTAGAGTATTTGCGCTAAATCTTGCTAGTCTAGACGTAGCCTGGGAGTGAGGGAGTGTGGGCAACTTTGTGAGTAACTCCAAGCTATAACCGCATATACCTTAAGACGGTGTATGACACAAGGAGGGGAAAATGGGGGGAAGTGTGACCCATTCCCTGGAGGTGATTAAGTGGGCCAATTAAACACATAGGCTGTATATGGAGGAGGAGCCAAGGAGCAAACTAATTAAAGGGTGAAGCTCACCTGGACAGGAACAAGCAGGGCTTGCATAAAGCCAAATAGCTGAGAGTGGGGGAGGGGCTACAGAGCTAAGGTCTGCAGTCTCTCTCTTTGAGTCTGGAGAGAGAAGGAATTTGACTTGTCTGGAAGGAAATACCAGGAGGAAGGTGCAGAAGGAGACTTATAGAAGAAATGTATGAAGCAGTCCAGGAAATGGCAGAAAGCTACGGAACAGAGCAGACCTTAACTGATGTTTGCAGCGTGCCTGGCTGGAACCTGGAGACAAGGGCAGATCTTAGTTCCACTACCAGCTACTGGGAAATTGGCGCTATTGAAGGGGAGTGAATGGGAAGGCTGCCTGGGATTGCCAGTACAGAAGGAATTTGGTACACGAATACATGGAAGGAGAAAACTGCAGCAACATGGCAGAGGGTTGAGCCAGGGAAAGGGAGGGGCAGGTCCCTAGAGGGAGACAGAGACAGAGACAGAGTGAGCCCATGCAGAAAGGGTCACAAGACTGGCACGAATTCCCCAGTTCTGGCCACAAGGATGAGGTGCTCCAGCAGGGAAAGCACTGAATGTCCAGGAGATGTGGTTTTCAAACATTGAAGGTTGTGTAACCCTTTCTAAATGATATAGTCTTCTGCATACCTCATCTGAGATTGCCAAGTCTTACTAAATATGTGCATTGTCTGCCAGTACAGGATTTTCTTTGCATATCTCTCCTGATGACAGTTCACATATTCCAGTTTGAAAACCACAGATTTAGAGGATTAGTAATGGTAATAATTAGTAATCCGATGCTGAGCAAATTCATCAGGCCTCAATAGTTAAGGATAAAGGTAGCTGCCATGTTATAAATCAAATTTGCAACATGTTTTTATGCACACAAACACAATTATGTAACCTCAGTAGAACCAAATCAATCCAGTCCTGAAACTTTGCACATTACATCTCATTTCAGAGTAGAGTTTTCTGGGGAGTTTCAGGACAAATCACATGATGTTTTAAAGATACAGGACTTAAAAAATGTCTCATGTCTCAGCTCTCTTGTCTTCTATAGAAGCTTGGCCTCAGGCACTGAGGACAAATATGGTAGACTAGGAGACTCTTAGAAGCTATGGTGATGAGGACAAACTAACTAGTCAGAGAGATGGAAAAGAGTAAAGCAACCTAAGAACAGCAAGGGAATGTTTTCAGACATGTTTTATGGACTATGTACTCTACACATTGCTAACATCTTTAGTAGGCTTCTGACAAAACACTGAGAATTCAGATGATCCACAGAACTGGAGCAGTTCTCATAAAATGCAAATCAAAGTAACCGCTGACAGTTATGATTTTGTTTCTTTTTGGCCTCTGCTCCAGCACTACCAGTTTGCCAACTTCAGATTCAATAAAAACTACAGAAGCAAAAAAATACATCCCCAAAATAATGATATTTCCTGTGGTACCAGCAATGTTTTACTACTCTCTGTAGCAATAATTCTGGAATCAGTCAAAAATAAGTGTGTTCAAATTTGGCACAAAAGTACTTTTAGAACAGATAACCCAAGCTCATAATGCTTACAACCTTTAACCACTTCCAAGAAAAGCAATAATATTGTGACTCCCACAGGTAAATAACTGGAGTAGAAAAATCCATGCCTATCAGACTGTTCTTGTAGATTCAGTTCCCTGAGGTACTACACTGTAGTGAATGCAACATTAGAAATATATAAGGTGTTTATTTGGATCTAAGTTTTGATTAATTAAACATTAATACAGCCATTTGGATATTAGAATTTAATTGGAGGGCAATACCCTAAATTTCAAAAACGCACACTAAAAATAATAAAAATCATCAGTAATGTATTGAAAATACTATGGAACTACACACAGAATAACCACTGGCTGCTTTTGACAAGGGGAGATAAATGTTGTAGATGATAAGATACATGCTGACTCCAAGAGTAATACACTAATATACACTATGTATATTTTAAGTTAATGTTTCATCAGTATTCCAGTTACTGTATAGGTGCAATAAGATTGCTTCTTGGAAAAGAGATGAAAAATATAAAGCTTCCGGGAAAAGATCTTTTAGATTAGATCCATTTTCTACATTTACAAAGCACCAAGTCAACTTTCTGAATTTAAGTTCTAATATTCATAGTCTGTCAGGTATTGTCTCTTCTCATGGGACACCTTTTATCTAGAGTGAGAATTAAAAGATTTGAGCAGTAGATTTTGAAGTCTGTCCTATGAAATGCAATTAAAATGACTTGGTTAGCTGTTATTTAAACTAAGAGAGACCTAAGTTCAGAAGACAATTAACATAATAGCTGATCACTTTCACACACACATATCACTTTTCCTCCTGAAGAGAACCCCCAGGTGTTTATCACTTCACCTCTATGGAAGGGCAGCAATCTCTGGAACAGAATGCACCACATGATGTGTGGCATTGCTGTCAGTGCTATACAGAAGATTAAACAGGACTCAAAAACTTTAGTCAAAACCTTCGATCCCCAGAGAGATATGTAAAATGAGGTAGGGAGATGTAAATGAGGCCTATAATTCTGCCACCTCTAGCTGCTAGGAAGTGGGAGGATGGATTTTCTACAGGGAAATCTCTCTGGACTCTTCTCATGGATCCCATTACTGTATCAAATGCTGGCTAGGAGGTATCTGTTTATATTTACAGCATCACCTGCACACTAGTTCTTGTTCTCTCTTCCCCTTTTTTCATGGGCCTGGTGTAATAGAGGAGGATCTCTGCTACTCTATCCCTTTATCAAAGTGCACATAGCTTCTGGGTAGGGAAAATTATTTTCCCCTCTCCTGTTTTATCTGACAGGAGGTGTGTCTCCAACAATCACTCTTGCTGACTCAAAGATTTTATTGCATGTTTTGAGACATTTGATGGTTTTTTATAAATTTCCAGCTCCTGGATCACTGTAGCTATGTATGGTTCCAGCACCAAAAGACAAATAAAAATAACTGAAAAATACTATTTTATAACCTTTTGGCTATGTCTAGACTGGCCAGTTTTTCCGGAAACTCAGCCGCTTTTCCGGAAAAACTTGCCAGCTGTCTACACTGGCCGCTTGAATTTCCGCAAAAGCACTGACTTCCTACTGTAAGAAATCAGTGCTTTTTGCGGAAATACTATGCTGCTCCTGTTCGGGCAAAAGTCCCTTTTGCGCAAAACTTTTGCGCAAAAGGGCCAGTGTAGACAGCTGAGATTTGTTTTCCGCAAAAACCCCTGATCGCGAAAATGGTGATCGGGTCTTTTTTGCGGACAAGCGCATCTAGAATGGCCACGGACGCTTTTCTGCAAAAAGTGCTTTTGTGGAAAAGCATCCGTGCCAATCTAGACGCTCTGTTCCGAAAATGCTTTTAACGTAAAACTTTTCCGTTAAAAGCATTTCCAGAAAATCATGCCAGTCTAGACATAGCACTAGAGTTTCTAGCCAACCATTCTTTTTTTGACACCTGGGTCATAATTTTTGAAAGCCCTTGAAGTTGGCAATATTAACTATGTTCTGTATCACCCAGAGCTTTTTGGATGATGAGAAGATAGAGGGGGGAATGGCCAGCACTTCATCTCTCCTCCAGAGCCTCCTACCTACTGTGAGAGGAGAGGGGAGTCCCTAGTCCATATCTTCAGACATTGTTGTCTTATGTGAATTTTTTTTCTCCACTACTCTATATGCTTTGCTTTAGCTTGCTGGCCCCCGACAGAATGGAGAACAGCGGGAAGGTGCATACACATAGTTTGACTTCTATATTTGGGAGGTCAGCTCCATTCAGGCTAATGGGGCCATGCATGGAGAAGGATGGATTCAGTGCTCACCTGAAGCTTGAAATTTGATGGTATAATGCACCCCTTGTTCCCCCCTCTCTCCCAAACTACACCAATGGAAAAGATAGGTCTTCTCCTGCAAGTGTACCTATTTCTGATGTTTGCAGCTTCACAGGATTCTGATTTACAATGACATTTAGCAATGCTGTAGTTGTATGACAACATCTTGGTAAAAGCTGTGAGCAACAGCAGATCTGAACAGCCTTTGGAATACACACTCAACTAACTTACTCTGGGTTCATATTTGGAAGGTTATCTTCACAACAAAGAGAGCGGGAATGTCATTGCCTCATCTTTAATTTATTTAGAATGCCAGATCTGACATTCTCATTCTTGCTGAAAGTCTAGTAAAGTCTGTAATGGGCACAAGTGAACTTCAGTTTTACATCACATCTCAGCCAACAGTGGAATGCTCCCAGCACCATTCTGGGATACTCCTGACTTAGAGGAGAAAAGATCACCTACAGAACAATCAATGGTACTGATATTCCTACAGCACCTGAGGTTTTGAATCCACTCATCCAAGTGCAAATCAGAGCAGACCCTCTTCTGTTACAACATCAAACTAGATCAAAGACACAATGAATGCTTAAAGAATGGACCTGTAAACAAATATGTAATAAACACATTGGTATTTTTTCTCCTAATTTCTGCATCGTGAATCAATAGTTCCATGGATTTTTAAAAAGGAATACTTCAACCATATTATTTGTTTTCAAGTTTTATTTGGAACCTGTGTGAACCCATTAAAAAAAACCTTTAAATGACCTCAGATTATGTGCCATTAAATTATCTACTTTTTACTAAATCAGTGCAGCAATAATAAAAATGTACTTTTACCAAATGTCCTGGTTGACATATAGGAAATAGCAGGAGATAATAATACTGTCAGTATAACAATATTATGCATACAGATGCTGCTAGAGCACTATTAAATGTTGCTCTATAAAAAATTCAGATGGTTAAGCATTCCACGAATCACCCATAAGAGAGGACTGTGAAATATTGGCCCCAACATCATGCTAATTTGCAAGTGACAGCTAATAGGCTCATGTTAGCCAGGTATCATTTTTGAAACGCAGCAGGTGGTACTTGAATAAAAGATGTGAGAAGCAAAATGTCAAACATAAGACCATACAGAAAGGAGAAGAAGGAAACATTAAACTGTTTACCATCCCAGCATTTCAGAACTGGAGGCAACTATACTTTACTACTATGAAGCAATGATTCATGTTATTTTCCACTTTGAATTACCTGTAATTGTCCTTATAGACTGCTTTCAACTTTGTCATAACAATTCAATTTAAATAAAAAATTCCACAAGTCGAAAATTTAAAAATATGTAAAGAGCATATTTATCAATCTGCAGTCTTGGCACTTTATTTTCAATTCTCAATGAATTTGCTGTACCCCTGTTTAGTTTTAACCATCATTATTTTCAGTCCTTTGTATCAGGCCTGCATTATTTCAACTCATTTCTATGATAAATTATTGGGATGACAGAATTACCCTCCCCCCCAAGTGCAACAGTTATAGATGACAAATGGAGCAGAGCCCTTAACAGTAGCACATTGCATCTCATTATCCACTCAGCATCATTTCTGCAAGTACACAAAATTAGATTTTCCTGACAAAATGTGCAGTAAAGAACAGTTTAACTAGTCAGTCCTTAACGCTGCTCTCTTCATCAAAACAGCAGGCAGTGTTTAAATTCCTTAACCTCTCCAGTGCTGGGCCTGAAACAACTTCTTATGGGTAGACAGTACACAATAAATACTTATGTGCCATGTGAAGTTATAAATACAAGGAAAACAGGCTTCTAACTGTTGGTTGAAATCATTAACTTGCCTAAAATGTCCAGTGGTACTATTAAAGATTTAAGGGTGTTTATCGAGGCTTTGCTCCTACTCTCTCTTTAGTACCAGCTTAAGTATTTCTGTAAGGAGTGCTGTGATACAGGGACAGTACAAGATACACACACAGTGATACCAGTTTGAAAGTTATATTTACAAAAATAAGCTAAATCTGGCAAATGCATGCTTTTATCAATACAAACACATCTACACTGGGACTTCATTATTGACTTTTATGAGTACTCAAGCCCTTAATGAACTCTTCTGATAATCTGTCTGTATGAGATAAGTAAAACAGTAAGTCAATGGCAGAGCTCGAATCAGAAGCCAGGAATCCAGTACAGAAGATTCACAAATAAGCATGTTCATTGCTATATGACTCCTGCCCACATGATCTAAATGTGTATATTTTCCTTTTATATTCCAAAAATAAAAACCAACTTCACTGCATTAAGGACGCAAGGAACACTAGGTAAATATGCTAGTACTTAAGAATTAGTTGTCTTAAATGGTCAATACTTGGCAAGGGCTGCAAGGGATGGAAACAGTTTAATTTACTGTAGATGGAAGAAAAAACCCAGACAAGCCTGAGATTGCTGACATTTGTATACTATTTTGGCTACAACTACTAGTGAAACAGTTCAGATAGCAAAGATGTATTTCAAGTCTATAAATGCAGCCTCCCATTTTTGGAGAAAAGTGCATAAAGAAATGCTATAGAAATTTGCTATCAGTTGAGCAGAGCTCTCCCTAACTCCTTCCTGCCAAAGCTGATCAGACCACAAAAATGCAACCATATTCGATCCTGGGACCAGAGAATGAAGAAAAAATGTAAAATGTTTTGTTTTGCCATTCTAGATTGAAAATATAAAGATTAAGGTAAGGATAGTGAAAAAGTTATTGCCACAAGCACCAACAATCAGATGCACATAGCTACACTTGGGGGAGGGGGTCTCTATGTTATAAAAATGATGTAAAACTTGAACTAAACATGATAACATGGGACCATGTGGGGTGGAGAAAAAAGACCCTGGCAAATGGAGGGACTGGGAGGAGAAAAAAGGCCCCTGGTGACCAGGGAAATTGAGGGGAGAGAAAAAGTCCATGCTGGATGGGACCCCAACCCTGAGCCCTTCCTTACTCCCCAACTCTCACTTTCACACGCATCCCTTTTTACAGTTCCCCTGCCACGCATCCCCAAAGCCCTGCCTTGACTCCTGCACCGCCGACACTGCCAGCCCCTTGCCATGAAGGACCTGGGCAATGATGGGTAAGTCTACCAGAGAATTACCATGTTTTAGCGTAGATAACCTGCGGGTTATGCAAAGTTTTACAAACCCTTCCTCCCCTCTCCCCCCGCTCCCCGCAGGCTATACTCGTCCATGTGTAATACAGGGTGTATTTTTTTACTTCGGTGACGGTTGAGGTGCTGAATCAGAATCGCTGTCGTAGCCTGAGCAGCTGTCACAGGGAGGGACCAAGCCGGCAGAGCAGAGGGGGATGAGAATTCAGGGAAGAGGTAATCAGCTGTGGGGAGGGAGAGGAGATTCCCCTGCTGTGGGAATATCCAGCAACCTTACTTTCCTCTGTTGCATCTGTGAACGTGGCTGGCTCTCTGTGAGAGGAGGGATGCTCTGTTTAAGGACACAGCTCCTTTGCTCAGCTCCTGGCTCTGGCTGCCCGGGGCAGACAGCTCACCCTGGGGGAGTGCACAGCATGGGCAGAAGGCAGCTGGGAAGGGTTGGAGACGGTGCGAGGGGTAAGCCCAGTCACCTTCCCTTCCCATGCAGCCTGGGGCAGACAGCTACCCCAGGGGAGCCAGACTGTCTGCCCTGTTGGGCTACGGCCATCTACTCTGCACTTTGGCAGTTTTGTATCTGAGAGCTCAAATGCTTCTGTGCAACAGGCTCAGACCCTGACGCCTGAGTTAATTACCTTCGTTATCTTTCATTAACAGTACCCGCAGTTCACCTCCCGCAGGCTATACACGTGCACAGGGAATGTAAGACGTTTTTTACTCAATCAGGAAAAACCACGGGAAATACATGGGTGCAGGTAATACTCGTGCGCAGATTATATATGCTAATTTATGGTAACTTGTAGAGTGCTTTAAGATTCTTGTTTGAAAAGCATTATGTCCCAGATTTTTTTAAAAAATGCAGGTGTTGCAGCACTCTGATATAACATAACTGATTTAGGAATCATTTAAAAATAGATTTAGGCAGTTAGGAGTCTAAATTCCATCAGTCAATCCCTTTTGAAAATAACATTTAGGCTTTTAAATCAGTTACATGTTAAGATGCTGAGTGTAGCAGCACCTACTATCTTAAAAAGCTAGGTCTATATGTGCAAAACATATCTATTTTTATTTTACGTGACAAACATATAATGAAAATGCAGAAAAGTTAACTCAGTGGAACAAAGGTACACTGGTCTACAATTTTTTAGAAGTCGTCTGCTTCAGAGATAAAATGTGCTATTTATTATGTATTTTGATGTGCTGAATTCAAATATGACAATTAAAACAACTGGCTACTGTTTCAAAGATATTTAAGATTTTACATTTTACATCTATGTATATTGTGTAGATAGTAGAGTTTTAATCAGGAATTGTAAACCTAGGTCTTTTCATGTGTTTATGGTTGCTTTACATGATAATATTTCACCTGTCCTGTTTATGTAACACTTTAAAAATCAGGAAAAGGGTTATAAAATTAAATTTATTATGAAACAAAAGGAAAAATACTATTATGTACATAGTTTAGTCCAGTGGTCCCCAACATTTTGAGGTTGTCGGGCGCCAGGGGGCGTGGCCGTTCGCCCGCCGGGCGCCGGGGGTGGGAACACTTGCACGCCCGGGGGCCCCCCCCCCCATAGCCGCATGCCCAGGGCGCCCCCCCCCCCCATAGCTGCATGCCCAGGGCCGGGGGCCCCCCCATAGCCACGCGCCCGGGGCCGCCACTCCCCCCCCCTGCAAGCGCCGCACGCCCGGGGCCGGGGCCGGCGCTTTCCCCTCCCCCACAAGCGCCGTGCACCCGGGGCCGACGCTCCCCGCAAGCGCCACGCTATGTGCCCGGGGCCAGGCCAGCCCCGAGCACCTGGCGGGCGCATGCAATGCACCGTGTTGGGGACCACGGGTTTAGTCCTATTTAGTGTCTACTCAGCGCTTCGTGGATTGTCTCTTGTATTCATTAAATGGAGCATCTCTTGTCACTGTCCAGCAATAGTCTGCAAGCATTGATGGGCTCCATTTGCCCTGATAGCGTTTCTCCATTGTTGCAATGTCCTGGTGAAATTGCTCGCTGTGCTCGTCGCTCACTGCTCCGCAGTTCGGTGGAAAAAATCTAGATGAGAGTACAAAAAATGTATTTTTAGTGACATGTTGCAACCAAGGCTTTTGTATGCCTTGAGGAGGTTTTCCAGCAACAACCTGTAGTTGTCTGCCTTGTTGTTTCCGAGAAAATGTATTGCCACTAAATGGAAGGCTTTCCATGCCGTCTTTTCCTTGCCATGCAGTGCATGGTCAAATGCATCATCTCGAAGAAGTTCACGAATCTGAGGACCAACAAAGACACTTTCCTTTGTCTTAGCTTCACTTAACCTTGGAAATTTTCCACGGAGGTACTTGAAAGCTGCTTGTGTTTTGTCCATGGCCTTGACAAAGTTCTTCATCAGACCCAGCTTGATGTGTAAGGGTGGTAACAAAATCTTCCTTGATTCAACAAGTGGTGGATGCTGAACACTTTTCCTCCCAGGCTCCAATGACTATCGGAGTGGCCAATCTATCTTGATGTAGTGGGAATCTCTTGCAGGACTATCCCATTCTTAGAGAAAACAGCAATACTTTGTGTATCCAGTCTGCAGACCAAGCAAGAGAGCAACAAACTTCAAATCGCCACAAAGCTGCCAATGATGCTCGTCATAGTTTATGACCCTCAAAAGTTGTTTTATGTTGTCATAGGTTTCCTTTATATGGATTGCATGACCAACTGGAATTGATGGCAAAACATTGCCGCTATGCAGCAAAACATCTTTAAGACTCGTCTTTGATGAATCAATGAACAGACTCCACTCATCTGGATCGTGAACGATGTTGAGGGCTGCCATCACACCATCGATGTAGTTGCAGGCTACAAGATCACCTTCCATGAAGAAGAATGGGTCAAGAACCTTTTGACGGTCATGGAACATGGAAACCCTAACATCACCTGCCAGGAGATTCCACTGCTGTAGTCTGGAGCCCAACAGATCTCCCTTACTCTTGGGTAGTTCCAAATCCCTGACAAGGTCATTCAGTTCACCTTGTGTTATAAGGTGTGGTTCAGAGGAGGAGGATGGGAGAAAATGTGGGTCCTGTGACATTGATGGTTCAGGACCAGAAGTTTCATCCTCTTCCTCGTCTGACTCAAGTGACAATGATTCTGGTGCATCAGGAACCAGCAGTCCTTCTCCGTGGGGTACTGGGCGTATAGCTGATGGAATGTTTGGATAATGCACAGTCCACTTTTTCTTCTTTGACACACCTTTCCCAATTGGAGGCACCATGCAGAAGTAACAATTGCTGGTATGATCTGTTGGCTCTCTCCAAATCATTGGCACTGCAAAAGGCATAGATTTCCTTTTCCTGTTCAACCACTGGCGAAGATTTGTTGCTCAAGTGTTGCAGCATATGTGTGGGGCCCACCTCTTGTCCTGATCTCCAATTTTGCAGCCAAAATAAAGGTGATAGGCTTTCTTAACCATAGTGGTTATACTGCACTTTGTGATGCAAAAGTCATTTCACCACAAACATAGCAGAAGTTATCTGCACTGTTCACACAAGTATGAGGCATCTCTGCTCACTTTGGCTAAACAAAAATGCGTCCCTTTGCAAAATCAAACACTGACAAATAAGAGAGCACGACACTATATGATTTCTAGAGCTGATAAAGGGCAATTTGTTCAGCAGAGTGATGTAAGCTTTTTTATGATTGCATTATCCATGACTTCTAGGAATAACATGATGCAATTCATATCATGTATGACGCAATACCAGCTTCAGTTTGCATCACTCATTGTTTTGCCTAAAAAGCAAGTACTGTCCAAAGCCAGTCATAGATTTATTCATAGATCCAGTCAAAGATGTATTTTAGTCATTTCTGGTTTAAATTGAGATCCCTTCCCTTTGTAACTTATCCTCCGCCATTCGCTAATCAAGGGTCGTATATACTGACCCAATAGCATATCTTGAAAACTAGAGCCAATCAACAATTTTAAGCATCATTTTCATTCTCAGTGACCCAGAATTAGTAAAGTTTGACTACATTTATTTCAGAAGCATTTTGGCTGTAGAGCAGCTAGATTGTAGTAAGACTACTATGTGCCTTAGATAGGTATGCATTCTAGTAACAAATATGGACCAATTATCCAAAGTCACTAGATCTATACTTGGAGGGCATCTAGATCATCTCTATGCACATGGCACATCTGAAGTCCCACTTGTAAATCTCTAACTGATACTCAATCCTCATGCTACTCGTCAGTGTAGAAGTGAGTTTCACCTTGAGTTCGTCATCACTACCATCTTTTTCTGCTACCAGATTTCTTATCATCAGGAGTAGAGTTGTTCCATGGAGATCTTTAAAATCATAAAGAATGGGAACAACAATAGTTTCCTTTAACTTTCCTTTTTCCACCCTGATGATCTTGAAGAATCAGAAACTATTTGTCAGTTTAAGGGCATGTCTACACTATGGAGAAGATCGACTCTCCGGAGGTCGATCGTCAGCATTTGATTTAGCGGGTCTAGTGTAGCCCCCCCAAACTGATTGCTGAGGGCAGTCCCCGCTGACATCATGTACTCATTCTGTGAGGAGTAAGGGAAACTGACGGGAGTATGTGCTTCTGTCAGACTCCTGCAGTGTAGATGCTGCAGCAGTTTGGCTTAAGGTAAGCTGAATCCAGCTACGCATTTTTCATATCTGGATGGTGTACTATAAGTCGACCTGACTGGCCTAGTGTAGACATAGGCTCATGGTGGTTTGCTAAGACATATCAAATGGAGTATTGGTGTTACAATAGGACATCTTGTTTCTTTTGATCACTTACTACAGCAGAGAATGTAAAAAATATTATTCTGGAAAATAAAGTGATCAAATGGTGCTAGTTTACTGGCTTGTAAAATCCAAATGGTAGCTAGGAAGAAAAAGCAAAGCCAGATGCTGAATGACTACAACTTTGTTTACTTTCTCTTCTGTTACTGCTGCCAGCAGCCTCTAAGGTTAGAATGAAATTGGCTTGGGATCTCAAGGAAAAAAAAAAGGAAAAAAAAGGCCATGAAAAGCTGGTATAGAAAATTGTAAACCCTTGCAGCTGCTTGAATGTCGGAAAAAGAGCCTTATAAAACATGGAGTATAGCAAGAACACATATTTGACAGTGGGCTCTTCAATATGTAACAAATTTGCAAATAAACTGAATTGCATTATAAGAGAGTTATCAGATGTCTAATAGAAATGCCTAACCTGGAGTAAAGCAAACAAATGTGTCTCACTGTGAAACTGCAATAGTTAAGTTTTACTCCAAATGCAACTGAAAAAAAGAGTTCAGTCCTGTATAGAGTGCTGAGAGCATCCCTCAGAAATACTGAACACTCCCATTTCCCACTGTTTTCTGTAGGACTCTCAGCATTTTGCTGGGTAAGTACCAGAATGTATTATAATCATCATCAACATAAAGGCACTTAAAATCCATAAAAGGATATAAATGCCTGCTTTATAACACACAGAGCAATGTACAGATGAACAGCCAGGAATGCAAAGATAAACTGTACCTTCAGAGAGCATAAGGAAATTGAACAAAGTGATCCTCTTATTTGAAATGTAATGCTCTCTAAAATAATTTGCAATTGATTTAATTGTTCTGAATTACTCAATTTGCAAATGGTGATAATTATTAGCTAACTAAAAAAACATGAACATGGCATTATTTTAACCTTATTTATAGTTCAAGTTAGACATGTAGAATTTTTGCAGGTTTTTTTTATTCCTCCCCTTCTCATTTGATTAAATTGTCGTTATTACATTTCGGATGTTTAACTCACATGGACAGAAATTTCAAATAACTTAACTGAAGTTGGTGCAGATAAAGAACTATAAAAATGGTACAAGAAACATCAGAATCAAGTCTTCAGGGCTAGGGTTACCACCCCTTTAATAGCAACATAGTCTTATTCTACCCCATATATTAGAATGTGGAAGAGAAACTCCACATTAAATATTTGTCTAGTTCAGGGGCAATAATTTTTGAAGGGAGGCCACTTCAGAAATTTTGGAAGTGGTCATGGGCCAATCCGGAAGGGGCAGGGCCTTGCGCAGAAGAGGCAGGGTAGAGAGCTACCCTACTGGGAGCTTTGCTTGGCCTGGGTCCCTGCCCCATGGTTTCTGGCCAACAGAAGGAGCCTGGAGCAGATGGGAAGGTGCCAGGGACTAGCCTTCTCCCAGAGTTGTCTGGGGTGGAGGCTTAGATTTCATATAACAGAACTTGCAGCTCCTGGCCCCCATTGCTAACCTATTGTCTGGCAGCTTCTCAGAAGGCACAAGCCCTTTGAATAGAAGCAGTTGAAAGGGCTTGCATCTCCCGGGCAGCTCCCAGGCAATGGGCCAGTGGGGCAGAGCTGTGAGCTCTTTTCAATTGCTTCTGTTTAAAGTAGGGATGTGAAGGACTAGTCAACTAGTCAACTATTTGATAAGCAAATGCTTTTTGGATAGTCGACAGGCTAGTCGACTATTTGCTTCCTCCTCTCTAGCTCCCTCTCTCAGAAAGAGGCAGCAAGGCGAGGGAGAGAGGAGAGGGTACTTCAAAGTGTCAGCACTGCCTGGACCCTGGGACCAAACCCCAGGATCCACGCAGTGCTACCACTTTCAAACATCGCGTGAAGCCCAGGACCAGCTGGGTGTCCCCAGGCTGTATGCGATGTTTCAAAGCAGCAGCGCTGTGTGGAGCCCGGGGACAGAGGGACTCCCTAGCTGACCCCGGGCTCCATGCAGCGCTTTCACCTTTGAAGTGTAGCAACAGCCCTAAGACTGTTCTGGCCACCCAGCAGGTGAGCCCTTCAAATAGAAGCAGTTGGAAGGGCTCGCTTCTCTGGCTCCCTAGCAATGCTGGGGGCTGCGAGCCCATTTAAGGGTTTCTATTTAAAGGGCTGGCGCCTTCCCTGTGCTTGTTAGGCCATGTTGCCTAGCAGCCATAGGGCACTCAAGAGACCTTTAAATAGAAACAGCAGAAAGGGCTTGCAGCTCCCCGCGCCTCTGGCGCATTGCTGGAGACACGCAATTCCTTCCAGATGTTTCTATTTAAAGGGCTCTCGTCTTCCCTGAGGCTGCTAGGCAACACTGCCTGACAAGCACCGGGAAAACACGAGCCCTTTAAGTAGAAGCACTTAAAAGGGCTCGCAGCTCCTGGCGCCTCTAGCTAGGGAGCCAGAGACACAGAGACCTTTGAACTGTTTCTATTTAAAGGGCTTGCACCTTCCCTGTGGCTGCAAGGCAAGGCAAGGCAAGGCATGGGGAAGACATGAGCCTTTTAAATAGAAACAGAAAGGCTCGCGCTCCTCTTTCCTCCCGCTCCGAGGCATCGTGCTAGGGGGCAGAGCCTCGCAGACTGGATCAAAGCCCTAAGCAGGCTAGATCCAGCCCACTAAGAAGCTTTTGCCCAACCCTAGGCTAGTTGGTGGTGCAAACATTCTGTACTAATGATTTGCATTAAAATTCTAACTACAGTGGCTGAGATTTAGAGCTGTTTTTTAAAAGGTTTTAACTGCATTCGGGGACCTAACTGCCTTTCACTTCAATCCCAGGTTTTTTATTGATGTTTAAAATTAAAGGTGTATTTTATGTCATAAACATACAAAACACCCCATGTAAATAGTGAAACAACTAAAAAACATTCCCCATCTTATCTCTCCACATACTGCTCACCCCCAAAATACCAAATAGCCTTTTGGCAGCTCTACTGATTTGTGTCGAAGCCTACAAGAAGTTTGAGATATGAATAAACTTTACTCATGTCAACAGATCCATTTTCCTTGATGACCTTACTCTTATGAGAGAAATTATTCACATAAGTGTATGCAGATTTGGCTATCTAGAATAGATAGGATTTAGTAAAGAATTCAGGGACCTGGGATAGAGATGTGTGGAAAGCTAGAGAGTCAATGGACATATCTGTAAGGGAGGAGACAAAAAGCAGAATTGCAAGTAGAAATGGGCTAACTGAACTAATTGCAAAAATCCAACTCTTCAGATTTATTAAAAATTCTACAAAAACTGAGTGTGCAATTAAGCAGCCCTCTTGCAGCTGAAATTTAAATGATTTGTTGCTGAGTAGCACATCACCTGAAGTTTCACTGACTTCACCAGAATTTACTGAGGTCAGATTTTCACATGGGTGAATTAATTACTCTAGACTAACTTTAACCCAGGTGCATTAGGCACAAAATGGCTGCAGTGCAACAGCAGGTATGCCAGGTGTGTGTGCGCCTTTTCTCCTCCACTGGCAAATATAACAACATTAGGTGATGCAACCTTAATGCTCTAGTCATGTGTTGCTGTTTTTTTTTCCAAACTACTTTTTGCTCTTCTAAGAGTCTCATTAGATATTAGTACAATTGGAGAAGATCATGTGCAACTTTCAGCACAACTTAGCCTAAGTGAAAGATGTGCTGTTTTGACTATCCATCATTTCTGTTTTTGTTTGAATAATTTCTAACAGGTCTCTCAAGACTTTTCACCACAGTGAAGAGCAGTTCTGATTGATAGCTCTCCTCCGTAAGCATCTTCCCATTACTTTGTATTACCATTAGCACTGCCAGGAGTGTTCAGACAAAATATCCTGCAGATTATGCACCCATTTAGCCATGCAGGAGCTGCACAGACTTCAGAATACAGAATACAAAAATCTAACAGTTTATTCTCCACTAAACTCTACTATGTCTATGAGCAAAGGACTTTCCTATAATCTCTCATACAACTACAAATCTCCCCCCCCCCCCACAAAAAAACCCCAAATTTTCCCAGTCTTTACCTTCAAACTACTCCCTAAACTTCACTTCTTCCACAAATCCTATTTAAAATTCTGTGTCTTGCTTCCTGCTCCACAAAGAGATGGTGAGAATGTGAGAGGGAGAAAGCAAACAAAGTAGATTTGTGGCCCCCTTCCCTAATTTCCTTGTCAATTTAGACTGTACATTCTCCAGAATAGGGAGCACATCTACCACAATGTTTGAATATCATCCAGCAGTGTCCTAATGCTGAGTGCATCTGGGTGATGTCAGAATGTAAATATTAAATTACACTAACTGTAAGCTCCTCAGGCCAAGAACTTTGTTTGCTAGTTTGTTTGTAAAACACCCAGCATATGTTGGGTGATATGTAAATAGCAAAGTATAATGGTGTGAAGCTAGCTGAGACACATGTTCTTGAGTTCTGGAGATGTTTGTGTTTTGCTCTATTCCACTGATTATGGTTTAATTTGAAATTTTAAAGTATTGGTTTCAGTGCTGACTAATACTCCCTCTAACACGACATTATATGTTACGAATCTTACTCTAAGGCTATGTCTACATTGTGCTCCCTTGTGCAAGAACATATGCAAATGAGGCACGGAGATCAATATCGCCGCACCTTATTTGCATACTTAATGAGCCATCATTTTTGCGCAAGGAGATTTTGTGCAATAGCGGTTCTGTCACTTATTTTCAGGCAGAACGGCTCTTGCGCAAGAGGGGGGTTTTGCACAAGAAGAAGCAGTGTAGATTGATTGCTCCTTCTTGTGCAAAAGCCCCTTGTGCAAAAATGGTGGCTCATTAAGTATGCATATCTTCTTGCACAAGAGAGTGCAATGTAGACTTAGCCTAACAAATCAGATAAAGCTTTGCTTTCAATTAAAATACTTCACATAATAATTTTTTCTAGAAAAAAGGCATTATTAGGATTAATTCTAATGCTAACCAATTTCATTAAGTATTTATTTAAAACGATGATTGAACTTATGTCTCCATAGAGCAAATGATTCACTGCCTAGTCCATATTCACCTTAAATTGTGGAACTAGGTAAGACTATGTAAAAATGGCGCCTTCTGATACAATGTATTTCCTCCCTTTGTGTATTAAGAGTGATATCTATTGACTTTAATAACTAAAATGTGTTTATTCCTGTTATCCCTGTAGAGACAACACAGTTAAGAGATTTTATTCCTTCTTATGCATCTCCAGAAGAATTGTCTAACCAATTGCACTCACCAAAAGCCATAGCGATTGCAAGAGTCCTTGAGAGCCTATTCTCATTTGCAGAACCTTCATTAAATACATGTGAGAAGAAAAGAACCCAGCTTGACTTTCAGTATATAGACTGGCTATGTCTACACTGGCCACAATTTCCGGAAAAGCCATGCAAATCAGGTGAGTCAGGCTAGGGAAATCCGCGGGGGATTTAAATATCCCCCGCGGATTTAAATAAACATGTCCGCCGCTTTTTTTCCGGCTTGGGGAAAAAGAGATCCTTATTGAAGTAGGAATAAGAGATCCTCCGGAAAAGGACTTTATTCTGGAGGATCGCGCCAGTCTAGACGCTTTTTTTCCGGCTTTTCCCCAAGCCGGAAAAAAAGCGGCGGACATGTTTATTTAAATCCGTGGGGGATATTTAAATCCCCCACGGATTTCCCTATCCTGACTTACCTGATTTGCATGGCTTTTCCGGAAATTGTGGCCAGTGTAGACGTAGCCACTATGTTTACAGGCCAGGCTGTTAGAGGAGAAAGAACACATTGTGAGCAAGAGAACAAGTGTTCCAAAAGTCACTGAGAGACAGGGTTTGGAATGCCACAATGACACTCATGGAGACTCTGCTCCACTTCAGAAAGTTTTTGCAAAGAAAGGTCTCTCTCGCTATGTATAAACAAGCTATTCCTGCCGCATGACAGAATAACGTCATCAGGCTCTCTGGCCGAGAAAGTGACCAGAAAGTAGGGCGTTGGCGAGCACAGTGAGCAGGGAGGAACCCCCTAAAAATCATTAACTAAGAAAACGAGCAATAATATTTAGCACTTGCTGCCTTCACAGTTTTGTACTAACAAGAAATGATTAATTCTCAGAAGACCACTTGGAGATAAGTAATTGTTCACAGCCGTATTTGGAGCCAGGTAAATAGGCCCAGAGAGGTTACAGGCATCACAAGGCTAAGGCTTCACAAAGAGCCATTTGTGGAGCTGGGAGAGGAATTTTGCAATTCCGACTCCCTTCTCTATACCGGATGCAGGACACAAAAATCACATTAAGTACATTCAGCCACACATTCAGCTCCTGGGTGGTGGGTGTAAGAGGCAAGGTAGAGGCAATGCCTCCCATACGTCTTAGTGTTCACCCTCTTCTCTCTTACTATCCCTATTCTGATAGAAATGTAGCCGTGTTAGTCTGGTGTAGCTGAAACAAAAACAGGACTATGTAGCACTTTAATGACTAACAAGATGGTTTATTAGGTGGTGATCTTTCGTGGGCCAGACCCACTTCCTCAGATCAAATATTGGAAGAAAATTGTCACAACCATATATACCAAAGGATACAATTTAAAAAAATGAACACATATGAAAAGGACAAATCAAATTTCAGAACAGAAAGGGAATGGGGGGCGGAAGGGGGGAGGTAAATGTCTGTGAGCTAATGATATTAGAGGTGATAATTGGGGAAGCTATCTTTGTAATGGGTAAGATAATTAGAGTCTTTATTCAAACTTAAGCGTAAAGTGTTGAATTTTAGCATGAATGACAATTCAGAGGACTCTCTTTCAAGTATATTCTTAAAAGGCCTTTGAAGCAGGATGCAGGTAATCAAGTCATTGAGACAATGTTCTTTCTGGTTGAAATGGCAAGAAACTGTTTTTTCTTAGTGATTCTGTCTAATATCTGTTTTGTGGGCATTGATCCTTTGGCGAAGTGTCTGAGACATTTCTCCAATGTACATAGCAGACAGACACTTTCGGCACATGATAACATAAATTATATTTCTAGATGCGCAGGAATATGTGTTCTTGATCTTATAACTCACATGTTTAGGTCCAATAATGGTATCAGCAGAGTGAATATGTGGACAAAGCTGGCAATGGGGTTTGTTGCAAAGGAAGGTACCAGGGTTGGTAATAGTGTGGTATATCCTGTGGTTGTTGGTAACAGTTTCTTGCGATTTCACCAGAAAGGACATTGTCTCAACGACTTGATTACCTGCATCCTGCTTCAAAGGCCTTTTAAGAATACCCTTGAAAGAGAATCCTCGGAACTTTCATTCATGCTCAAATTTGACACTTTACACTTAAGTTTGAATAAAGACTCTAATTATCTTACCCATTACAAAGATAGCTTCCCCAATTATCACCTCTAATATCATTGGCTCACAGACATTTACCTCACCCCCCCCCATCTGTTCTGAAATTTGATTTGTCCTTTTCATGTGTGTTCATTTTTTAAAATTGTATCTTTTGGTATATATGGTTGTGACAATTTTCTTCCACTATTTGATCCGAGGAAGTGGTTCTAGTCCACGAAAGCTCATCATCTAATAAACCATCTTGTTAGTCTTTAAAGTGCTACATAGTCCTGTTTTTTGTATCTCTATTCTAACCCTGCAGGCACCCAAAGCAGGTTCTTGCAGCCTCGTGAAACTCTTCCTTCTGAATAGATCTAAAGTTTCAGAGGCATAGTTGTGTGAGTCTGTAATACAGGCAGTCCTCGGGTTACGTACAAGATAGGGACTGTAGGTTTGTTCTTAAGTTGAATCTGTATGTAAGTCGGAACTGGCGTCCAGATTCAGCCGCTGCTGAAACTGACCAGCAGTGGCTGAAGCAGGACGCCTGGGGCAGAGCAGCTGGGGTGCTTCCAGGTTGGTCCAGTAGCGCCCAGAGTGGTGCTACGGGACCAACCGGCAGTGCCCCAGCTGCTGTACCACAGGCGTCCAGAGCAAAGCCGCGGAGCACGGGGGCAGCGGGACAGCCCAGACGCGCCGTGGCTGTCCTGCTGCCCTCGGGCTCCGCGGCTTTGCTCTGCTTTGCTCCCCGTCTCCCTGGTCTTCAGACCAGGGGAACGGGGAGCAAAGCCGCGGAACACGCGGGCAGCGGACAGCCCAGACGCATCTGGGCTGTCCGCTGCCCGTGTGCTCCACAGCTTTGCTCTGCTTTGCTCCCCATCTCCCTGGTCTGCCCGCGTGCTCCCCGTCTCCCCGGTCTGGACTGTCCGCTGCCCGCGTGCTCCACCGCTTCGCTTACTCTCCCTGGTCTGCTGGAGACCAGGGAGACGGGCCCCATTCGTAACTGCGGATCCGACATAAGTCGGATCCGCGTAACTCGGGGACTGCCTGTAGAATCATAGAATACTAGGACTAGAAGGGACCTTGAGAGGTCATTGAGTACAATCCCCTGCACTCATGGCAGGACCTAGCACTGTCTAGACCATCCCTGATAGACATTTATCTAACCTACTCTTAAATATCTCCAGAGTTGGAGATTCCACAACCTCCTTAGGCAATTTATTGCAGTGTTTAACCACTCTGACATTTAGGAATTTTTTCCTAATGTCCAACCTAAACCTCCCTTGCTGCAGTTTAAGCCCATTGCTTCTTGTTCTTTCCCCAGAGGCCAGGAAGAACATTTTTTTCTCCCTCCTCCTTGTGACACCCTTTTAGATACCTGAAAACCACTATCATATCCCCTCTCAATCTTCTCTTTTCCAAACTAAACAAGCCCAATTCTTTCAGTCTTTTTTCATAGGTCATGTTCTCTAGACCTTTAATCTTTCTTGTTGCTCTTCTCTGGACCTTTTCCAATTTCTCGACATCTTTATTGAAATGTGGTGCCCAGAACTGGACACAGTACTCCAACTGAGGCCTAATCAGCGCAGAATAGAGCGGAAGAATGACTTTTCATGTCTTGCTCACAACATACTTGTTAATGCATCCTAGAATCATGTTTGCTTTTTTTGCCAGTGTCACTCTGTTGACTCATATTTAGCTTGTGGTCCACTATAACCCATAGATCCCTTTCTACCATACTGCTTCCTAGACAGTCGCTTCCCATTATGTATGTGAAAAAACTTAAAAAACAACTAATAATCCTGCAGCACCTTAGAGACTAACAAAAAATGAAATGGTATCAGGAGCTTTCATGTGCACAATCCACTTCTTCACATGAAACATCTGTGCATTAGTGTAATATATATGTCTACAGGACCTTGGTTTAAAATTTGCTTTAAACATTTCATTAGTTTGTTGATGAAGATTATAAAAACCACATCTCTAAAAACTCCTTGCATTGATTTTTAGAGGCACTATCTCAATAGTCAGCTTTAGCCTTATATGTTTGCATTTTTGAACATATAGTTCTGTAAATAAATACTTCAGAAAAGATCACTCTTACCTAATACACCTTTTACATTTTAATTACTATTGCATAAATATTTGCTTTCCAAATTCTTCCCATTCTTTCTGTCTATCCCTCGTTTCCTTTTACACCCTGTTGAAGAGAGTCCTTTACAGGGACAACTTTCCTTTTTATTCCAGATAGGAAAACTCATTTTTCTATCTTTCTTTACTTCTAACCAAGGGCACCATTCTGAGTGCTCTGGGATGCAGCTAACTTTTGATTCTGTTCCCCAGATGCTAAGGGAGTGAGGGGAAAGTGCTCTAATTCCATGCATTTTCCCCACATTTGGCTAGTAAGCTCCCTTTACCACACAACCAGGTGTGAAAGCAATGCACAGAATGTGAGCATTTCCCCTCACTCCCTTAGCGTCTGGAGAATAGAATGAAAAGCTAGCTGTGTCCTGGAGCACACGGCTGCTGCCCTCCCATAAGGCCAAAATGGCACCTTTGCTTCTAAATATTTAATGAACTAGTTTTAAGAGAACCCTCCACCAAAAATCAGTATGTTAGTAAGATATTAATTGCTTTTTTATGCCTAAAATCTTTGAAAACATATTTTAGCATAAACATATAGTGAAATTTTGTGTACGTCTTTTTATGAAAATCAGAAAAAATAAATTCATGTTCCCTTTTTCTAAAAGCAATTAATTTTGTTATGAACACACTAAACTGCTCTGATTAATTTAAAATAGTATCTTTATTTCAGCACATTAAATATGTAGTAATCTGGCATAATTACTTTATGATGGCTTAAGATACATTTAAAATATCAAATCATCTTGGAAAATAAAAAACAGAGAAGTGCTTCATCATGTATTGCGTAATATTCAAAGTTGTATTCAGCAGGACAGCTGACTTGCCCTTATTATAAAGTTTTTGCAAATAAATCTCTGTCCAACTTCAGGGTATATCTAAAAACCCTGTGACTGACATTTTTATTCCTCATTTAGTGCTTTTAATTAGGTACCTTCTTTATGTTCAGTCTTCACTCCAACATGCAGTTGAAACATGCCCATTTTCTTTAGAAATTTTAGAAGAGTGTTTTTTGTTTTCAAATGTCATTTGCTATAATTGGGTTCAGAGATTTGGCTGGAAGGGATGAGCAGAGAGGAGGGAAGAAAGAGGAGAGACAGTGGGGAGGAAGAAGGGCAGAGGTAGTATGGGGATGGGGCCTGAGTGTAGAAGGATGGAGTATGGGCAGGGCCACAGTCTGGGTAGCTTGTCTCCCCAAGAAGCGTTTTCACCTACTGCCCATGCTTTAGACCCTGGTCTGGACCCCTTTGTACTCCCATAAAGCAGCACTCACATTGCCCTTAGATAAGGAAATCTTGGTTGGCTGGGTAGTGGTGGGGAGAGAGGGCTGAAGGCAAGCAGGAGCAGGAATGGCCTTTAACCTTCCAGAGTTAGTGCAGAATTGCACCCGAAGAAATGCCACTTCTGACCATGAACATTAAAAATCTATAATATGGGGCAAATCCCATCCCCTGCTACCATTCCTGCAGACTATAGGGGCCAGAAAAGAGATGGAGTGGACCCTGTGGGATTATCTCCATGTAAGGGGACTGTTACCCCTTACTAAAACTCTGTGGGAGTTTTTTGGTTTACCAGCTTCAGAAGGGGAAGGGTTCATGAGACTGACAGACCCCAGAGACAATGGAAAGCAGTCAACACTCCAGCTCAGCCTGACTGGCAGGTTGTAAGTGGGGATTGTTCTGGCTCTCTCTCTGAGCAAACAGGGAGCTGAAAGAGCAGAGCGAGCTGTGTGCAGGAGAGGTCCTGCAAAGACAGAGAGCTGAGAGGAGTACAAGAAGAAGTCCTGCAGTGACAGAACCAGACACAGACAGGCCAAGCAGTGCAGACCCTGTGTTGAGCAGCAGACTGGCAGTGCTCAGAAAGCCAAAAGGAACAGAGAAGCAACACAAGAAGCTGGAACTGGCCAAGCAGCACAGCCTGCAGCTGGATGTGGTGAGCTACTGGGACCTGCAAAGTGTGGGGAAAGGCTCTGGACTGGGAGAGGGGTCTGGCCACTTAGAGACTGAGGCTGTGTGGTCACTGCCAGTGCAAGCATGTCCAGCCTGCAGCCCCTTGCAGCACATCCAGGGCTTCTAAGGAAGAGACTGTGAACTGTCCTTACACTCTGCAGACTGCTGTGTTGATGTCCCTGTGCTACAGAGCAGGGCTGTGTGTTCTCATTTAACCATTCTCATTGTTTCTTATTCTATTCTCTTTAATCAGTTGTTGTTTAATAAATTGTATTTGCTTTGAACCTTATGAAGTGATCACTGGGCCAAGAAGGCCTGCAGTGTAAAGAGAGCACCTCGGAGTGGGGACACCCTAACTCCTGCCCCTAGTGACTACAAGGTCAGGGATTAAGCCCCAGGAAACCTGGGCCCAGCCTTGTTGGGGTTTCAAGGGCTCTGCTACTCAGGAGAGTGGAGGGGGAGCCCTCAGGATCAGGGAGCCGTGGGGTAAAGGAAGTGGGAGCGGGGACTCAGATCCTTTCGCTGGTTCATTTCACCGGGGTGTATAGAAGCCAGGAAAGTTCCCCACAAGAGCGGGACCATTCCCCCGCTTACATAATTGGCGTCACGAACAGGATCCCATTCAAAGGGTCCATCCCATTGGTTTATTTGTTGAGTTCTGGTAGCACCAGCCAGGCCTGGTCGAGAGCACTACCATGGCTGGAATTGAAGAACTACAGACCCAGGTTGCTGAACTTCAGCGCAGATTATCAGACCAAAGTGAGGCATTACAGCAAGCTAGAGCGGAGCATAGAGAAGCCTTATCACTTGCCAAGGCAGTTATAGACCAACAGGCAGCAGAAGCTAAGAAACCCCCTACTATTTATGTCCCACGGGAGCGGAAGGTTGCAGAGTTTGGTGGCTTCCCAACTAGGCCAGGAGACATTACGGTAGAGGAGTGGGTGAAGTCTGTGAAGGCAGCTCTGCATGTGCTAAGAATACCTGAAGAAGATCATGTGGATTTCATAGAAGAGCACCTCAAGGGCCAGGCCAAGGCCACAGTAAAGTTTATGGCAATGGCAGACAAGAAAGATGTGAAAAAGGTATTTGAACTCCTCCTAGAAGTGTATGGAGACAAGGTACCTATTGGAATCCGGCTAAAGGAGTTCTTTGAGCGAAAGCAGGAGCCTGGTGAAACTATCCGGGCATATGCCTATGAACTCCAGGAGAGAATGAGCAAAGTGGAGCGGCGAGACCCTCAACGAGTTTCAGATGCAGATATGGCGCTGAAAGAACAGATGGTGTTTGGGCTCCGGGATGACTCCCTCCGCCGTGAAATGAAGAGAAGGTTGAAGGAAGAGCCTGGGAAGAAGTTCCCTGAACTCATGCAGGCTGCCATTATGTGGTCAGAAGAAGAGGAGGCTCCTTTGGAAGAGACCGCCAAGCCTAACTCCCGAACACGGAGTGGGGGCCTAGTCAGTGCAACTACTGGGGAAAAGGCCCTGCCCCAAACACAGTTAACGTTGGAAAGTTTAAGTGAAGCTATCCAAAAACTGGCAATCCAGCAGGGGGAGATGCTGAAAGTAATGACTGAGGTGGTGAAAGAAAAATCCACCTCCTCCACTACTTGGCCAAAATACCCCAGGACTCCAGGGTCCCGAAGACCCCCACTAAAGGATGAGCTGGGAAGGTACATTTGTTACACTTGTGAAAGACCAGGGCATACTAGTCGAGATTGTCCACTGAAGAGGGGACTGGAATCCCGAGCGTCTGGAATCCAAGAGACACCAAGATCGAGTAGCACATCAGGGGAAGGCCAAGCGGGGACAGAAGGGTTCCTACGGCTGTCCCTCGGAAAAGGGCAGCATGCCAGCAGTAAGGAAAAGGACCCCGATGATGCTAGTGCATTTGATGACTTCTGTGGTCGAGCTTTTGGGGACTGCTTGACAGTGATGGTAAAAGAGGTATCACAAAACCTGGTAGAAGGTGAGGATGCAATAATCTCAGGGTATTCGTGGGAAGAGATTCGCACCCTGCAAAAAGAAGGGGACCTTGGGCCAGTCTTAGAGGCAGTCATGAAGCGGATGAGGCCAGACCGGAGCTTTGGGGACAAATACCCTCAGGCTAAGAAGCTGACCAGACAGTGGGAGCGACTTAGGTTGCACCGTGGAGTGCTGTTCCGTGTAATCTGTCATCCTCGTGATGGCGAAGAAGTGTGGCAGTTAGTGGTGCCAGTGTCACTTCGCCGACAAGTTTATGAAGCCAGGCATGACCATGGAGGGCATTTTGGAGACAGAAGCACTCTTGAGGTGATGAGGAAGAACTATTACTGGCCTACAATGGCTAGTGATGTAACAGCATGGATCCGTCAGTGTAAGCGGTGTGCCCTAGCCAAGGATGTGTTTCCGCCCACTCGGGCCCCTTTGACCTGCACTAATGTGACTGCCCCAATGGAGGTCTTAGCAATGGACTACACTCGGCTAGAGAGATCTTCAGAGGGGTTTGAGAACGTACTGGTTCTCACAGATATGTTTACCCGATTCACTGTTGCAGTTCCAACTAGAAACCAGACAGCGCAGACAACGGCTGAAGCCCTCCTAAAACACTGGTTTATGTATTATGGTTGTCCAGCACGGTTACACTCAGACCAGGGGAGGAATTTCGAGTCAGGGGTGATATCAGCATTGTGTAAACTGTATGGCATAGCCAAAAGCCGAACAACACCCTATCACCCACAAGGAAATGCTCAGTGTGAGAGGTTTAACCGGACAATGCATGACATGCTCAGAACACTCCCACCGGAAAAGAAACGAGCCTGGCAGGAGCATCTCCCTGAGCTGGTGATGGCCTATAATAGTCACATCCATTCGTCGACAGGGTATTCTCCTTTTTATCTCATGTTTTCTAGAGATCCCAGGTTGCCATTGGATATTCTGGACAGAGAGGGCCCTGAGGAAGATGATGTGACCAATCTGGATGACTGGGTCAAAAGTCACCATGACAGGCTGAAGAGAGCCTGTGAAGTTGCTCTCAGTACGTCTAAACAGGCAGCCCAAAGCAGGAAGAGGACTTATGATCGCAAGTCCAGGGGGGCTCTCATCAGGCCTGGTGATCGTGTACTAGTTCGTAATCATAGACACCGGGGGCGTAATAAAATACAGGACAAATGGGAGTCGAGTCCTCACATTGTAGTTGCTCATAACAATCCTGACCTACCAGTTTACACCATTCGACCTGAACGCGGAGGTCAGGAAAGAACAGTTCATAGAGACCAGCTAAAACATTGCACCTTTAGTTCAGTCAGGAATCCTAGGAGGCGTAGATCGGGACGGCCTGAAGAGACTGAAAGGAGTTGGGGAATGGTTCTAGTCCCACAAACTGAATACCAAAGGGAACAGAGGGTAGCAACCCCAGTCCATAACGAGGATGACCAGATCCCTCAGGCTGACCCAGTATTACCCGAAGACAGGGAAATAGAAAATATGGGTAATGAACCACCTGTTGTAAGAAGGTCCCAGAGAACTAATAAGGGTGTATTGCCTGTTAAACTTAGAGATGATTATGTTATTGGTCCTATGTAATGGCTTAATGAGTGTCCGCATGTCCAGTAGAAATAAGATGTTAAGTATGTGAAATGTTTTTGTTAATTGTTAATGTTTTTTATATGGTGTGAATTTTGTGGCTGTGGTAGAATTCTAGCAAGGGGGAATGTAAGGGGACTGTTACCCCTTACTAAAACTCTGTGGGAGTTTTTTGGTTTACCAGCTTCAGAAGGGGAAGGGTTCATGAGACTGACAGACCCCAGAGACAATGGAAAGCAGTCAACACTCCAGCTCAGCCTGACTGGCAGGTTGTAAGTGGGGATTGTTCTGGCTCTCTCTCTGAGCAAACAGGGAGCTGAAAGAGCAGAGCGAGCTGTGTGCAGGAGAGGTCCTGCAAAGACAGAGAGCTGAGAGGAGTACAAGAAGAAGTCCTGCAGTGACAGAACCAGACACAGACAGGCCAAGCAGTGCAGACCCTGTGTTGAGCAGCAGACTGGCAGTGCTCAGAAAGCCAAAAGGAACAGAGAAGCAACACAAGAAGCTGGAACTGGCCAAGCAGCACAGCCTGCAGCTGGATGTGGTGAGCTACTGGGACCTGCAAAGTGTGGGGAAAGGCTCTGGACTGGGAGAGGGGTCTGGCCACTTAGAGACTGAGGCTGTGTGGTCACTGCCAGTGCAAGCATGTCCAGCCTGCAGCCCCTTGCAGCACATCCAGGGCTTCTAAGGAAGAGACTGTGAACTGTCCTTACACTCTGCAGACTGCTGTGTTGATGTCCCTGTGCTACAGAGCAGGGCTGTGTGTTCTCATTTAACCATTCTCATTGTTTCTTATTCTATTCTCTTTAATCAGTTGTTGTTTAATAAATTGTATTTGCTTTGAACCTTATGAAGTGATCACTGGGCCAAGAAGGCCTGCAGTGTAAAGAGAGCACCTCGGAGTGGGGACACCCTAACTCCTGCCCCTAGTGACTACAAGGTCAGGGATTAAGCCCCAGGAAACCTGGGCCCAGCCTTGTTGGGGTTTCAAGGGCTCTGCTACTCAGGAGAGTGGAGGGGGAGCCCTCAGGATCAGGGAGCCGTGGGGTAAAGGAAGTGGGAGCGGGGACTCAGATCCTTTCGCTGGTTCATTTCACCGGGGTGTATAGAAGCCAGGAAAGTTCCCCACAAGAGCGGGACCATTCCCCCGCTTACATCCAGTACAGGAGATTCACAAGCCTGACCCTTTCTGAGTTGCCATTCCTCACAGCACCTGTCACAATGGAGAAATTGCTTTTCTCTCCAGCAATTTGGCAAATTCTCTGGTTCAGCACCAGTCAGGTCCTGAGGGTGCTGAACTAGAGAGGTTCAAGCTTGTAGCCCCATGAATGCTCTAACTTACACAGGAACCACAGTGGCCATCAGAGCAGTCAGATCCAGGCAAGCTATGGATCGAAACTGTCTGTTCTGAGAGGTGACCTACCACTCCTTCCATTTTTCCAGAAGTTTTGAATACAACGCCAATATTGTTGAAGAAGTCCTTCAGGGGAAACCTAGAAGAAGTTTACAGTTAAGACGCATGCTCTTTCCAGTGCAAGGAAGACATGCAGCATTATTTAAACATTCAGCATCAAATCCAACCCGGGAATAACAGGCTGAAGCTCATTTGATTTCAATGGCATTATCCAGGCTTGAACAAAGGCTGAATGTGGAAGTTGTTACAAATGCAAGGGGTAATTCCTAAACACTCACAGGCTTTCCAAGTGTTATTTAGCCTGCCAGAATTAACAATTTAAAAATATCTCCTCCCTAATCAAGAGGAGGGGATGTATTTGAAACTTTTTTTTGTCAGAGAAAAAGGAGTCTCGTCCTCCATTTGAGCTGCAATTAGTTTCAGGAGTAGCAATTAACTTTCATTAGTTTTACCTGCTACCATAATGCTCTCTTCTTGAGTGACACTGCCTGCCAAAAAAAGAGTGAGAGCCCACTGCACTCCCTGAGGTAAAAAGCCTGAAGGGAGTAGAGCAGAAAAGCTCAGTCAGTTCAACAGACCATGACAAGTGCTCCTGGATCCTTTGAAAACTTTACCATCTTGTGTACTTTGTCAGAGCTATCATGCACAAATGCCATGAAGGATACTGGCATCAGTGGAAAATTGTCTGTTGTTTAAGATTCATCATAACAGTTCTTACTTTGACTGAAAAGTAAGTTAGTGTACATACATATTACCTGAATTATTGACAGCTGAATCTAAGCTCTTTTTCTGATCCAGAAAAAAACCAGATATATTCTTAAGCACCATATGTGATTATATATATTACATTATATTACCGTATCATATTTCATACAGTACTGTGTCAAAGTGCTCAGAATCTACAGAATTACAAAATTAATATTGGGCATAAAGAAATCTTTAATGAAAGTATGGCAAAGCTGAGTACTAGAAATAGCACCACCAGTAACAACTGCTTTTCAATCCCCATGAGCAGCCATTTTAGAAGTCTGGCTTTTGTCAATTATTTCCTTTGCTTTATAAAGTAAATTATTGCAAAGTAACAAACACAATCATAAAGACAGAATGGAAGGGAAAGTATTAAATGATTATACCCTTCCAAAATCATTTCATTTTATGTAGACTTGAAAGGAACAATTCAATGTGGGTAATGTTTGCAGCAAGAGTCTGTTTTATGCCTTCCTTCTACCACCAGAATAGCTTCAATGAGCAGTTCTAGCCAACTCAGTGAGCCAAATCATAACGCTCCAGGCAGTCATGAAAAACTATTGATTTTTTTAACCTTTTTTCAGCTGTAAATTTCTATTGGTACGTGACAAAAATGTGCAAGCTGCATTTGCTAACATAGCCATCGTGGGAAAAGCCGGGTCCAAATCTCTCTGGTTAAGACACTCAGAAGTTTAATGTGGTCAATTTCAAACTGCTTTGACCAATCTTAGATCAGATAAAATATAGCATATGTGGTTCCCAGTAGCAATAATCAAAACTGAGGTTTTTAGGTTCTGTTGGAAACAAATTACAGACAGAAGAAATATAGCTGATCTTTATTTTATTGCTGGGCAAGTGGAGCAGTAACAACAGAAAATGTGGCCTTTCTTTTCCAAATATAATTTGTCCTTTCTTGAGCTCATACAAAACTGACTGGGAGGGCAGTTTTTGACCTCCCCAACTGTCCATGCTCACTGGTTTTGAGATGTGAACCCTAGTCTAGCGTCCTGCAAAGGTGCTGGGATCCTACAAGTCTCACAAGACCCGCTGCCATAATAGTGCAGGCAGGTAAAATATACTTTGTTGTGGGCAGGACTGGGTGGACAAAGAACAGTCTGCAGTAATTTGCAGGAAAATGCTTACATCTATCATCAATTTGTCATGAAGCAAGGTAAAGAAAGTTCTTTTTAACTAAAGGCTTTAATTCTTAAATTTAAGTGAGAAATAGAAAGAAACTTGATGTTTATTACAACAAGAGTTAACATTTTTAAATTGTTGGAGAAAATGTTTTATTTTTTCATGGAAAAAAATGTTCCTGGATTCCATTTATATATGTAATATCAACTGACTTTTTTTTAAAGCAAAATGTGGCAATCTATCTCTCTTGATGGATTTGCAGGCACTAAAAATTTTTGCAGGTAGGAGCAAGAAAGAAATGCAAAAAACAATGCAGATGGGAGTAGGTATTGCAGGAGGGAAAGGGATTTTTAAAAATGCTCCCACACGGGACTCTATTCTGGTCATTTGGAATTGCAAAAGGGGGAGTACATTTTCACTTCCCTCATACAACTTTCCATTTAAAAAGTGAACAGCGGAAAGGAGGGGTTGAATGAGATCTCAGTTCTGGTTTTGTTATTAGGATTGGCTGTTTATTTTGTGATAAATCCAGTTCTATACATTATACCATTTTGAGAGAAACCTAGGAAAACGTCCAGCTCTCCAGCAGCCCTGCCTGGAAAAACTGGAGCTAGCATTTCTGAGTCAGCTATAAGTATCATGAACTATAATATCAACATACTATACCAGGGGCAGTGTTCCCTTTAAGCTGCTCTGCAGCACAGCTTCACAGGTGATTAATCACCCACACCCAGCCAGAGACTCAGGGCTCCTTGCACAGAGCTGAGGGACTGGACAAAGCTGATTAATCACCTGTGAAGCTGTGCAGCCACATAGCTTAGAGGGGCAATGAACCAGGGTAGGCAATGAACCAGGGGTGGTTCACCAAGTTAGCCTCTGGTGGGCTACTGGCACTTTACATAACTAAGCCTCTACAGGCTGCTTGAAGTGCCTTGTTTACTGTGGATCACCATTCTTCGTAAATGGGAGCTGCAGGAAGTGGTGAAGACTGAATTACGACTTCCTGCAACTCCCATTGGCCAGGAATGGCGATCCATGGCCAACAGGCTCTTCAAGCAGCCATACTGGAGGCTCAGGTAAATAAAGTGGCAGTGGCCCACCAAGAGCTAACCTTGGTAAACTGCATCTGACCCGTGGCATTGCTCACTCCTGTACTAGGGTGATAGACTAATAGAGAGGGTTTTGTTTGCCACCTGTACAAAGACACATTCGGAAATAGCCTGAAGCTACAATACCATTTTTCTCTAAATTTTTCTTCACTGAAAGGCTATGTAGTATCAAGGTTTCATTCTTTTGTCCTTTTCTGTCCCTTCCCCAAGCCATTGAAAGGAATTGTTGATTCAGTTCCCCCTTGCTAAAAACTCTAGAACTGGTGGTACACGATTGAAGGCAGTGCCCAACATGGGAATATGCCACAAATGTGTGTGTAGTCATGGGAGCATGGTGCAGCTGCAATGCAAGCTGCTTCAAGGTCACAGCTGTCCCCCACATTCCCAGAGAGAAGTATTGTGAACAGCTGTGAAATGCTGATCATGTTTAGTTCTGATAGGAGAGAGGATAATGAGAAGGGGTTCTGTTCTCCCTCTCCCAACCATAGCACATTTTCTGTATCCCTCTCCCTCACAATGAAAACATGAATGGTTTTAAAGCATCTCCCATCCTTTCTGTACAGGCCTTTTAATTGTTTTGGAAGCACTATGTCATGCTCACCCCAGTGCCACTTCTTATGCTTCCATTCTCCGATATAAGTATCAGAGGGATAGCCATATTAGTTTGTATCTGCAAATACAACAATGAGTCCTGTGGCACCTTAAAGACAAACAGATTTATTGGGGCATAAGCTTTAGTGGGCAAAGACCCACTTCGTCAGATGGCATGCTTCAGGCAGGAGAGAGGTTGGTCCAAACAGGCTTGCGGCAGCATGTAGCCCTTCTAAAATGATTATCAAACAGTATTCTACAAGGGAAACTCAGATATATGTTTTCTCCCCCTCCTTGTGCAACAGATTGAACCATCACACATGGGTTCACAATTGGGAAGCAGAATAAAAAAAAACTAGGTTTCACAGTTCTGTAATGTCTGCAGCAAAATGTAAAGAAATGTTCTTTCTGGACTGTAATTGACCAGTTCTGCTCATCTTATTGAGATGTATGATCCCAGATACATCAGTGGAGGCCTATATGTGGCTAAAGCAAGCAAAACCTACCTATATTGGGTCCAAATACTCACTCACACATACACACACACACACACACAATCACTGTAATGCAAAGGCTGCCTAACTGCTTCCATCCCCAAGAGCTGTGGTCACTGAAGAAGCACTCCACAGCTGATGGAACATACAAGCTTCAAGGACTTCCTGACGCTTGAAGCTATTTCTGATTTCTGAGAAGAACATTTTAGAATTGTCTCATTTTCCTGCCTCTGTGGATCTCTGTGTTTGTCTGTCTGCACTGTGGCACAAATCCAAATCCCGTGTTTAATGTAATGTTTTAATGTCACAGACAAGTGGCAGCAGAACTTCTTCAGCTCCCAGATAACAGTCATGGAGGAGAGTTACTCAGGGTTGGCTTTGGGTAACAATTCTTTGGAATGCAGTAGTGCTGTGAGCAGGAGGAGGCAGAGAACTCATTGGCATTACAGCTCCTTCCTGCTTTATTGTTTACAAAGTAAATATTTAATGGATTTGTGCATTTGGAAAACTTCTCAGTTCCCTGTTCTACTATCGCCAAGCAGATTGTTGATGTTTTATGATTAAACTGGGCATACATGCAATCCTGCTTGGAAAGAGAAGGTAGGAGGAGTTCATCACTGATCTTTTTGGAGAAACACTGAGGCTGCACTTGCACCAGTAACACTTAGTCACTGTTGTAGCAACTGCCAAGGACACAAGATTGCCTGGTACTAGAATCTCTAATCTGGGACTTGGGCAATTTATGTTCAGTTCCTTGATTTGCCGTACACTTTTTATGAAAGTCACTTATTCTCTTTGTGCCTCAGTTCACAACCCACAAAAGAGGGATAATACCTCCCTAACGGAGGTATTATAAGGATAAATATATCACAAATTGTGTGGTTTCTTAGGTAGTAAGAAAAAAACTTAAGCCAGAGCATCTTTGATCTGCGATGCATTGGTCAGATCACCTGCGGAGAAAGGGGAATGAAATAAATTTTCTTGTGTGGTTTTACAGTTTTTCTTTTATGCACCAAAGGTCTGTACCATCTCAAGTTCTATTTCAAAGGAACTTAAACAAAGTGAAGATAAATAGAAATGTGCATATACAGATTGGTTATTTTCACATAATGTTTCTAAGCGGTCCGGTCATTGCACCTCAAGATGTTATTTTTAATGCTGAGTTGGGCACAAAGTTTGAGGAGGGAGAGAAAGTCATTTAGAATAAACTGAGCTGCAGTCACATTTCCTGATTAGATCTCAGCACAGTGTCATATGTCTTACTGCAGCAAGGAAATGTGGGGCAGTAAATGCCTCCAGTGCTAACTCCCCACCACTCTCTGCTTTATAAGTCAATAGTATATATCTGTAAATATATGAAGATAAAATTCATACTGCAGAATCTCTTTTTATTCTGAAGCCATACATACAGGCCAAAATTAACTGTAGGCATAAATCCCCCTGCTGTGCTAGGGAATAAATGAGATTGAAAGCTTGTTGTTTTATAGAGAGCTTCCTTTCTAATCTTCCAAAGATGTGTAAGGCATTAGGAAGCAAGCACAAAAACAGTGTAAGTCAAGAAGCATGCTTTCACAGTCATTTACATTTAAAAAATGACAAAATTGTTTCAACCAGTAGGGATGAAAGGTTACAAGAGGAAAGGACTGTGGAATCTTCAGTGATTCTAGTTTAAGAACATTTTTTCTTGTTAATGGAATAACAATGGGTCTAAGTGGGAAAAATACCGAAACCCTAAGATTTTTAAATATTCTAGGATACAGTGAAAATACTTAATCTTCCATAACACAATTTATTCTTAATATTTACTTGGATTGTTACAAAAATAAACATTTGCTTTATTAGGAAATGTGTGCATCTGTGATTAACAAAGAACAAGGTCTAATCCCCTGCGGTTTTCCGAAAGTTTGCTTTTGAGGAGTTGTGTGGTAGAAATAAGAAATCATCAATCCATTCTATGGCACATGCTTACTAATCCTCACTTTGCCAACCTGAGCATTTCCTGCCCTCCAACTCTGTACCACTTCCCTCCTCAGCCAGGATTTAATTGTGAGTTGCCATAATAGTAGGACATCACTAACTTTATCAACTATACATTTGCAGACACACAAGTCTTTATGTATTTAGATTTGGAAAAATGTAAAAAACTTAAAGGCATTTGAGGAATCTTTGACACAATATAAAGATACATCAGTAATAATACCTTAACTACAGCACTAGTTTTGCAATATCTTATACAGTTGTTAGATTTTTACTATTGTGTGTGTGTTTATGTGTGTGTATGTGTGCACACACAAGAGAGACCTTGTGAAATATCATAAATAATGAACATTGACTTGAAATACAATATAATGATCCAAATGAAATTAACTAAATGAATAGTGTGATGTGTCTCCTTTGCTTTTCTACTCCATTTATTTAAAAAGGTTCTGATTCATCTTTCTACTCAATGGAGGTCCTCTGACTTTAGTGGGACTTGGATCAGTTCTATTAGTAGAGCCCTGCATGATTATAAAATTTGTATCTGCATCAGCATCTGTATCTTCAAAAATGAGCTACGGATACCCACACTGACATCCATGAATGTGGATACCCACAGATATCCACAAATTTACAGGGTTTCAGATACAAAATTTTCTCCTATGTGGAGAGTGGCTTGGTAGGTCTACGCAATGCCTCTACTCATAGTCACTGTTCTCCGCAGCTCCCATTGGCTGCTGTTTCTGACCAATGATAGCTTCAGAGTAGGCAGTTGGGATGGGACAGAGAAACCCCACGACCCTTTTATTGCCAAGGAGCAGCAGGGATGTGTTGCTGGTGCTCGGGAGCCACTCAGAGTCAGCTAGTGAGCCTGCTGGCCCTGCACCAACCAGCCTTTCCTTGAAAATCAGAAATACTTGTTTATAGATCGTTATAGATCTTTCCAATTGGTATAGGACCAGATAACACAGCTTTTACTGTCTAATCATCCCAATAAAAATCTCAAAGTGCTTCATGAATTGTAGTCAGTTGAACCCTCTCAGTACTACTAACGAATCATAGAATCACAGAAGATTAGGATTGGAAGAGACCTCGGGAGGGCCGCTAGTCCAATACCCTGCTCAGAGCCCAAATGTCCACAGTCGCACAGAAAATCTGAGGCAGAATAAGAAACAGAAACCAGGGATGAAGTCCTTGTCCCATAGAAGTTAACAAAACTCTCATTCACTGCAACACAGTCAGGATTTCACCACAGCTCCCCTGATTCTTATCCCAGAGTCTTAGCAAAAAGCATCCTTATATTCCAGAACAAAACAACAACAAAAACCCTAAAATACCCTGCAAACCAAATTTCTGAAAAAAAGTCATTGCAGGTTGACTCAAACACTTCATGTTGATACACACTGAAATATTTCCTTCTGATTTTGCCTTTTAAAAATTTTAATATATAAAATGGAATATATAAAAGATAAATCTTTTGGAAATGAAAAGTGGTTTCCATGTCGACCATTAAAATATTTTATTATGAAAAATTTGAAGTGGAATGTTTTGACCTTATAAAAGTGGGTTTTTTTTTAATTTTCAAATTTTCAATGTTGGCAGCATCTTTCTGCATGAAGTGTTGCACATGACAAATATGTATTATCCCATAGAAAAAACAGTTTATCAGAAAACTTGCAATCACATCTACTTACAATTAAGCAAAACTGTAGCCACTGTACATCAGCTAACATCCAAGCCCCTTCTGTCCCCATCATGGCCATGCTCACCCCAATACACAGACAGTAATCAATAGTGTTCACTAGAGGGAGATTTTTGAAAACAGAGAGAATTTGTTTTCTTTTGAAGCTAAAAATTCTGGTCAGTCTGTTTCCTTAGGATCCTTGTTTCCCCATTTAAAGGCTCATTTTGAATTAATGGAAGAAAGGAAGTGTCATATGGTAAACACATGATTAAAGAATTATTATTTTCTAAGGAGAATGAGGAAATCAATGTCATAGTCAGATCGGCCAACCACTTCCATCATCTTTTTCAGTGGTGTCTGCACAACTTACTGGCACAAGAGAAAAAAGAAAAAGAGGGGAAGAGTATATCATTAGGAGGAAAGGGAAGCAGCACTTCTAAGTGCCCCATCCACTGCCATCATGTCAGAGACATCACATTTTGCTGCTGTCATCAGCAGATATATGTAATTAGGTGACAGCAGAATGAACTACAACCTCCTGCCATAGTTTCTAGCAGATTTCAGGTCACTGGCAAATATATGGTAATGGAGTATAGGCAGCTGCTCATGAATGATTCCTGGGGTTCACAAGGAAAATGTAACTATGATGCACCAAGTCACAGAGAAATATAGGAGATGACTGCAGAAATGAGTAGCCGGTGAAACAGGAAAACTGGATAGCCTGGATCTGAGTATCCTGATGCAGAATTACAACAGGAAAAGATATAGCCCATTGGCTTGATTTCTCATTTACAAAGTAATAGCAGGGATAAAGGAGAAACAAGGCAAAACTGGGAGACAAAATCAAATCAGTATCTTAGTGGTCTGTATACAAATACAAGAAGTAGGGGGAATAACCTGGAAGAACTTGAAATGCTTGTAAATAAACACAGCTATTACATAGTTGGTGTCACAGAGACTTGGTGGGATAATATGCGTGATTGGAATACTAGTCTAGAAGGATACAGCTTGCTAAGGAGGAATGGGCAGAAAAAAAGGGAGGAGATGCTACCTTATATATTAAAAATGTATACACTGGGGCTACGTCTAGACTGGCCCCTTCTCCGGAAGAGGCATGCAAAGCAGGCAAGTCAGAATAGGGAAATCCGTGGGGGATTTAAATATCCCCCGTGGGATTTAAATAAACATGGCCGCTGCTTTTTTTCTGGCTTGGGGAAAAGCCGGAAAAGAGCGTCCAGACTGGCGCGATCCTCCGGAATAAAGCCCTTTTCCGGAGGATCTCTTATTCCTACTTGCAAGGGCTTTATTCCAGAGGATCGCACCAGTCTAGATGCTCTTTTCCAGCTTTTCCCCAAGCCAGAAAAAAAGCGGCGGCCATGTTTATTTAAATCCTTGGGGGATATTTAAATCCCCCGCGGATTTCCCTATTCTGACTTGCCTGCTTTGTATGCCTCTTCCGGAGAAGGGGCCGGTCTAGACGTAGCCTGGGACTGAAGTTGAGATGGACATAGGAGATAGATTTGTTGAGAGATTCTGAATAAGGTTAAAAAGCATAAAAAACAAGTGTGATGTCATAGAGGGGGTTTACTACAGACTACCTAACCAAGAAGAATTAGTGGATGAGACTTTCTTTAAACAACTGACAAAATCATTCAATGCATAGGACGTGATAGTGATGGGGGACTTCAGTTATCCTGGCATCTGTTGGGAAAATAATACAGCAGGGCACCAACCACCCATCAAGTTCTTGAAATGCATGGGAGACCATTTTTTTTTATTACAGAAGGCTGAGAAAGCTACTGGGAGGGAGGCTGTTCTAGATTTGATTTTAACAAATAGGTAGGATCTGGTTGAGAATTTGAAAGTGGAAGGTAGTTTGGGTGAAAATGATCATGAAATAATAAAGTTTGTGATTCTAAGGAATGGTAAAAGGGGAAACAGCAAACTAAAGACATTGGCAGACTTTAGTAAACTCAGAGTGCTGGTAGATAAGGTCCCATGGGAAGCAAGACAAAGAAGAAAAACCACTGAAGACAGTTGACAGTTTTTCAAAGGAATATTATTAAGTGTCAAAAGCATATTATTCCACTATGTAGAAAAAATGAGAAGTATGGCAAGAGACCACCCCTGGAGATCTTGAACAATCTAAAAATAAAAAAGGACTCCTAAAAAAAGTGGAAACAGTGTCAAAATACAAACGATGTATGTAAATAAATCACATGTTTCTAGGAGCAAAATTAAAAAGCCAAAGGCACCGAACAAGCTAAATCTAGCAAGAGACATAAAGGGTAACAAGAAAATATTCTACAAATATATTACAAGCAAGGGGAAGACCAAGGACACGGCAGGCCCATTGTTCCCTGAAGAAGGAAAAATAATAAGAGAAAATGTGGAAATGTCAGAAGTGCTTAATAAATTCTTTGTTTTGATTTCACCAAGAAGGTTGGTGGTGACTGGATATCTAAAATAATGAATACTGGAAAAAAGAAGTTCAAAAGTTAAAACAGGAAAAGAACAAGTTAAAAATTACTTAGAAAAGTTAGATATCTTCAAATCACCAGAGCCTGATTAAATGCATCCTAGAATATTCACGGAGTTGATTGAGGAGGTATCTGAGCCATTAGCTATCATCTTTGAAAAGTGACGAAAGACAGGAGGGACTGTAGAGGTCTGGGAAAGGACAAATATAGTGCCCATCTATAAAAAGAGAAATAAGGACAACCCAGAAAACGGACTAGACAGCTTAGCTTCTGTGCTAGAAAGGATAATGGAGCAAATAATTAAGGAATCCATCTGCAAACATCAGGAAAATAATACTGTAATAAGCAACAGTTAGCATGAATTTGTAAAGAACAAATCATGTCAAACCAACCTGATAGCTTTCTTTGATAGGCTAATCAGCCTTGTGGATAAACGGGAAATGGTAGACATGGTATACCTAGATTTTAATAATACATTTGATACAGTCTCACATAACCTTCTTATAAATAAACCAGGGAAGTACAACCTAGCTGGGTGTGTAACTGGTTGAATAACTGTTCTCAGGGTATGTCTACACTGCCACCCTACTTCGAACTAGAGTGGCTAATGTAGTCATTCGAACTTTCAAATGAAGCCTGGGATTAAAATATCCCAGGCTTTATTTGCATGTTCCCGAGCGCCGCCATTTTTAAATGCCTGGTAGTTCGGACTCTCTGCCCGTGTCTACACGCGGCACGGGCTAGGTAGTTCGAACTAAAGCCCCTAATTTGGACTACCGTTACTCCTCATTGCAGGGGTTGCAAGTGCTTTGGAGGATAGGGTTACAATTCAAAATGCTCTGGACAAACTCGAGAAATGGTCTGAAGTAAAGGATGAAGTTCCATAAAGATGAATGCAAAGTACTCCGCTTAGTCCTGGTCTACACGATGGAGTTAATTCAAAATAATTCCTCTTATTTCTAAATAACAAGCAGAGCGTCCACACTACCAAAGCCCAGTATTTTGAAATAAGGGTCTGGTTATTATGAAATAACAACTCCTACTTTCCATGAGGAATAAGACTTATTTCAAAATAAATATTTCAAAATAGTGGTAGTGTGGATGTTCTACTGCTGCTATTTTGAAATAACTACTCCCCAGCACCATTCAAAATAATTTCCCCTGGTGCTTCCTGGGGCTCTAAGTTGAGGTAGCACATTCACATTAAGGGAGCCTGCCTCAGACTAATTTCAAGGCTTCCCTGTAGTGTGGACACACTATTTCAAAATGGTTATTTCAGGAATTATTATTTCAAAATAATATGCCCTTCAGGAGGAACAATCAGACACATAAACAATGGGAAGTGACTCTTGCCCCATCTCCTTTGTGCCCCTTCTCTGAGGTCCCACCCCTGCTCACTCCATCTTCCTTCTCTCCCCCATCTTCTCTCCCTTTCATCAGGCAGGGGCAGAGGGTTGGAACACAGGCTCTGATCTTGGATTAAGGGATTTGGAGTGTGACAGGGGCTCTGAGCTGAGCCTGGGGCAGGGAGTAGGGGTGCAGGAGGGGACTCAGGGTACAGGCTCCGTAAGGGAGTTTGGGTCCAAGGGGCTCAGGGCTAGGAAAGGAGTTTGGAGTGTAAGAAGGGGTTCATGACTAGGGCAGGGGTTCGGGATTCTGGCTTCAGCTGGACACTGCTTACCTCAGGTGGCTCCTGGGTGGTGGTGCAATGGGGCTAAGGTAGGCTCACCCTTGCCCTGGCCCTGCACCACTCTCAAAAGCAGCCAGCAAACTCCCTCCATCCCAAGCCCTGTTGTGCCTCCCCCCCATTATTTCTGTGGAGATAGATTACAGGGTGGATGAGGCACCCTAACATCAGCACCCTTCCTCTCCCCTCACTGCTCTGCACAGCAAGCAGGAGGCTCCTGGGGGGTGGGGAGAGGAAGCTCCAAGACAAAGGGTAGGAGAGGAGCAGCAGTGGGAGGAGGGGCCGCTGAAGCGCTGTCCCTTGATAGCCTCTTGGCCAAACCAGACAGGATCACCTCTCAGAGGCTCCAAGATCTACCAGTAGATCCCGATCTACTGGTTGGTGACCACTGACTTAGGTGATTGCTACAAGGAGGAAGTTGTTAAAAGGAGGAGGGAGAAAAATTATTCTCTTTAAACTCCGATGATAGCACAAGAAGCAATGAGCTTAAATTGCAGCAAGTGAGGTTAGGTTAGACATTAGGAAAATCTTTTTCTCAGGGTGGTAAAGCACTGGAATATATTACCTAGATAGGATGTGGAATCTCCATCACTGGAGATATTTAAGAACAGGTTAGATAAACATCTGTCTGGGATGATCTAGACCAGGGGTGGCCAACCCGTGGCTCACGAGTCGCATGCAGCTCTGAAAGAGGCAGTGTGTTTCTGTCTGCACAGGATGCTAGTGCAGACTTCAAAATGGTCACCTTAAAAGGGCAATGCCTGCTCTGCTGTTAAAAGGGCTACTTTTCTATAGCTCGACCAAATGCGGTGGCTGGGGCTTTTTTTTTTTTTTTTTTTTTTTTGGCTCTTTGCACTGTATCCAGCACTATTTTGGCTCTTCATCTGTAATGGGTTGGCCACCCCTGATCTAGACAGTGCTTGGTGCTGCTGTGAGTGCAGGGGACTAAACCAGTATTCCATTCTAAGAGGAAGCCAATAGAATTACTATTGATTTACAGAGGTGTAATCACAAAGAAAATCAGGTCCACAGACATAAACACATTGCTATGTATATGTAAATGCAAGGGAGAGGGAAAGTCTAATCCATGCTAATCTGATTTCTGCATGCATGACAGTAAAGTATATTGTTATCACTAAGGATTTGTTAAAGATCATGGCTCCTGGTATAAGGATTATTGTATTATATAAGTATTATATAAGCAAGACATAGTCCAGAGTTTAGATAAGACATTGTAGAGCTCAATATTAATAAATCAAAAGGACTCTTTTCTCTGTGTTGTAGAGTATTATACACTAATGAAAGGAAAAACACTAATCAGAAAAACAAAGCAAGAGACATACTCTCAAGGGAACCTCCCATATTCAAAATCTAGGGGGAAGAAGCAGGGCTGCCAATGAATATTCATAAACAACACTGCTGTGTTGTATGCACGTTCTGTCTGTCAAGTCTATTGCATATGGTTATAAAGGTGAATATGCATTTCCAATTAAAGATCCCTTTCTGAATTTTTTAAATTACATTTGTTTACATGAATCTATTCTCACTTGTTGGGGGAGCTTCTTTCCTCACATATCTGCATGTGACAATGAATCAAAAGTATCTTCTCTTCTGTTATCTAAGGTGATAATGGAGAATTGTAGAATCTTGCCAGCGGCTGCGGGATGCCTAGTCAGAGTGCTCATAAAATCATCAAATGAAACTAGAGCAAAGGCTAATTTTTCCAAGTAGAAATCTCTCCCTGTGGAGTTGTATTAATGAGAACTGCAGCAATGCATAATACTTCACTGTATTAATTATCAGGAGCTGACTGTCAAGAATGTGACCGGTAGCTGATTCCAGAGAATAACAATTATTTACTAAAATGTTATCTATTTTTCACCAATTTTGACAAAATGCTCCATTTCACTCCAGTGACTGGCGATAACAACAACACATTTATATCAAATTTCATGATTTTCTGGGGCCTCAGCTCATGATTTTCAAATGGGTGAATTTGCTAATGCTGGTATAATAAGATAATTTAACAGAAAATGTGGGTACATCATATGACACTTGAAAAAAGGAATGAACTTGACACAGATGAGTGGGAAACTCTGGCAAGTGAGAGAAACGATACCAATGGTTGCTACCTATTGTAATTAAGTTTCCATTTAAAATAAACAGAAAAAGTTCTTAGCCCTCTCATATGAACCAAATATCTTCCTAAGTCTGCAGAAGGCTGATCCAGTGCCTTTGTTGCCCTTCGTAATTTTGTCATACATACAGTGAAATAAACTAGATTTCTTAGAGACCCCCACCTCTTCATACCTGCCAGGAGCCTGGGAAGCTGAAAAAGGGTAGAATGCACATATTCACAGAAGCCATAAGATTTGGATTTGGGAAGGAAGAAGAAAAATGCATCCCTTGTCAGCAGCCAAATGGTGCCATATTTATGAGGCACCTATTAACCAGAGGCTGATGCAAAAGATGGGACTCTCCTTCTGCTTCCCCAAGAATAATCCAGAATGAACAGTCAAAGCAGCTGTTTCTTTGTTGCAGTGTCCCTGGACCAAGGAACTTACTGGTGCTTCCCCTTTCTCCCATTCACCAATCATATTGATGCCCAGATAAGTATTATTTAGTGGTTCTAATTTGTTAACTATGTCTCCAGATGTAAAATACTTCTATCAAGCGCTCCAAACCTTTCCAAAGAGCAGAAAAAGATGAACTTCACAGCAGCAAAAATAATCTGGCTAGTTTACCTTTCAAGCCCTTAATTGTCCCAAATTCATTAAAATTGGGGAAAGGGCCTAAATGTAATACAGCTCTGAAATTTAAATATGGAAACTAGGTCCTGGGCCTGAAAATTAGAATCATGCCTTTTACCTCCTGCTGCACCTAATGCAGATTTTGGGACTATAGGAATATTACAGATAGAAGCTGTCTGAAATAGCTTTGTTTCTATTTGACCTATGCACATGTGATAGCAAACAGTTGCTTACATACCGCTAGCTAATGATTCCTAATAGAAAAATCTCATAGAAGGCAGGCTCTGTTTGACAACTGGGTTGCCTAACCTCAGAATGGGAGATGCTTTGATTAAATTCGGACTTCTGAGAGGCAAGCTGGTAAAGGCAGAATCAATATTTTCTCATATGCAAAGATATTAAATAAGCTTCTGACTTAGGTATTTCCTAGCACAGCTGAGCTTTAACATTAATCAGATCCTCATTAATATTCTGAAAAAAACCAAAGCTAATACTAAATTGCAGACTGACTGGAAATCAACAATTACCAAAATTAAAGCCAACAAAATAAAACCACTCACTAGTGATTGTTTGTGTACTGTCATACTTGCCTTCTTGAAAAGGTAGTTAGGGCTATTAACATAGGTGTTGCACACTGTGCACTACAAAATATTTTTATACTGGTCCATGCCCAATCCTACTTTTTATCTGGAGAAATCTGAAGTTATACATTTACTTGCTTAGGGACTATATGGTCTTGTACTCAAAAGATCAGAAGACAAGCAAAAGGGTGGAAATGAAGGAGGCACAGGGAGATGGGAAATTACAGTGCTAAGGAGAAGCACTCATTCCATTTATTTGGGCAACAAGACTGGTTTGCAATTTTACAAGTGTTTACATATGCCCTTTTCCGCAAACAATTATCATGTAAAAATCTGTTAGAGGGGCATGTTGCACACCCAAGCACTGATCTATCTGCTGCAGATATATTACTGACCTTATATAAATGTCAGGATAAACATCTCTCTCTCTCTCTCTCTCTCTCTCTTTTTCTCTCTGTGTTTTTAAACTTTCCTTCATATTTAGCTGTGCTTCTACCAGTCCAGTGCACTGCTTGAGGATAGCTTATTACTGCAGATGTAATTCAAATGGTAGGAAGGAAAAGTTACATTGAAATGAATTAAAAGGAAAGTTAAATTATAAATGAATCCCACAAATAGTGCAGTTCTTTGGCTTTTTAAAAGCCATTTCCAACCCTCCTGACTGAACACATTGACTATAAGAAAATATTCACAACTAAAGTAATTGGAAGGAACAAACATAAATCCCTTTCTTTGGGATATACACTCCTCTCCCAGGTATCTATGTGTAGCTCATCAACATTAATGGGAATTATGTACCTGAGTGGAGTAGAGTATATATCAATTAAGCAGCTTCTAGTTCAGATATACTGGCTGAACAAGACATGATGGGAAACTGTTAAAACACATTTTACTTCATTTCTTTAAATTATATACTGCTGAAATTTATATTTAACTAAAAAATTACCTGGCATTGCTTGGGTCCTTAATTAATTTTTGTTTTTATTCATTTGAATCATTGCTCTGGGATGAAGTTCCGGATGAGGGGTTCAGTATGAAGGCAGCTCTGGGGAGGGAGGACTACCACAGGCCTCTCTCACCACAGTGGCTCAGGGCCAGGTGAGAAGCGCCACTCCAGGGCTGCTGCAGCTCTAGCAACACTGCCAGGAGAGGGATGCATGTCCCTTGGCTGGGGCGTGTCCATGTTCATTTGTCCCCTGCATTCCCCAGACAGATTAAGGCCTGGAGCAAACTGTGCACTTTCCCTTCGCTCCCCGATGAAGGGGAACAGCCAGCAATGTTTCTGTATGAATCAGGGGAAGAGGAGAGCATAGAGCTGCAGTCCCCCGAGCTCTCCTAAACTGTGCCTGAGTGGTTGGAGGTTTGAACCTGGTTAGGCCGGGATGCAGAGGGTACTCACAGCCAGCTCCTTTCATCTTCCTGGTAATTCTGTCTCTTTTCTGTATGATTTTATGAATCCCCAGATGATTCGGCTTCCCCATACACACACGCTCTCTCTCTGTACAATCGAACCCTTCCCTTGCTTTAAATTATGATAAGAGGAAACTGCATACCAAATTTGGTGGTCCTAGCTCTAACCGTGTAGGAGTTCTTGAACAAACAGACCGAGAGACAAATAGACTTGCCCGCTCACAAAGTCTCTCAAACATATAGTAGATAAATCCATTGTTGAAAACCATGCAAGAACATTCAAGCAGCTATAATGCTTACTATCATAATATACTGTAAGTTCTTACAAACCATGTATCTTACTGAAAGTCACTGGGCAAGTTATATGACCATAATTCTCACGAATTTTCCTGGCAATTAGGCTGTCTGCTAGGAATTGAAATAATCAGAAGTAATTATAAATGTAATAGCTCTGTTTTGAAGGTTTCCCAATCATTCTTGATTCACCTATCCACTGGGCACAATATGAATCCAGACTCTATCAGCTGAACATGAAACAATAACAAAGTCTCCCATAAAATGTAGAGAAATATTAAGGAGGTGATTATATAATCAATATGAAGAAGAAAATAAAAACAAAAACAAAAACCAGAGCACCATAACTTACCAGAAGAGATTTTTAAAGCAATGTGGAGGATATAAACACATGATTTCCATTAATTTTACAGGGCTGAATCCTACTCACTGTTTTGAAAACCTACAATTTTCCCATTATTTCTCAGTTCAGACATTCAAGCAGCAACAGTGTTTACTTTCCCATTAGTAAGCCCAAGTTTGAAACAGAAATGACAAACTACACAAGAAAAAAATAAAAGATGAAAAACTGATTAAAATACAAGATTTAATAACACAAAAAATGAACTTTTACATTTGAAAACAGCAATTAGAATATGAATCCATTAAAGAGGATCAAAACATTTTTTGAGGCAATGCTTTTCCATCAGAACTGACATTTCCTAAAGAAGCTTATCAAGTTTGAAGAAATGTTATTTAGGGGGAAAAAAACATTCCATTAGACATTTCTAGAAATTTATTTTATTTCACATTGGAAAAATTAACATAAGAACGGCCCTACTGGGTCAGACCAAAGGTCCAGTCAGCCCAGTACCCTGTCTGCCGACAGTGGCCAATGCCAGGTGCCCCAGAGGGAGTGAATTGAACAGGAAATGATCAAGAGATCTCTCTCCTGCCATCCATCTCCACCCTCTGAACAAAAAGAAGCTGGGGACACCATTCCTTATCCATATTGGCTAAAAGCCATTTATGGACTTAACCTCCATGAATTTATCTAGTTCTCTTTTAAACCCTATTATAGACCTAGCCTTCACAGTCTCCTCAGGCAAGGAGTTCCACAGATTGACTATGTGCTGTGTGAAGAAGAACATCCTTTTATTTGTTTTAAACCTGTTGCCCATTAATTTCATTTGGTGGCCCCTAGTTCTTATATTATAGGAACAAGTAAATAACTTTTCCTTATTCACTTTCTCCACACCACTCATGATTTTATATACCTCTATCATATCCCCCCTTAGTCTCCTATTTCCAAGCTGAAAAGCCCCAGTCTCTTTAATCTCTCCTCATATAGGACCCGTTCCTAACCCCTGATCATTTTAGTTGCCCTTCTCTGAACCTTTTCTAATGCCAGTGTATCTTTTTTGAGATGAGACCACATCTGTATGCAGTATTCCAGATGTGGGCATACCGTGGATTTATATAAGGGCAATAGGATATTCTCAGTCTTATTTTCTATCCCTTTTTTTAATGATTCCTAACATCCTGTTTTCTTTTTTGACTGTTGCTGCACACTGCATGGACGTCTTCAGAGAACTATCCATGATGATTCCAAGATCTCTTTCCTGATTAGTTGTAGCTAAATTAGCCCCCATCATATTATATGTAAAGTTGGGGTAATTTTTTCCAACGTGCATTACTTTACATTTATCCACATTAAATTTCATTTGCCATTTTGTTGCCCAGTCACTTAGTTTTGTGAGATCTTTTTGAAGTTCTTCACAATCTGCTTTGGTCTTAACTACCTTGAGCAGTTTATTATCGTCTGCAAACTTTGCCAACTCACTGTTTACACCCTTTTCCAGATAATTTATGAATATGTTGAATAGGATTGGTCCTAGGCCTAATCCTTGGGAAACACCACTAGTTACCTCTCTCTGAAAATTTACCATTTATTCCTACCCTTTGTTTCCTGTCTTTTAACCAGTTCTCAGTCCATGAAAGGATCTTTCCTCTTATCCCATGACAACTTAATTTATATAAGAGCCTTTGGTGAGGGACCTTGTCAAAGGCTTTCTGGAAATCTAAGTACACTATATCTACTGGATCCCCCTTGTCCACATGTTTGTTGACCCCTTCAAAGAACTCTGAGGGTATGTCTCCACTACCCCGCTAGTTCGAACTAGCGGGGTAATGTATGCATACCGCACTTGCTAATGAAGCCCGGGATTTGAATTTCCCGGGCTTCATTAGCATAAGCGGGGAGCCGCCATTTTTAAATCCCCGCTGCTTCGAACCCCGTGTAGCGCGGCTACACGGGGCTCGAACTAGGTAGTTCGGACTAGGGTCCTATTCCGAACTACCGTTACTCCTCGTGAAACGAGGAGTACCGGTAGTTCGGAATAGGCACCCTAGTCCGAACTACCTAGTTCGAGCCCCGTGTAGCCGCGCTACACGGAGTTCGAAGCAGCGGGGATTTAAAAATGGCGGCTCCCCGCTTATGCTAATGAAGCCCGGGAAATTCAAATCCCGGGCTTCATTAGCAAGTGCGGTATGCATACATTACCCTCCTAGTTCGAACTAGGAGGGTAGTGTAGACATACCCTAATAGATTAGTAAGACATGATTTCCCTTTTTTAGAAACCATGTTGACTTTTGCCCAACAAATTATGTTCTTCTATGTGTCTGACAATTTTATTCTTTACTATTGTTTCAATTAATTTGCCCGGTACCGATGTTAGACTTACTGGTCTGTAAGGGTATGTCTACACTACCCCGCTAGTTCAAACTAGCGGGGTAATGTAGGCATACCGCAGTTGCAAATGAAGCCCGGGATTTGAATTTCCCGGGCTTCGTTTGCATAAGCGGGGCGCCACCATTTTTAAATCCCCGCTCGTTAGAACCCCGTGCCGCACGGCTACACGCGGCACGAACTAGGTAGTTCGAACTAGGCTTCCTAGTTTGAACTACCGTTACTCCTCATTCCACGAGGAGTAATGGTAGTTTGAACTAGGAAGCCTAGTTCGAACTACGTAGTTCGTGCCGCGTGTAACCGCGCGGCACGGGGTTCGAACGAGCGGGGATTTAAAAATGGCGGCGCCCCACTTATGCAAATGAAGCCCGGGAAATTCAAATCCCGGGCTTCATTTGCAATTGCGGTATGCCTACATTACCCCGCTAGTTCGAACTAGCAGGGTAGTGTAGACATACCCTAATTGCCAGGATCACCTCTAGAGCCCTTTTTAAATATTGGTGTTACATTAGCTATCTTCCAGTCAGTGGGTACAGAAGCTGATTTAAATGATAAGTTACAAACCATAGGTAATAATTCCGCAATTTAACATTTGAGTTCTTTCAGAATTCTTGGGTGAATGCCATCTTGTCCTGGTGACTTGTTACTGTTAAGTTTATCAATTAATTCCAAAACCTCCTCTAATGACACTTCAATGTGAGATGAGTCCTCAGATTTGTCACCTACAAAGGACGGGTCAGGTTTGGGAATCCCCCTAACATCTTCAGCCATGAAGACTGAAGCAAAGAATTCATTTAGTTTCTCTGCAATGACTTTATCCTCTTTAAGTGCTCCTTTTGTATCTCGATCATTCAGGGCCCCCACTGGTTGCTTAGCAGGCTTCCTGCTTCTGATGTACTTAAAAAACATTTTGTTATTACCTTTGGAGGTTTTGGCTAGCTGTTCTTCAAACTCCTTTTTAGCTTTTCTTATTACGTAAGTTATCAAATTAATTAAGTTATCAAAATTGAAAGGAAATGCTTTGGAGGTACTGAAACATTTTGACTGACCCTAAATATTGTATTTTGTATTTTTAAAGGGCATTTTGTATATTTTGTATTTTTAAAGGGCAATCCTTTGTTCTGGTCAAGCACTGAAAAAATTTCAAAATCATAGAATTTCCTAGCAGAGTCAATATAATATATAAACAGTATTTTCTATGCCAAATGTTATGCTTTTTTATTTGTTCATGAGTATTGCACAGAGAATGAGGAACTAGCTGCATCCTTTCCTTGGACCCCATGAGCTGAGGGAGTCCCTGTGTACAGAGCCTTACACAATGTTATCCTGATACCAGTTGGGATGCCTAGATAGAGAAAGAATTAAAATAATAACGAGAAAGGTAGAATTCATAAATAAATTATTATTATTATAGGTGATATAAGTCCTTTGTTTAAGGTGTGTCTGTACCATGGGTTTGATATTCTTCAACTAATAAAAAATACCATGTAAGTGTTTAAATGCAGAATTATCCTGTTCTGAACACTCATTGATCTGTAATAAGCTTTACTTCTCATAGCTAAAATTCATGTAACAGAATACTCTTGAGTTTTACTCAAGTTTTAAAAATACCCAAACAACTGAAGGCAGTCGCTAAAACATGAAATTACAAAACAGCACCCCATATCATTGCATCTCATAACTTGCATGTAATGAGAGTTGGCAAAGGACAAAATTGCTTTTCCCTACCAAGAGACTCTGGAAACCAATCTTTTATATTTGAAAAGGAAAGCATCTTCCTTCTTTCTGATTTCTCTCTTTCTTTCACAGCTTGTCCAAGTGAAGTCAATTGTTACATTCAGTGAATTTTGCTTGCAAAATGCATATATAAACTGCTTGGGAATAGAATAAATTCTTCATAAAATAGTAGTATGACAAATGACCACTCCAGTCTCCAACCAAAATGTCACAAAAATCTCAAGGGTAAAAAGAAATGAGGTAAAGTTTTAAAACACCAAAACCACCAAATTGTTTTTTATGCTCAAAAATATTGCTATCGGAGATGAAGTGACAGCAGTATAAACAACTTAAAAAGAAGGAACATTGTAGGACATAATCTGTACAAAGCTCTTGGCAAACCTTAGATGATGGTTCCACACAGTGCTATTAAGAATTTGAAAATACAGAAACAAATGTGGAGCTTCAGAATGCATCATGGCCGAACCTTTATATTGTTAGGCATTTGAAATATCAGGATATCACACTGCACATACTCCTTTAGGTTCCTAATTCTCAATGATGCTTCATCACATCAATGCCAGATATTTTTGGAAGATGCTGACAAGAAAAGCCTGATTTATAGTTAAGATTCAAGAAGAATGAGGAGGTTTGAAAAGCATAAAAACTGACCTGAACCATCCATCAAAATGTGAACTCAACTGAAAACAAATTTCTTATGCTTAGAACTGGAGAAACTTTAAAAAATAAAAGTAAGGGTTGATTCAAAGCCCATTAAAATCAATAGGAAACTTGCTATTGATTTCAGTGAGCTTTAGATTAGATACCAATGCCTCCAAATTCTTTGCAAGATCTGGGATTAGATGAACACATGGGCTGTGTCTACACTGGCACGATCTTGCGCAAAAGCAGCTGCACTTGCGCAAAAACTTGCTGCCTGTCTACACTGGCCGTGTGTTCTTGCGCAAGTAAACTGACGTTCTAATGTATGAAATCAGGGCTTTTTACACCAGAACTCTGACACTCCCGCTCGGGAATAAGCCCTTTTGCACAATTCTTCTTGAGCAAGAGGCCAGTGTAGACAGGCAACATGAATTTCTTGCGCAAGAAAATCCTATGGTTAAAATGGCCATCAGAGCTTTCTTGCACAAGAGAGCGTCTACACTGGCATGGACGCTCTTGCGCAAAAGCACATCTCTTGCGCAAAAGCACATGCCAGTGTAGACTCTCTTTTCTGGAAGAGTTTTTGCAGAAGAACTCTTCCACAAAAGAGTTTTTGGGTGAGAACGTGCCAGTGTAGATGTAGCCATGGTCACTCTAGAGCCAATATGCCCTTTTATTCAGAAAATAAGTTCTGAAAATAAGAACATAAAAAGTGACATATTTGTTCAGACCAGGTTCATCTAGCCCAATATCCTGTCTTCTAATGGTGGCTAATGTCAGGTCCTTCAGAGGTAATGACTAGAACTGATAATCATCAAGAGGCCCCCTGTCCACCCATTCACAGCTCCTGGCAAAGGATATGTAGGAACTCCAGTCCTGTCCATCCTGGCAAATTGCCACTAATGGGCCTATCATCCATTAACTTATCTAGTCCTTTTTTGAACCCTGTTATAAGTCTTGGTGTGCACAACATCCTCTGTCAAAGGTTGATTGGGCATTGTGTGAAGAAATACTTACTGGTATATCTTTTAAACATACTCTCTGTTAGTTTCATTTGGTGATACCTAGTTCTTGTGTTTTAAGGAGGAGTAAACAACACTTTCCTATTTACTTTCTCCAAACCAGTCATGACTTTATAGACCTCTCTCATTATCCTCCTTTAGTCATATGTTAAGTCCCAGCCTTATTAATCTCTTCTCATATAGATGAGGTTTCATAGCCCTAATCAATGTTGCCCTTTTCTGAACCTTTTCCAATTCCAATATATCTATTTTGAGATGCGGTGACCACATGTATTCCTAAAACAATTATGCTTATCTGGAATAATGGGTCAATGTTATCAGGAACATTCTTTGATTCAAAGCCCACTGAAATCAATAGGATAAGTTCTATTGCTAATGTGGGTGTACCATTAATTTATATAGCAGTGATATGGAATTGTCTGCCTTATTATTGATCCTTTTCCTAAGGAGTTCCAGCATTCTGTTTTTGTTTTGTTGTTTTTGACTTCTACTGAAATAGTCATTGGATGTTTTCAGGCAACTATCCACATTGACTTGAAGATTTCTTTCTTGAGCACGCACACTTCTACCAGAACTGGGGTATGTGTCTTATGTTGTACAGATGACTTTGTTGACAAATTTCACCACAACTTCATTCTCATATGGAAAAAAAATTAGCTTATTTTTCACATCTAAAAGAAAAATGGCAGAAGTTCAGTGTAAGTACAAAACAGATTCTCAGGTAATTTCAAGGATTATGGCCCTATTATATAAGCGTGTGGAGTCCATAGAGTTTATTTCACCATATTTTACCATATTTTCCTTATGAGCAAGAGAAATCTAGCAAATTTCCCACTTTCACGTTAACTCTCTAAAAAACCTGTCTTGCTGAGTGTGGGTAATTAGCATCTTTCCAAACCTATTCTCAGCAAAGAATGCATTGTGTTTCACTTCCTCACTTAGGATAGTTCTCTCTCTTTCTGAGGAGTGCAACAAAAAAGCATTATAGCAATGACTGGAAGAGACTACAAACCAGAAACAGTACATCCACAACTCAGTCCCTCATGGTTTGAAAGGATAAGTCCTTTAATTAGTATTGACCTGAAACTCCCACATAGCCTAAATATAAAAAGTAAATATACAAATTAATGAAATCATCCTCATAACACCTCTTGGAGGCACTCTTTAGAAATAGTGAATTAGGGTGCTGAGAGATTACATTATTTGATCATGATCACATAGAAAATCTGGAGCAGAAGCCAGCTCTCCTGAGCCCCAGATCAGGTCCTTACCAACAATGCCATCCTTCTCTATAAAACTGGATTTAAAAATAAAAAATGAACAAGGCTTCTGTCAAAATTTATGTTCAGAGATTAAGTTAAAGCTTTGAAAGTTTGCTAACAGCATTTTAAAAAGTCTGTTGTAATAGACAAAAATATAACGGATAAAGAAATTGATTGCCAACATCTGTAACAAATGGGGACTAGAAGGCTCTGGAGTCAGTCATGGAATAGGAGTGGAATCCAAAAGTTTTCATCTTGGTTGCTGGTTCAAATGAAGCACGGTTCAATAATGAGAGAAAGCTAGTAAAAAACGATGTTTGCTCAATGACTATACGACAGTAGTCTCCAACCTTTTTAAGCACAAGATCACTTTTTCAATTGAAGTGCAATTCATGATCTACCTCAAACCCAAATACTCTTGACCTGCCTCTTTTGCACCCATTCTCCAAGGCCCCTCCCCTGCTCACTACATAATCCCTTCCCCATCCTCCGTCCCTTTCACCAGGCTGGGGCAAAGGGTTGAAGTGCAGGCTCTGGTCTTGGATTAAGGGATATGGAATGTGAGAGGGGCTCTGAGTTGAGCTTGGGGCAGGCAGTTGTGGTGCCAGAGGCAGTAGTTGTAGGTGCAGGTTCTGGGAGAGAGTTTGTATGCAAGGTGCTCGGGACTAGGGCAGAGGTTTGGGGTACAGGAGAGGGTTCAGGATGTGGGCTCCCGCTGCACACTGCTTACCTCAGGTGGCTCCTGGGTGGTGGTGCAGTGGGGCTAAGGCAGGCTCACCCTTGCCCTGGCCCTGCACCACTTCCAAAAGCAGCCAGCAAACTCCCTCCCAAGTCCTATTGTTCCCCCTCTCTGCTCTGAGGAGATAGGATACAGGGTCAGAGTGGGGCACATTAACATGAGCACCCCTCTTCTTCCTCTCCCACCCTGCACAGCAAGCAGGAGGCTCCTGAGGGGACAGCTCCAAGGCAAAGGGTAGGAGCTGCACAGCAGTCGGGGGAGGGGCAGCTGAAGAGCCAGCACTTGATAGGCTCTTGGCCAAAGCAGTCAGGATTACCTGTCAGAGACTCTAAGATCTACCAGGAGATCCCAACCTAGTGGTTGGTGACCACTGCTATATGAAATGAGTTTGGTGATCTTGGTCTAGTTTTGCACGAAAAGTGAATATAATACAAAGCCCACAACTAATTTTGTCAGTGACTGGGATACTTTTTAGACACTCGGCACAGGACTGATTAAGCCACCAAAAGACACAGTTACCTATAATCCTTCTAAAAGAAAATCTAAACATATGCATAAAGTTATTTTTGCTGAATTGAGACCCAGGTTATACTTCAGGCTCACTGGCAAATTTCCTTTAGTGCTCATGCTGAATATAAATACAGGACTTTAATATTCAGGGCTTCTATTCAATGAAGACGAAGTTCATAGTATATATAATGACTGTCAATTAACTATAGTTAAATCACACAATTAACTACAAAAATTAATTGTGATTAATCTCAGTATATATTGCACTGTTAAAATGAATACCAATTGAAATGTACTAAATATTTTGGATGTTTTCTACATTTTCATATGTGATAAATAAAAGAAATAGTATTTTTCAGTTCACCTTATAAAAATACTTTCATGGAGTCTCTTTGTTCTGAAAGTGAAATTTACAAATGTAGACATTTTTGTGACATAACTACATTCAAAAACAAAACAATGTAAAAATTTGGATCCCACAAGTCTATTCAGTCCTACTCTTGTTCAGCCAATCACTACAAAAAACAAGTCTGTTTACATTTAAAGGAGATAACGCTTCCTCTTCTTATTTTCAGAGACGGGCAGCATTATCTCCTGCAAATGTAAACAAACATTTTTGTCTGAGCAATTGACTGAACAAGAAATAGGACTGAGGGGACTTTCATTATTTTACATTGTTTTATTTTTGAATGTAGAGGTATTTTGTAGTTAATTCTACATTTATTAGTTCAACTTTCATGATGAAGAGAATGTATTAAAGTACTTATGTTAGGTGAACTGAAAAATGCTATTTATTTTGCTTTATTTACAATTGAAATACTTGTTATCAAATATAAAGCAAGCATTGTACATTTTTATTCTGAACTGTAATTGAAATCAATGCATCTGAAAATGTAAAAAAAATCCAAAATATTTAAAGAAATGTTATTATATTACTAACATTGTAATTAATTGCACAATTAATTGTGATTAGATTTTTAATTGTGCAATTAATCATGATTAATTTTTAAATTGCTTGACAGCCCATACATACTTACATTCCAAAGTAAGTCTAAGGAACAATTCCAGTGAGAAAAATGAAGAAGCAGAATTGTATCAGAACACATTTTGTATTCAGCACTAAATCTTGGTCCTAGCTGCATCCACAATGTGCAGTTCACTTCAGCAATGTAACCCTTGTGCCATCAGGCTCTGTGCCTGTGGCTGTCTAATGCTATGCTTACACTAGCTGTGCCATTATAGCATGGACATTTGCTACAGCTACGGAAGCCATGGCTCTAGTAAATCCACCTCCTCAAGAGGTAGTAGCTAGGTTAATGGAAGAATTCTTCTGACAACCTAGAGGCATGCACACTCGAGCTCTGACTGGTTTATCTATGTCTCTCAGCAGTGTGATTTTTTTCTATCACTGAGTAATGTAGTCTCAACTTAAATTTTATGTATAGACCAGAACTTAATGTATTCTTAGCTGACTTGCATGACTTTTGCTGAAGCCTCCACCACTAAGAAAGGGTTGATTCTCCCTTTTCCCTCAGTCCATCAGTACATATCCAGGGTAAGTCAGCCTTAGGGCAAGCTGGGTTACAAGATGTTAAGAGAATACAAAGACCCTTACTAAGGAAGGGTACATCTACACAGCAGGGAAAAAGTTGAATTAAGATACACAACTTCAGCTACATCAATTGCTTTTGCCACTGTCTAGACAGCAGGAAGTCGAAGAAAGAACAGTCTTCCTTTGACTTCCCTTATTCCTCATAAAATGAGAATTACAGGAGTTGGAGTAAGAAGTCCTCCATCTCGACATTATTTCAAAATAATGGCTTGCTGTGTAGACACACATTTTGTTATTTCAAAATAACATCAGTTATTCTGAAATAATGCTGCTGTGTAGACGTACCCTTGAAGTCAGAATTTGTCCTGTAACTCTTGACTCTGAGATACTTTTGCTTCATTGGAAGTTGTGAATGTTCAGAACTTCTTACCAATCAATGGGTTGAGATAATATTTTCCAGCCACCAGACTTGCACTACTAATATGGCTGCTAAAATATCTCTAATTAGTTAGAGGGACTAGAGTATGAAATGTCTGCTGCAATTGCATAAAGACAGTGAAATTGGAAAATTGCCTTCTACATGCATCTAGGTACTCGGTGCAGTGATGCACAATCACAGAGAAGTGTCTGATTATTAGATATTTTGTAGTGTTTTGTGTTTCCGTGCAGGAGTGCAGAATATTTATGATTTTTCTAATTGGTTTTCAGTCAAATCATTCCACTGAGAATAAGTTACAGTGCACTTGCGGAAGATTGGGAGCGAAAGTGGATAATGCAAATGCTACTCTAACTCCTAAGCACTGAATACTGTGCACCTGCATTTTGAATACTTCTCTCAGCATTTTTTTATATGATAATGATAGAATGATTGACAGATACTCTTTTCATGACTACCCCTATGTATTTACATTGGCTACTACAGCACACACAAAAAAGTGAATAAATAGCATAAGCTAAAGGGCTATTATCCTCATAAATGGAATGAAACCCCCTCCACAAGTGCTTAGTGAAAGCAAAGATAGAAAAAAAATCTTTCTTTCTTCCTTCCTTTCTTCCCACATTTAATTTTGTGAAGGGTAAAGGGCATTTAGTCAAGACTCTTTAATGCTGGACCCAAGAAACAATAAATTTTGTAAAATATATAATTGAATAATATTATTTGAAGGCAACTACACAGCCATATTCATCATTCCCAAAGGACATGATTAGGAACAGAGTAGATTGAGATCATGAGATACAAAAAAAAACAAAAAATGATTCATACAGTAAGTGAGCTGGGATGGTTTGAGTTCCCAAGCCAATCTGAGAAAATCAGAGTACAATAAAAAGTAAAATGATAAAATGGTATAAAAATAACTGGTCTAGGGTCTCAGTCTTCTAAAGCAATAAAGAGCTTAGAAAAAGGAGAAGACAGAATCTTTGAAACTAGAGAAAGTTTTTATTCTCACAGCTGAAAAGGAAGCGATTCCTGGAGGTCAGTTTCATCAAGGAAATTCAATTGACAATTCAAGCTTGTCAATTTCAAAGCAAGGATGCGGTTATTTTAGACACAAAAAGAGCTAGCTCTTTCCGTGTAAATTGGAGTGCACAACACATTCTTTGAACAGAATCATTCCTTTATCCACTTACTTGTTTGATGACAGATTGCATAATGGCACAAAGTTTTTAATAAATAAATAAACTTGAATCAAAATCTAGGTGGAAAGATTTAAGCACAATGTTGGTGGCAAAAGGTGACATTATTGAACTATCTGGTGAAATAAAATAACACATATAGTTTTGTGGAACAAAATATAAAATGACTGACATTAAAATAATTGCTAGCTCTCTTTCCAGTAGGTCAAGTTTTTATGGACATGGGGGAAGTCCAATTCTCTTCCTTTTTAGTAAGTTTATTCCCAAATAATTATATTGATAGTAAGAAATATATTCTAAACAAAAAGCAATTTTTGCCAAAATACATATGCATCATGGCTGACACATACAGTGCTGTTGAACATTATAATGTAAACTGCAATCACCCATTTATTTTTCTAATGTGATGAGAATTTATGGAGGAAACAATGTCACATTTTTAATGAAATAATATAGATTAAGTTCTGCTATTGAGCCAAAGTCATGGCGCACTAACCCAGGACAGAATTTGACCCCATCTACTTCCAATCAGAAGAGTTTCTGCCATACATTTCTAATAATATTAAAAAAAAAAGAAAAAAAATCTATTGATCACCCCTCTGAAAACAAAACTAGAAAAGGGATTTGGGCTCCACAGAACTTCAATGTACTATGGAAGTACCCCTCTCAGAGGTCAGTGTGGCACACTACTACCTTGAGGGAAATTTGGAGGGGCTATACTTCTCCACAAACTAGTTGCTGTGCTGGGATGTGCAGTCTGCACCACATAATGCAGCCAACAGAATCTAGAATGGAGGACAGGGGCAGTCAGTCGTACTTTCACTTTCTCCTCATCTACTATGTGTTAATTGCTTTGCTAATGAGCACTTGGAGGGAACAGTGTGTTGTGTTTCTCCAAGTACGGGGTTACAGTTTTCCCTGTCTTTTCTGAGGGTGCACTTGAAGGTGATGTTCCAGGCACTGTCTCCCCGGTCACACAGTCAGATAACCGATGACAATCTAGTTTCATATGTTTACAAACACCCAAAGAAAAGAGGGTTGTGTTGGTCCAAGTCAGAGCCGGTCCAAGGTACAGGCCAACCGGGCTACCATCTGGGGAGCCCCATTGTAGGGGGCGCCGCGCAGGGCTGCCGGGCCGGGCGGGGGTGGCACCACACATGCTCCGTGCACCAGGTGCCCGAGGGCAGGGCCACGCATGCACCGCACGCCCGAGGGTGGGGCCATGCATGCGCCGCGCACCTGAGGGCGGCACCGTGCTCCTGGAGCCCGGAGTGCGCAAATGGCTCAGGACGGCCCTGATGCAATGAAGAGCTGAATTTAACCTGGTGTTTCTCAGGACTGTACTAAGAAGAAAATACAACATGGAAGCTCCAATTCATATGTTCAGTGGAGTCTATTTGTTTTGCTACAGAGGTCATATATTTGACAGCATACATCACGGCCTGCAGAAGCTCACTTGGGGAATGTCTACACTAGGAAATTATTTTGAAATTCAGTTATTTTGAAATAGTTACTCCCCAAGTAACTATTTTGAAATACCGTATCCACACTACAGGGAAGCCTCCAAATTAGTCTGAGGCAGGCTCCCTTAATGTAGTCATGCTACCTCAACTTAGGAAGCACTGGGGAGCAATTACTTTGAATGACTCTGGAGAGTAGTTATTTTAAAACAGCAGCAGTGGAGCATCCACACTACCACTATTTTAAAATAACTTTCAAAATTAGCATTATTCCCTGAGAAAAGCAGGTGTTATTTTGAAATAACTAGCCCCTTTCTTCAAAATAATGGGCTTGGTAGTGTGGTTGATCCGTTTGCCCGCTGATCCGCTTGCTATTTCAAAATAACAATATTTTGAAATAACTCCCTAGTGTAGACTAGGGCTTGTACTCTGAATCGGTACCATTAGATCTTATCAGCAAAGTCAATGAGAGAAGCAGTATGGTCCTATGGATTGGGTGCTGACTGACACAGTGAAGACCTGTACTCTAGTGTCAGTTCAGCCACTGGCCTACAAGGTGAATTTGGGCAAATCTCTATGCCTCAGTTTTCCCCATCTGTAAAAAGAAATGATAATAATAAACTCCTTTGCAATCAACTGATGAAAAGCAATGTACCATTATTATTTTTTCCTGACTACAATGGTCTATTAATCAGGCCAACTGCAAAATCCTTACTTATGTGAGGATGCCTATTTTCAGCACTACTCACATGAATGTGGACCACCAAATGTGAGTGCAAATGGGACTCTATCTTATTTACAGCACACGTTCTACAATACTACTACTTATGGCTGTTGTGTAAAATATTACTCAATAACAATTTAAACTGAAAAAAGCATGCTGCTGAAAAGCCCTACACGCAGCAGTCATCACAGCATTTGCCAAAGGAGGCTTTTAACTCAAACTGTGCTTCTTTGTGTGTCAATGCACAGAGCCTCTGCTCCTCACAGTTAAAATTACAGCCATTGCTCTGTCAAATGAGCAGTTTTATGAGAAGGACTTAAGCTAAATTTTGACATCCAGAATAATTAAGCTCAGCTGAGCAGACTAATTGAGAATTATGTTTTTGGTACTGTGTTAGCTAATAAAAAAAATTCCCCTAAAACTAATTTTTCTTCCATTTACTTTTAAGAGATTATTTCAGTTAGTAAATCTAGACATATGCAAGTAAATCTTGAGCCCCAACATGGTGCTCTACGGTGTGTAAAACTCAGAGGAAGACAATTTAGTAGACGCGTACAAACTGAGCCTCAAATCCTCCTCACAAAGGCTACCTCTCCCCTCAGGCCATGTCTTCACTGCAGAGTAAACCTGAGTCATGTGCATTCAACTTAAACCCTCTGGAGTTATCCTACCTCAAGTGAGAGCAGCCACTCTGCAAAATAAGACTCAAGCTGCATAAAGCAATTATATTAGTAGCACAGAGTGATTGTGTTGGCAGCAGATGGGTTGTGCTAATTTGAGGTGAAAGGGCACCAACAGCATCCATGGGGTGGGGGAAAGGGTGGCTGCGTGCTTCTGCAAGGGGTGGAATCTCAGTCAACTGCGTCAGGGCCAGGGGCAGCCAGTCCTCAGCATTGCCCAGAGCACTGCGCGCCTCCTCCCTCCCAGCCTTCAGAGCCTCATAGAATGCACAGTGTGGCATGCCAGTGGTTATTTAAAGGGCATGGGCAGGGGAGAGGGGCGTCTGTCAAGGTATAACATATACCCCCCAGATAGACTGACCAGCTTACATGCACCACCACATTGAAGTTAAAGGTTTTTCCTGGGGGGGGGAGGTTAAGTTATTGGTAACACTTCACTTAACTCTGCAGTGAACACAAGCCCTGAAACTGCACATACCCTTTTACAACACTTTTCCTTCCTAGAGGTTTACACAGGGGATAGATCGGCCTAGTTAGAGTATGTCAACTTAATTTTCCCTAACCTTTACAGAATTCCCCCCTCCCCAAATCCATTTTCATTTTAATATTGTGTTATTTTGATTTCTACTTCCATTTTACATCCCGTCTTTAATTTAGCCCAGGGTGGGCAATAATTTTAGAGGGGGGCCCACTTCACAAGTTTTTTAAGTGGCCTTGGGCTGCCCTAGAAGGGGCAGGGCTTCAGGTGTAAGGGTGGGGCCAGGACACTTCCATGATCCCCCTCCCCCCGCGCCAGAGACCCTGATTGGCTTGGGGCAATCTGAACAGCTGGCAGTTTCCTCTAGGCGCCCACACCCCTGGCAGTGGGGGGAGACTTTGCACACACCTACTTCCCCCTGGTCAATTGGGGCCTGGTGACAGGGGAGTGCACGAAGTCTCTCTCTTTCTACCTCTGCCCTGCAAGGAGCACACATCACTTAGACTGTTCAACTGGTGGTTCCCTCCAGGCACTTGCACCCCTGGTGGTGGGGGGGAGACTTTGCACGTTTCCCCCACCCCCAGGTCAGTCAGGGCCTGAGGGTAGGGGAGTGTGTGCAGTTTTTTGCTTCCTGCCTCCGCCCTGCAAGGGGCACATGGTGTTTAGACTGCTCAGCTGGTGGTTCATTCTAAGATGTCCCTGGCAAGGGGGGGCGAGGGACTTCATTCACTCTCCCATCCTCAGGCCCTGACTGGCTTCAGGGCAGGGAGTGGCAGAGTATCCATAGGCCAAATCAAACCACTTTTCAGGACGGATCTGGCCTGAAGGGATTATCTTGCTCACACCTGATTTAAGCAAATGCATTTGGCCTGATTTCTGATGATTACTCACAATTCCCACTGACTTCTTTTGGAATTATGAGTGTTGAACTCTTCTCAAAGTCAGGCCCATTTTTATCTAGGGCATTTCTATTTAGTCTCATTCCCCTTGCAGTCAACAGCAAAACTTGACTAACTTCAGCTGGCACAGATTTAGGCCATTGGCTCGTTTTGTGTCTTTGTTTTGTTGTATTAAAAATGTATTAACTATTCTTAAATGGGACTGTTTTGTGTTATGTCACTATCTAGCATTTTACATAATTTATTTTAACTGCTATATTTATCATTACTGTACAAGATAAATGTACATAAGTTTGTAATTTTAAAAAATATTTCAAATTGGTAAATTCAACAAATAAAAAAATACTTTTTACCCAATTCTTCATTGGGCTGTGAAACTCAGTGATATGTACGTTGTTAAGGCCAAAACCTTAGCATGATTCAAAAAGGGCTTGGACATCATTTAAATTGGCATCAAAAATAGCCTGAATTAGAATAATTACTGATAACAAAATTTTGGAAATGACATTAAATCTGAGACTTCTGTAGTTGAAATCTCTAACTGTTAAAAGGTTACTGTGAAATAACCTTTGTTAAAATCCAGTGTGGACAATGTGAAAGACTGGCTATGGGGCTAGATGGATCTTGGATCTGAGCAAGGTATAGCAGTAACTATGTTTAAAAAAATTCCCTTTTATATCAATTATATGTGCTATATGGTAAGAGTGTTTTAATTATCTTGATTGCTTGCTTGTGTACATTTTGGTATGATCATTGGAATTGTTATCATTTGAATTCTGCATTACAAAATATTTAAGTAACATTTTACATACTGAAAAAAAAAACAGTGTAGGACCATGTGTCAGGTTCACATGACTGAAAATGCTGTAACTTAAGTATTTAAAATAAATATAACTCCATGGAGATGTTTAAATTGTGCTTTAAATGTGTAAGTCCATGTAAGAGACTGCTGCAGCAGTCAAATGTTATGCAGCAAAGCATGTCCTCATGTTCCTTAGTTCCTTTCTCTGTCTCTCAGTTCCTGCTTTTAGCTCCTTGTCATTCTGTATAAATATCTGATAAAACTAACAGGTAAAGTGTTTACCGTTGTACATTCAAGGATGAAATCTGAGCCCCAATGAAGTTTTGCCATTCAATTAGAATGCTGTCATTGACTTTTATGAGATTGCACCAATAGAGACTGAAAAATACCAGTTGTCCAGGAATGCAGGAATGTCTATTATTATATATACAGAAACTCACCTCCAGTGAGCATGAGATGCCTTCAATAAAAGTAGTATTTGAAAGTTTTGGGTTGTATTTGACTGTTTAGAAAAAGAAAAAAGCCTTTAGCTGTAATTTATATTTGATTTATTATGATATAGCAACCTTGTATTCTATAATAAATTTTACTTTGATAATCTGTTCATTACAGGCAGTCCCCGACTTACGCGGATCCAACTTATGTCGGATCCGCACTTACGAACGGAGCTTTCTCGCCCCGGAGCTCGCAGGCAGCGATCCGCCACCTCAACCTCCGGGGCGAGAAAAGCTGCTCCTGGTGCCCCTGGTCTGCTGGAGACCGTCTCCAGCAGACCAGGGACACCGGGAGCGAAGCCGCAGCCGCGGCGGGGTCCCGCGCCTCTGAGGCTTTGCCAGAGCAAAGTCTCAGAGGCGCGGCACCCCGCTGCCGCTGCGGCTTTGCTCCCCGTGTCCCTGGTCTGCTGGGGGGAGGAGGGGGCGCAGCTAGTGTGCCCCCCCCCAGCAGACCAGGCTTTTGTTGTGGACCCTGGGGCAGAGCAGCTGGGGCGCTGCCGGTTGGTCCTGCAGCGCCGCTCTGGGCACTACTGGACCAACCCGGCAGCACCCCAGCTGCTCTGCCCCAGGCGTCCTGATTCAGCTGCTGCTGGTCAGTTTCAGCAGTGGCTGAATCAGGACGCCTGGGGCAGAGCAGCTGGGGTGCTGCTGGATTGGTCCAGTAGCGCCGAGGAGTGGTGCTACTGGAGCAACCCAGCAGCACCCCAGCTGCTCTGCCCCAGGCCTCCCCAAGTCAGCCACTGCTGAAACTGACCAGCGCTGACTACAGGAAGCCCGAAGCAGAGTTGCTCTGCCCCAGGCTTCCTGGAATCAGCCGCTGATCAGTTTCAGCAGCAGCTGACTTGGGGACGCTTGGGGTTCTTAAGTTGAATCTGTATGTAAGTCAGAACTGGCGGTCAGTTTCAGCAGCGGCTGAATCTGGACGCCAGTTCCGACTTACATACAGATTCAACTTAAGAACAAACCTACAGTCCCTATCTTGTACTTAACCCGGGGACTGCCTGTATACAATACTACAGCAATAGAAACAAAACAAAAACCAACCTGTTGTTATTAACAAAGGGGGCTAAAATTTCCTTTTCAAATATGGGTGCCTTCACTGATTTCCAAATTTTTTTGGATGATTAAATTGTATAATTGCTGATTTGTGCCTCCAAGATGTGACATTTAGATTTCCACATTCGCAAAGTGGGATGTTAAAAGGATCCATCCTGCCCAGTGATTATTAAGAAAAAAAAGGCATTTTATTTTTATGGTCCACCACAAAAAGGTCCCAAGGGAAACATTTCTGAAATATAACAGCAATGGTCAGCCTTTATCAGTCATAAAATGAAAGAGACACAAAATGAGCCATAGCAGCCTAGTCATAATTTCAGATTGTTTGGTTATGAACATAAAGCTGTGACTGTGATAAGATGATAAAGCTGTTTTTAATTTAAAAAAAATTAAAGTGAAGTGATTAGAAATAAAAATACAGCACATGCCATCAAGTGAGCTAATGTTACTACTAATGAAGACCTGTAACAAACAATCATTAGTTTTGTAAGATGGCATTTATTAGTTATGATACTTCTACTTGTACCAGTTAAGCCCTATGCAAATATTCTTTTTGTGTCAAGTGTGACAAGTGTTTCAAGAGGAATCTTAACCTGATAATCTCTGTGATTAAACACATTGTACAACACTAAAAATGCCTAGTAACTTCTGCATTAAAAAAAACTCAGAAAAGCATGTTTTTGCTTGTGCAACAATTTTGTGTACAGTCTGGTAATCCATATTCAGACAATGGGGCTTGTATGAGCATGGATCAGATGCTTTGTAAGAAAATGATCATCCAGAGCTATGTCTGTCACACATTAACAATAAAAAAAAGAATGGTAAAGGTATGTGTGGTCTGAAGGTAGAGCGGAGACAAGATCAGAGGATCCAATGCTATGTTGTTCCTCCCACCCTCCACTCATCATCTCCCTTCATCAGTCTCCTCAGAGTATGTAGGTAGTATCCTCAATTTGGCTAGGTTCCAGGTCCATAAGTCCCACCAATGCTATATGCATTATATAAATGAATAAAGATCCCATGTGATCCCCTCATCAGTTCCCACTAACTTTCTAAAGCCAACAATGTTCAGCTTCAGATTATTGTGTGGGAAAAAATGTCAACTTTCAGAAGAACTCTGTTGCATTTAATTATCTATTGCTTATACAATCCTATGACTTTTGGCTAATGAATATTTTACATAAGGGCAGAAGTCATCCATACTGGGACTCGAAGCAAGATCTAGTTCTTTGGGAAAGAATAGGCATAAGAAAAATGAATATTCTGCAACTTTGCCATTATCTGCCAAATCTAAGTTTTTGCTTCATTAATTGTTTTTAAAATTGTCTAGGTGTTTACCCTGTAGTAGGGTTTTGCAATATAAAATCAATGCACAAATGCTTTGTTCTCCTAACCTTGTAGAAAACAGTATTCATGGGCACATATTTTTAAAAATGGGAAATTCAAGAGCTCAGTGTTTGCTAAAAAGATGAAAAATTAGAATTATAATAAAAGATTTAGGGAGAAAGCCATGTCAGTCAAGAGGAAAGATGACTGAAAGGAGACATACAGCAAGGACTAAAATATGTAAAAGAATGTTATAAAGAGGACAGGTACCAATTACTCTCATTAGTCAATGAGGACAGAACAAGAAATAATGAGGTTAAGATATAGCAGAAAAAACTGTCAAAATATTAGAAAAAATACTGGAACTTTTAAGAACCACTAGGCAGAAAGTGAGCTGGCAGTGGAGAGCAATTGTGCACCAGAATAGCTAAAAAAGATTTCCATTTAGTACCGATGGGTTTGGAATGAGTAAATCTATCCTAATTTGCAGTCAGGCAATCAGCTGGTTCTAGACCAAATATAATAAGGGCTTTGCTCTGCATTAAACTGTTACAAGGAAAACTCTTTGCTTCACCCAGAATGGGGATCCTGGTTGCAGCCATTACTACAAGTATGAAATAGAATAGTGGAAACAGTGTGCTGCTCCTCTTCTCCATTTTAGTCCAGTAGAACTGGAGCTTAACAACAACTCGTTAGGAATCTTTCAGCAATGCAATTTTTAGTTGAAAGATCCTGATTCATCAAACCTGCACATTTTCCTGCAAAGGAGAGGTTTTGATTAAATTTAATTTATTTAATATATGTCCTTCACCCCCTTTGTAGAACACAACTATTACTGTATAGAGGTATGCATAAGAAAACAGAGAGGGTTTGATTATATGTTTAACACTACTATTACACCACAGTTACTAGGAGACTACTCTCCAGGTAGATAAACTTTGAAGGAAAATGATAGATGATCAAGGGAAAGAAACAGCAGGTAGGTGTTATGTGATCTGATTACAGAAAAATGGAAAATAGGATGGATCACATGGAAAGTATAGGCTGCAAATAACAGAATACTTAAGATTCCAGAAATGATTAAGAAGGGCAATTCAGAACTCAGCTTTGTGAGAGGGCTAGCTGAAACACCTGGCGTGCAAAATGTGACAGAAATACCAACTGATTCAGTCAGTTACCTGTCCTTGAAAGGCAAGTTGTTCTGTGTGCCAGGGAAAGTTGAAGCTCCCTCAGAAATATATTGTGACAAGTGAACGGGGAAAAGAAATGTATTCAGAAAAAAAAATCAAGAAAATCTCCTTACAAATTACAGGACAAAATCTTCTTAAGAGGAGATGAAGGAGTAGAGCATTTGTGAAGATTCATTGTAACACTGAAGTTTGCTGGGAATAAGACATTTTCCATTGAGCAAGATTTCAGGGTCACTTTAACATTTTTGGAACGCCAGAGGGAGCAGAGACATGTATTCCTTCAAAAAATATCAGTAGAATCAGATATCCATGATTAAGACAGAAGAGAGAATTTCTGAAATACTGAAAAGTGAAAAACAGATTATTTCTGTTTATTTTTGTTTTAGTGAGTTCAAAGATGCACTGTTAAGAGTATATGTTTGGATAGGGTTGCCAGATTGTTTAACAAAAAATACCGAACACGCCCCCCCCCCCCAAAAAAAAACAGGAAAAAAATTCTGTTGAGAAAAAAAAAGGGGGAGATCTTTTGCGGCTTTTTGTACCTAACAGGCTGCCGGTGGCCACCCGCCATCTTGCCTCCCTGCATTGGACTGGACAACTCCCCTGCAGAACCTGGTAAGCACCCAGGATTTTCACCTCCTGGCCAGGAAAAAAATCAGAAAGTACCAGGCATTTTAGGTGTCTGGTATTTTCTGAATTTTTTTACCCGACAGGAGGCAAAAATACCAGACTTTCCAATACCAGACACCTGGAAACCCTATGCTTGAATCTAAATTGATGAAGATCATATAGGTATCTAGACATAGAATATATGGCCAGAGAAAGTTGCAAAGAAATATTTACATACATTTACTCTATACAACCCTACAAATCAATTAGAAAATAGTTCCAACTACTAAGGCATTTTCTGTGAGCACTTTTGTTTGTGAGAAAGATTTGCATGCTCATGCAAATATCTATTTACTGGGGACCAGATCAAGGCCCACAGTATACACTCATGAAGGGACCCCCCTTTTATTCCTGGGATTCTAATCTGGAATGCAGCCTGGAATGGAAATTAGTCATGAGTAGAACACTTGGGCTATGTCTAGACTGACATGATTTTCCAGAAATGCTTTTAATGGAAAAGTTTTCCGTTAAAAGCATTTGCGGAAAAGAGCATCTAGATTGGCACGGACGCTTTTCCGCAAAAGCACTTTTTGTGGGAAAGCATCCGTGCCAATCTAGATGCGCTCTTCCGCAAAAAAGCCCCGATCACCATTTTCACGATCGGGGCTTTTTTGCGGAAAACAAATCCGAGCTGTCTACACTGGCCCTTTTGCGCAAAAGTTTTGCACAAAAGGACTTTTTCCCGAATGGGAGCAGCATAGTATTTCCACAAGAAGCACTGATTTCTTACAGTAGGAAGTCAGTGCTTTTGCAGAAATTCAAGCGGCCAGTGTAGACTGCTGGCAAGTTTTTCCAGAAAAGCGGCTAATTTTCCGGAAAAATTGGCCGGTCTAGACACAGCCTTAGGGTATGTCTACACTGCAAAGTTTTTTTGGAAAACCCGTCATTTTTCCAAAAGAACTTCACTTACATACACACTGCAATTGTATTCTTTCAAAAAAAATCAAAAGAACGGAAGTTTTTTCCAACATTGGCAAACCTCTTTCTGTGAGGAAGAAGCCTTTTTCTGAAAGAGCTCTTTCAGAAAAAGGCGTGTGGATGGGGAAGAGGGAGTTCTTTCACAAGAAGAGGAAAGACGAAAAAGCACAGATGCCCTGGTGGTCATCTCATCCACAGCAATCACAGCTTAACCGCAAGATAACATCATTCACTGTGGACACTATCTTTTGAAAAAGCAGATCACTTTTTTGATGCGCTTTTGCTGTGTAGACACTGTCTTTCAGAAGAAGTTTTTTTTTCAGAAGATCTCTTCCAAAAAAAACTCCTTCCAAAAGAAGCCTGCAAGTCTACACATAGCCTTGGCCTTGCTTGCTTAAGTGAATGTAAGACTGGGCATGAAGGGGAGTAGCTGATGCATTTGACTCCCAAATACACCCATAAGTGCATCTGGGCTGCTGTGCAGAGAGGGAAATAAGCTGTACCAGGGCTGAGCAGCCTACTTCATCCCTAATGCAAGAAAGAAACTGCCACCAACTGTTCATTACAAATTGCATCTATGCCTCTGAGTCACACCCATCTGCAGCAATATGGTGCCCCTTATTCAAGGTGGATTATGAAACTACAGTTTAGTCCATGAAGAATATTTATGTCAGAAGAATATGACAGCTATTTTCAAAATTACAGTTCTTGGTGTTACTCTGGGTATGTCTACACTATCATCCTAGTTCGAACTAGGGTGGTAAGGTTGACAACCGGAGTTGCAAATGAAGCCCGGGATTTGAATTTCCCGGGCTTCATTTGCATATTGCCGGGCACCGCCATTTTTAAATGTCCACTAGTGCGGACTCCGTGCCCCGCGGCTACACGCGGCACGGACTAGGTCGTTTGGATTAGGCTTCCTATTCCGAACTACTGTTACTCCACGAGGTAGTAACGGTAGTTCGGAATAGGAAGCCTAATCTGAACTACCTAGTCCGTGCCGCGTGTAGCCGCGGGGCACAGAGTCCACACTAGCGGACATTTAAAAATGGTGACGCCCGGCAATATGCAAATGAAGCCCGGGGAATTCAAATCCCGGGCTTCATTTGCAACTCCGGTTGCCTATATTACCACCCTAGTTCAAACTAGGGTGGTAGTGTAGACATACCCCCAGTGAGGGAGCAAAAACACTACCATATGACTTTGTTGACCAATCACACAGCACAAACAGCAAATATCCAGTAACACCAGAGAGCAGTCAGTTTTAGAAGTTTGTATGCAGGTATTTATACATACAAAATATTTAGCAATGAGGGACAGGGAAGAAAAGAAGGGGAATGAGAGCAGATATAGTATTTATTCTCTGTAGCCACAGCAAGATAATTAGCATCCAGTATATCTAACAACAGCCTGATGCTTCTAGGAGTTATGTTGGGAGCAAAAACTGTGGGGTCTACAAAAAAAACACTTTACAAAAATCTATAAAATTCTCTACTCCTGTTTTGATTACGTTTCATCTCGTCTGGTATTAATTCACATTCTCTAACTGCACTGTAGTGACATCAGGTTTGTAAAAATGGAAACTAGGAGCATGTTTCATATAAATGCTCTAGTGATTCATGTTCTATAAGCATCTTGCAGCATAAAAAGACGCTGAGGCAAGCATGTCCGCCTTTCAGGAAGTTCCCAGGAACACAGCATCATCTCATCTTCAGGAGGCACAGGTTCCAATGATGGACTTCAGTGCTGACACAGCCATAAAATACTGTGAGGCTATCACTCTATTTTTTTCCTTTGGCTGTTAGAGTGAATATTAAAGACCTCATCATAACATAAGTTAAAATATTTATGTAATAATTTTGCTATCTTTCTTACTACAATCAGGGATCATTTAGCATTACTCGTGAAAGTCAGATAGCTGTCTTATTTGGCTTAGATAGCCCTTTCGGACTATTACTCAAACATATTAAAGGCCTTTGATTGTCTATAAAGTGCACTGAGATCCCATGTACAGAAAAACTATGGAAAAATCAAATGACTTACACACGTGTTTTTGTGTTGTTAGTTTTATTAGTTCACAATATAGTTTTGCAAATTTCATCCATCAGACTGTTTTATTTTCTTGTTGTTTTAATGTCACAATTATTGTAGAATAGAGATTCTAAAACAAATATCTAATAAACTCAGTAACCTTTCCAAAAACAGAAGTTGATGATGCCTTGTCTCATACACATTACAACTTAGCAAAAAGTTTTGGAGGGTAATAATCTTCTGCTTGTCCATTTATCAAATAGAAAAGTGGTGACTTTTAGCATACAGTCATCAAATAGAAGAGATAAAGCAATTAATCATAAACTAATTAAAGGGACACCATCAACCTAAAAATCTTTGGCCTTGATCTTTGGCTACAGTTGAGTAACTCAGGAAGATTAGTCATACAAAGGTGTCACTAAGCCATTGTTTTATTCCTGGGCCAACTAGATGGTAAATTAGAGCAGCAATTCCTACTTGCCCAAACCAATCAGATTCATGAATATCATAAGACATGAAGGAAGGCTAAACTCACTAAGGCCAATAAGGATGCTTTCAAATATGGAAATTATGCCTGTGTCAGGATGCTGGGCAAAGGATTGCTGATTTAGCCCTCTGTCACACAAGCTCCCATTGACAGGAATGAATAAGAGCTGGCTAGATATAATCTGGCCTTAATTGGGGAAGCAGAGATTGCTGCCACCTAATTAGGCTGGGGCTGTATAAAAGCCTCAGAAGAAGGAAGCTGAGATTGGAGCAAAAAGAAAGGGAAAAGGTAGGGAATAGAAGCAGGAAGGTAGCTCTTCTTCTGTCTCTCCCTCCCTCTGGACAATGAAGGGACAACTGTACCTAGTGAAACGGTGGTGGGAACAAGTCCGTGAGTACACTGGATCAGTGGTTGCTATCCCAGGGTCCTAGAAGAGGCAGGAGCAAAGCAAGCTCTGATACTTTACAATGCCCCAAAGGTCACAGAATGACCCACTCACCATATGAAATGAGGTGCAATTGGAAATAAAGGACTAGACTTAGCCCTATGAGCTATGAAGAGTGCTGGAGGGGACAACATGACACTGAAGGTATGTCTAGACAGAGGGGCTATTTTGGGATACCAGAAGTATCCTGAAATAGCAATTCCGCATCTTTAAACACACCTGTCGGGGGGCTCCACCCTGACTTGGGGTTGCCACCCCCATCCGGGGCCTAGTTCGGCCCGCCTGGGCCTAGCCCTCAAAGTACAATGCCCCTCTCTTAGGGGAAATATGGCCCCCTGGACTAGTCCTAAAGTACGATGCCCCTCTCTTAGGGGAAATACGGCCCACTGGCCTAGTTCCAAAGTACAATGCCCCTCTCTTAGGGGAAATACGGCCTCCTGGCCTAGTCCTCCGGATGCCGGCTCTGCAGCCTAATCCTCTGGCTGAGTTTCCCACTCGCCGGGGTTCGGGGCGGGAGGGGTAGGGGGGCCCGGGCCCTCCCTCTCCACTGGGCCCCGACCCAGGGCCCTATGAGTGGCAGGTGGCTCCCACCACTGGCTCGGCGGGGGGTCCTCCCCGCAATGCGCCGAGCCCTCAGGGGCTTTTCCAGCTCCCTGCCCTGGGTCACTTCCTACCCCCTGCCCCCGGCCGGCAGCGGTCCTGCCTGTTGGCGTTGGTCGGGTGGCTGTAGCGGCACTTCCCCCGTCAGCGTCGGGGTTGGCGGTGTCCGGCTCGGTGCCTGGGTCCCGGGGTGTCAGCCGGCGGCTCCTTCATTGGGGTCGGGCCCAGCTTGGGCCTGGCAGCAGCGCGTTCAGCCGTCTCGTCGACTCCCTCCTCGGCAGTTGGGTGCTCCCTCCACCTCTAGCCGTAGTCTGCCCCTTCTGAGCAGGCCAGCAGCCTTTTATACCTATGCTCCCCTTGGAGCATGCCCAGTAGGGCTGTGTGGGTGGGGCCCTCTCCGCCCCTGGCACCAGGTGGTTTCCCTGGGCTTGAGTGCGGGGCAGGGCTGCCCCGTCACAACACCCATTATTTCGAAATATATTTTGCTATTTGCAGGGCGTGCTATTCCGGCATCCCTGTAATACTTGTTTCACGAGGGTTAAGGGACTTATTGGAATAGCACTTTATATTGAAATCTGGCACTGTGTAGACAGTGCCGATTTTCAAAATAAGAATCTATTTTGAAATTATCCTGAAATAAGCTACAAGCTATTGTGTAGATTATTTCAAGGAAAGGGTGTTGTGTAGACGCACTCTGAGTTCCACAAATAATTGATCTGGATGAGTCAGTGAATGAGGGCAGACATAGAGATAGATTTTAAGAGACAGGCCACTATTTCATTAAATTTAACACAGTTAAGCCTACCTACCCTGTCACCCAGGTTCTCTCACGTACCACGCATTTCAAATGTTACAGAGCGGGTTGAATATAACCCATAACTCAGGATATCACTAGGACTCAGCTCACTCTTCTCAATCCTTCCACCTCATGGGAAGGGAGGTGGGGGGAGGTATACAGAGATTCTTAAGGGTACATTACTTGGCCTGTGGAGGCTACTATGTTTCCCTTTATTACATGAGCGCAACATCCATCAGCAGATTCACAGGTCTTTCACTTCTAGATATTGACCATTTTAGTCAATTAAACACACCGGAAACTGGTTAAAGTTGTGAAAAACGAACATCCCTCTTAAGTAGTACCACTAGCTAAAATGCCCTACTTCTGTTTAACTATGTCCCAGAATGGTACAAGAAAGGCTAAAAAACCCCACTGGAATTCTGCCAATTTCACTCCAGTGGGAAGAAGAAAATCTTCCTGATGCTCATAATGGCAACTGATCAGATATGCAGCATCCCCAAATCACAGCTCCAAAATTACAACTACAGGGAAGGCAGGCAAGGTTACTGAAATGGAGCAAGAAGAAGCTTCTGTGTCCTAAGGCTAGGATTTAAGTTAATGAGACCATTCAGCTCTTTGCCCCCTCCCCGCTTCGGCTGGCCAGTGGATGGATAGAGCCTCTGTGGGAGGGACCACCTCTGCATTCCAGGTCTAGCATTGCTGGATGCTAGAGCTGGCAACAAAACAGTCAACAAGGTTAATTTTTTAAAAATTTCACAAATATTTTCATGATTTTTCCCTCCTCTCCTTTTTTTGCTTCTTAGCCAGCTCCATGGCTTTTGTTCACCAAAGTTATTTTATATGTGTGTGTGATGAGGTGTTGGGGGGTCCCCAACCCTGCACCCCCATCCACAGCCAGGTGTCCCTCTCAGCCAGCTAGTAGAGTAGAAGGTTTTATTGCTTCTGGGTATGTCTATACTTGCACCCTCTTTTGAGAGAGGGACACAAATGAAGATATTCGAAATTGCCAATGAAGCTGGGATTTAAATATCCCATGCTTCATTTGCATATTTGTGTTATGTAGCTCTTTTGAAATAGCACTATTTCGAAATAACAGACGCTCGTAAGACGTGGTTATTTCGAGAGAAAACCATACTCTCGAAATAACCCTTATTCTTCATACAATGAGGTTTACCAGTTATTTTGAGAGAAGGGTTTTCTCTTGAAATAACTGCTTCTTAACAGTGTCTGTTATTTTGAAATAGCGCTGTTTTGAAATTGCGCCATAACGCAAATATGCAAATGAATCATGGGATATTTAAATCCCAGCTTCATTTGCAATTCTGAAAGAGGGTGCAAGTATAGACATACCCTCTCAGAGATAGTGTAGAATTGATGTTAACACAGATGACAGGGCAGGCAACCTTATTCCTCTTGGGGGAAAAGGGGCTTCAGTCCCTTCCTGGTCTAAAACATCCTCACTCCCCCTTGCCCAGCCGAGACTGACTCACCCCCACAGCCATTGCTCACTCACCCCAGGCAGCCCCGCCTCCTCTACTATCCTCCTACCAGGTCCAAGATGTTATCTCCTGTCACCTGGGACTCAGGAGGTGAGAGACTGCACATACTTCCCCAGTGAGTCACACCTAGCCTCCCACTCCTCATGCAGCTAGGGCATCAGGGCCTGGGGAAAATGAGGCACACTCACACAGCATCACTACAGAGCAGCATAGGACAGTAGGATCACATATAACCCCATAAGACAAACGGTGAATGCAACACCAGAGCAAACATAGGATTACAAAAGTAGACAGCACCCCCCACCATGTCATAGTGTGAAATTAGGTTAACTTTAGTGAACAAAAAACATGAAGTTGGTTACAAAAGGAAAGAGAAAGAATCATGAAAACCTTCATAAAATGTTATATTTTTTTCAATTAACCTTTTTGAATATTTGCTGCCAGCTCTAGTGTCCTGTAACAAATAAAGCCTGAACGTAGTATAATACATTTGTCAAAACAACAAATATGCCTGTTTGGGCCTTGTAGTGACATATGAGAAGGTCGGGGAGAGCAAGCTATGGAGGGAGGGGGAAAATGGGGTGAGCAGGGAGGCAGGGCCTTGGGAAGGGGCAGGATAAAAGGCCAGGGAAGGGTGTTCAGTTTGCTGAAATTAGAAAGTTGAAAAGCCTAGGAATCCCGGGGAGGCAGGAAGTAGGGGAAGGGAATAGAAAGCGAGGAACTTCTGCTGGCAGTCTTGTCATGGAAAAGGGGCTGTTGGATAAGAGCAAGGGCGGTTGGGAGCAGGAAGTAGGGGGGATAGATAGTGGGCAGGATTCCAGGGCCAAGGTCAGGGGTGGGAAGCAGGAGGTTAGGAAGGGGGTAGGGACTTAGCCACTCCTGGCTATCTGGAGTGGCACAGCTCCCCTACTCTTCCCTACCCAGCCCTCCATACAATTTCTAAATCGCAATGTGTCCCTCATGCCAAAAAGTTTGCCCACCACTGCACTAGGGTGACAACCTTCAAAAACAATAGTAAATCTGTGCTTCCCCTCATTAATAAAAAGCTTGACTTAGGGTTCAATTCTTCTATGTGAACTGAAATCAATGGGAGTCTCCCAGCAAAGTTCAGTGGTCATTGCAAAACAGGCCTGAAAGTCAAAAGTAGTTCTACACCTAGGGTACATCTAAACTACATGCCTCTGTCGGCAGAGGCATGTAGATTTGTTTTTTTGGCAAAGGCAAATGAAGCCGCGATTTAAATGATCGCGGCTTCATTTACATTTACATGGCTGCCGTGATAAGCCGACAAACAGCTGATCAGCTATTTGTCCGCTCAGCGCGCTAGTCTGGACGCTCCCCTGCCGACATCAAAGCCCTTTGTCGGCAGCCCCGGTAAACCTCATCCCACGAGGTATAACGGGGCTGCCGACAAAGGGCTTTGATGTCGGCAGGGGAGCGTCCAGACTAGCGCGCTGAGCGGACAAACAGCTGATCAGCTGTTTGTCGGCTCAGCGCGGCAGCCATGTAAATGTAAATGAAGCCGCGATCATTTAAATCGTGGCTTCATTTGCCTTTGCCTATGTGTCTAATCTACATGCCTCTGACGACAGAGGCATGTAGTCTAGACACAGCCCTATAGGAGCACATCCTGAGACTGTAGGTAAAGGCAGACTAATACAAGATTTTATATAAATATAGATTGCTAAAGAAAGGCCAGCATAAATGTATAAAAGTGTATGATGCTCTGTAACCTTTTCTTTCACTTGTGTTAATAAAATGGTAAACAAAAGGGAGACGGCAGGTACATTACAATTTTTTTTTTCCAAAAATGCATTGGGAAAAGACTTTCAAGATAGATTATTCATGAAAAAAATGGTAATACAAAAGTTACTGCTAGGGAAAAGAGCCAAAACTAATGGCTGCCTTTGAAAGAGGAAAGAATTTAACAGAGGCATTTATTTTAGAGATCAGTATTGTTCAATACATTTATGAAATTATAATATAAAGCAATGATACTCCTTCCTGTGTTCTAATGAACTTCCTTCAAGGACTTACTTCACATATTACAACTAAAATAAGAATTCAGGTAAGCCCAGATATATATGCTTGATTTTGCCTGCTAACCAGCCTGGGCATTTAGCACAGAAATACAATAAGTGTTACCCTGTAAAGTCTCTTTGTCAAATATTCCTAGTGAATCCTATATTGAGGAAGATATCTGAGTAAGAATCTTTACAACTGCAAAAGAACTAAATGCCCAGCCCAGAAAGCATATACTGCCATGAATTTGAAGTAAATGGCAAAGCTCATAGAAATAAAGAGTAATAGAACTGGAAGGAACTTAGGGTATGTCTACACTACAAAGTTAATTCGAACTAACATCCGTTAGTTCGAATTAACTTTGATAGGCGCTACACTAATGCTCCGCTAGTTCGAACTTAATTCGAACTAGCGGAGCGCTTAGTTCGAACTAGGTAAACCTCATTCCACGAGGACTAAGCCTAGTTCGAACTTACTAGTTTGAATTAAGGGGTGTGTAGACCCTTAATTCGAACTAGTGGGAGGCTAGCCCTCCCCAGCTTTCCCTGGTGGCCACTCTGGCCAACACCAGGGAAACTCATATGCCCCCCTCCCGGCCCCGGACCTCTTAAAGGGGCACGGGCTGGCTACGGTGCCCGTGCCAGGTGCAAGCCTGCCAGCACCCAGCTAGCAGACCCTGCACCTGGCACGGCTCGAGCCAGCCACCCGATGCCCCCCAGCCCTCCCCCTCTTCCCGGGACCAGGCTGGCAGCTCCCGGGAGCTTGCCCAGGACCGCAAGAGGCGGGCACCCGCCTGGTCTAGTGCGGACATCATGGACCTTGTCCACGACCTCCACACTAGGCACAGGAAAGTGTCCATCTAGGGCAGGAGAGCTGCCAGCCTGGCCACCCAAGAGCAGGTTGGCATGAAAATCAGGGTGGCCCACTGAGACCCCCGACCCTGAGCCCTGAGCTTACAATGGCCGTACTGGTCAGACCAAAGGTCCAGACCAAAGGTCCATCTAGTCCAGTAGCCTGTCTGCCGACAGTGGCCAACCCTATGGACCCTGGAGGGGATGGACCGAAGACAGTGACCAAGCCATTTGTCTCGTGCCATCCCTCTCCAGCCTTCCACAAACTTTGGGCAGGGACACCACTCCTACCCCCTGGCTAATACCACTCCATGGACCCAACCTCCATCACTTTATCTCACTTCTCTTTAAACTCTGTTCTAGTTGTAGCCTTCACAGCCTCCTGCAGCAAGAAGTTCCACAGGTTGACTCTTTGCTTTGTGAAGAACAACTTTCTGTTACTAGTTTGAAGCCTGCTACCCATTCCTTTCCTTTGGTGTCCTCTAGTCATTCTATTATGGGAACTAATGAAGAACTTTTCTTGATGCACCCTCTCCACCCCACTCATGCTTTTATAGACCTCTATCATATCCCTTCTCCATCTCCTCTTTTCTAAGCTGAAAAGTCCCAGTCTCTTTAGCCTCTCTTCATATGGGATCTGTTCCAAACCCCTCATCATTGTAGTTGCCCTCCCCTCTCCCACCCTCTCTCTTCCCATCTCCCACCTCCTTTTCCCAGTCTCCCCCAGTTTTGTTCAATAAAGAGAGATTCTATTTTTGAACACACGTGTCCTTTATTTAGTACATCAGGAAGGGGGGCTAGGGAGGGGTAAGTGGAAGGAGGTGAGGGAGGAATGGGGTACGAGCCCCCGATGGGGAGGACTGGGCTGTCTCTGCGGGCTTCTGGGGGTGGAAGCTCTCCTGCAGCCCCCCAATTGCCCCCTCTTCCCAGATGGCAGCCCGCCGCAAGTGCAGCCGGTCTGATGGCCGAGTGCTGTGATGTGCCCAGTGTGGGCACTCAGGTCACTCCAAGCCAGGACTGCTTTTCAAGCGGGGCACCCCTGAGAACTGTCTGTCCGGGGTGGGGGGTCGGGTCCCTTTAAGCACAGCCCTCGGCTAGCCTGAGACAGCAGCTCCACGCTCTAAGTCCTCATCTGATGCCCTGCCGGCACTGCTTCCGGCCATCCTTAACCCCGGTTCAGGGTCCACTCTGTGTGGACATGCTAGTTCGAATTAGCAAAACGCTAATTCGAGCTAGTTTTTTAGTCTGGATGCATTAGTTCGAATTAGTTAGTTCGAATTAACTAATTCGAACTAAGTTAGTTCGAATTAGCTCTGTAGTGTAGACATACCCTTAGAGAGGTCATCAAGTCCAGTCCCCTGCACTCATGGCAGTACCGAGCACCATCTAGACCATTTCTGATAGACCATGTCTGACAGCTGTTTGTCTAACCTGTTCTTAAAAATCTCCAATGATGGAGAGTCCACAACCTCCCTAGTGATTTATTCCAGTGCTTAACTACCTTTTAGGAAGTTTTTCCTAATGTCCAAACAAAAACCTCCCTTGCTGCAATTCATGGTGCTGCTTACTGGACTGGAGTCCTGCTTAACAATAACCTGACAAATTGAGTAATTCTATACCTTCTTCAGCAAACTACAAGAATTTCCCAGCATGGGAAAATACTTTGGAAAAAAGAATTAGATCTCATTTCTGTATTGAGTACACAGCTTTGTTAGTCATCATAGAATAACTCCATGGAATGGGAGATTCCTTAGAAGAGAAGTGAAATTTTAGAACTGTAGGTGTACAAGACTGCCAAGAACAATGAAATGGCTGGGAACCCAGAGAGACTGCATACAAAGAAGTCTAACCAGCCCCTAAATATCCCTCTCCCAGTCTGGTCTCTGTGGTCCCCATCCATCCATCCACACACCAACCCACTTCCATTGACTATTAACCTTAGTATCTGAGCAGCATCTTCTATCCACTCTCCCCTTTCCCTAACCTTATTCATCAAGTCTGTGCTCTCTATGCCTCTATGCCCACCTTACTAAGAAAAAATAAAACAAAAACATGTGTCCCTAAAGGCAAATAAGCCTTATTTCCCTACACATTGAAGTGTTAACAAAAACAAACTAAAAAATGTACAGCACTACCCCCAAAAAACCCACCTTTAATAATTACAGAAATAAAAAATCAAAGCTAAATTTAATTGCTGAATCGCTCTGTTTTTGATACGCCCATCTTTGTTTGTAGATCATGTTTCAAGATTGAAAATGCTTTGGGTTAGAGAATTTACCTTCTTACAAGTTTAGATCCTCAGTTGGTACATCTTCCTCAGTTGATAATCTTTCGAAAAAGCCTCTTTCGAAAGAGAGCATCTAGACTACAAGTCACTTTTTCAAAAAAGCGAGCCCTTTTTTCGAAAGAGAGTCTAGATGCTCTCTTTTGAAAAAGCACAGTTTGCATTCAATAGTGGCTTTTTTCGAAAGAGTGCTTTTGAAAAAATACATTATTCCTTGCAAAATGAGGTTTACTATGATTGAAAAAACTGCCACAGTCTTTTGATTTACTTTCGAAAGAATGCAGCTACAGTCTAGAGGGAGGTGAAATTTTTTCAAACTTGGTTTGGGTCGCCTTCTGGGACCTCGCTGTCTTGGTCTGTTGTCTTCATAAGGCCTCTGTCGTCGATTGTATTGTCCATACCGATATCGATTATATGAATTATATGGGGTGTATCACCTGTGTTTATAGGGTGGCGTGCACATACCTAGCGTGCAAAGTGTGGACTTAGAATTTTTGCTGTTGTGGAGCATTTCGTCCGTAGTGGCTGCAAATAGCTTTTGTTTGTCAAATGGCAAGTCCTCCACTTTGGGCTGCAGTTCGCAGGGAACTCCAGACGACTGGAGCCAAGAAGCTCTGCGCATCACCACCGCTGTAGCTGTAACCTAGTGAGTTAGGTTATGGGTGAGTGACGAGAAAGTCGTTGTCTTTTGAGGGGACAAAGTACTTTCTGTCAATTTTCCTGTTAGTTGGTAGGATGGATGCAGGCATCTTCCACAGATCTTCTGAGGTCTCCATGATTGCCTCGTCTATGGGTAGGGCAATCTTGCCCTGTAGTGTCGGATGTAGATTCTTTAACAATTGGTATTGTTTCTTCTGCACCTCTTGCAGGGAGACATTCTGGCTTGTCGCTACTCTCTTGAATAGTTCTTGGAACTGTTTTAGATCATCAATCGTTCCAGTGTCTGATAGTACTACGGCGTCCTCTGGTTGTGCATCAAGGGCATCAAAGTGTGTGATGTTTACTGACTGAGTATCTGAGTCATTGTCTGAGATTTGTCCCACCTCGTCCTCCGAAAAACTTGCTGGAGGTAGGGGTTGTGGCCGAGGCAAGCTTCTCCGGGATGCAGTGGAAAGAGGTGGGGAGCGGTGTCCATATGGCTCCCGGTGTTCCCACGGTCCCCATTGCGGTGGATAAGGTGGAGGTGGGTAAGGCCAGTATGGGTGCCATGGGCCATGTTGTGGCGGAGCCCTGTAATGGTGAGAGCGAGCCTTCCCAGGTGACAGATGTCGCGAGGAATAGACCGTGTGGTGGTCATCATCAGGAAGGGGAGCGTCGTGAAGAGACAACGGTGATATCGACCTGGGAGGGGATTGCCTTGATGGAGACCCCTCAGGAAAGTAAGAAGTAGAGGGCAGGCACAGATAATGACGCCTGCTGTATGGATCAGTCTCTTGTTGGGGCTGATCCCTAGGAGCCTCATCTGGCTGCTTGTCTGGCTGTGGGAGGACCAGCGGAGCATCAGTTGGTGTCAGTGGCTTCGGAGGCTGCCCATCCTTTTGCTGCGGTGCCGTGACTTTAAGAGGCACCACAACTTTAAGCCGTGGTGTAGCTTTCGGCGCTGCAGAGGCTTGAAGCGGCGCCGGGGCTGGAAGTGGTGCCGCGCTCTGAAGCAGCACCGCGGTTTGAATTGGCGTCGGCTTTTCATGCCGTAACGGCTGCTTAGAGCGCTCCCAGGGCCACTCAGCTGTTGAGCGCCCCGATACCGGCGCGGAGTGAGAGGATCGCCCTGAAGCCTTAGTGGCAGGGGACTTCCCAGCCTGGTGTGCCTCTCCTCTGTGTTTGGGAGAGGAAGAGGCTGGAAGAGAGCGGGATGGAGAGGTCTCGCTCTCGGGGTATTTCTGGAAGGCGTTGGAGGTTTTTCCACGGTGCAGATTGTTCTCCTGCAGACTGTAGAGCTTTTTCAAATAAAATCATCCTGAGGTGGAGCTCACGGTCTTTTCTGGCTCTCGCCGTCAGGGAATTGCTGTGGGTACAGTTGTGGGGAGAGTGGGTCTTCCCCAAACAGTCCAAGTGGCCATCTGAAGCCGGTATTGGGTCCCGGCATTGACCACACTTTTTAAAACCTGAGGAGCCGGACATTGCGGGCTCTCTCCCTCTTGAAATTATTATATTTATCTTCTATATTGTTATAGTTTATGTGGTTTTGCTTCTTCTTCTCTTTTTTTTTTTAAAGTCTTTATGTGTTTCTTGTTTTGAAAGGCGGGAGAAAGCCGGTTCTCCGGAGTCCCGGTCTGAGGTAAGTTCAAGCCCCCTGAGGGTGGGATTTAATTAAGTCTATTTTTCCTATTTCTAGGGTTTTTTTTTTATATAAAGAAACAAGGAAAGAGTAACTAGGATAAAACAGGGGAAGCTAACTATGCCTAAATAACTAAGGGGAAAGTAGTCAGATAGTCTGACAGGGAGTTCCTGGCTGCTCTGTCCGCTGACGAGGGCAGTTAAAGAGGAACTGAAAGGGAGGGGGTTGAGTCACGCTCCTCAGGAGGCGGGAAGGGCTCGAGACGCCTCCTGGGCATGCGTGGCTCAACAGGGGAAACTGCTATACAAAGCTCCGATCTGCGGCTCAAGGCAACCCTTCACCTACAATGGAGCACCCACAGGGACACTACTCAAAGAAGAATGCTATTTTACACTAACACATGGGCTGTGTCTACATTGGCCCCTATTCCGTAATAGGAATGCAAATGTAGCACTTTGGAATAGGCAAATCCGTGGGGATTTCAAGTAGGAATCAGAGATCCTCCGGAAAAGAGCTTATTTTCCGGAGGATCGCGTCCAGACTGGCGCTTTTCTCTGGCTTATCTACAAGCCGGAAAAAAGCGGCAGCCATGTTAATGCAAATGCCGCGGGGGATATTTAAATCCCCTACGGATTTGCCTATTCCAAAGTGCTACATTAGCATCCCTATTACAGAATAGGGGCCAATGTAGACATAGCCATGATGTATACAGTCCTGCTAAGAGCAGGAGCACAACAGTCTATTGTGTTTATTCTGATAGAAACCAAGACAAGATTTAATTTTTAAGCTCAATGGCCTCCAGTAAGAACTGAAGCAGAAACATATTTAAAAAAAATACTAGTCAGAATCATGGGCTTTATGGATAAAACTGCTTCAAAGCCAATTGTGTTATGCTAGATCAGATCTATGTTGTCAAATTTCTTTCTCCACAAGAAAAACAAATTGTTCTTCAGCTTCCAATAAACAGACATGTGGATGTATTCTTGTATATACCTACTACTGCCAATTGTTCAAATTGCAGGACAGTTTTGTGATATGGACAACTATTCATTAGGATTGAAGCTGAATGTACCAAACTCTTCCAATTTTTAATCTACTGTAAACTCAGATTTTAACCTAAATGCTCCCCCACTATTTAAAGAATATTGCACTTAAATACTACACTATCCATTCTCTCCAAATAAACCCTTTTGCTGCTAGGTGGGTGGGGGGAGCAGGAAGGAGAGAGACAGATCCTCAACTGGAGTACATTTGCATGGCTCTAATGTCTTTTACATCACTTTAGACCAGCTCTCCACTTACTGTGTTTCAGTGTTTTTTCCCACATTCTTGACAAACAGCTGCAATGATTAAAATCCTTAAAGCTCAACGATCAGGACTATATATTTGTGAATACAGCAAAGTCCTAGTAGAAAACATTTTTCAAAGGCAATTTTATAGTTTCATTACTTTTTTATTATTGATAACATTACTTTTTTCCCTATAGCAGTGATAGTATGTAAGAGGGTGTCACAGTTCTGAGGATATTTATTATTCAGTGTTTGCATGTATAATCTTCTAAAGTATTGCAGATTAGGAATGTATTAATAAACCAAAACTGAGTATACTTCATTCTTAAACCAGCTCTATGTAATACATTTATTAGTTAAGCTACTCATTACCACTTTCTAACATGTATAATCAAAGTACATAGTTCTACATGGATTTCATAAAACAGCTATCAAAATTAAATTATTCTGGAATATTGTGATGCAAACTAGCACAACTTGATTTGAGAGAAAAAAACCCACTATTTTCCTTAGCAGGTATTATAAATCTAACCCTAAATGCCATGATTCCTATTTCTTCTTTCAAAATAAGTATTTAATTTTAATTAATAGACTAATAGTTCATCACACAAGGAAAAAAAAATCTGAGCAACATGTTCAAAAAGGAACTAAAGTTTAACTTTCATGTTGCATTATATAGAAGTTGCTGAGTTTCAGACTAAGCTACTTTTTGTTGCCTAGTAATGTTTATAGCTACAATATTTAAATATACTTTCAGTAACCCTGATGTTATTACTAGAGATATTTACTTTTTAGCAGTTCATATGAATATGGCATAACAAAGTTGTTGTCTTTATTAGATGATAGACTTTTTGACCTGGTTCAGAAACATGATAATCAATTTAAATGAAATATTAACAAATTTGGAGAAACACCAAAGCTTTATTTGTGTATGGTTAAGACTAAACTGTATAGTATGCAGACAGCCAACTGTCATATAAAATTCAGCACTTGCAAGGTAACTGACTTCTTCTGAATTCACTCAGGCAGAAAATGAACAGCTGCCAATGTTGATCAGAAAGAAGTAATATGCTGCTTATAGGAATGAAATTCCCTTTTGTTTTCTTTTTCTTTAGTTGAAACAGAAAGGGAAGGACAGGCTAGTGTCTAGAATAAGGAACTCAGACTCCTGGGTTCTAGTGTCAGGGCATGCCATAGATTGTATGACATTCCATGGAAGCCTCTTTCTGTCTCAGTTACCTCATCTGTAAAATGTTGATTATGATACTTATTCAGTTCAAATATTTTTTATGAGACTTAATTTATTAATGTTTAAAATGAATGTTGAGATACTTGGATAAAAGATACAATATGAGTACAAAACATGATTTCATTTACTGCAATAAAAACAGAGCAAAATTCATCTAAATTATCATGTGGCCACAAGATGGGTCATTGGACTATCAAATCTGTTATCTGCAGCCAAGTGTTTTAGATAGGGCAGAATGGGAAAAAAATTCTCATCACTAGTAAAACCATCAAAAATAAGTGTTTTACTTTTCTGACCCTCATGTTTCCTGTTAGTTGAATGCTAATCTTGTATTTATTTTTAGGGGAAAAATTTCTGTAAGCAAAAAGTTTCCTTTTGATGATGATGATGAAGACGACGACGACGAAGAAGAAAAGCTGCATTTTGTGCAAAACTGCAGTACTTTTTCATAAGAATGACTACAGAATTGCTAGTTTGGGAAAATTCCTTACCATTATGGTATCACCATGCTGCATTCAACCTCATGCAAATTTGCAAATTCTGGTGAAAATCTTTGATTCTGACAAAGATTGGTAAAATGAAAGTTGCTATTTACAAACATGTAATTAATTTTAGAGGCTTGGGGTATAAATATCCTCAAAACATTATTCAGTGTTATAATTCATGCAAGCATTAGCTTGAAAGTGTCTTCGATATTACATTGTCACTCCAAGATGTAGCATGCTTAGGTGCTACTCATTAAATGTTATTAAGGGGTGACGTATCACATCATTTATTGCTTAGAAAAAGGTAGAAAGCCTTATATAGCTAACTTCTAATGCAAATAGCTTGTTTTATTCTATTTGTGCACTGTGTGTACACACAGGTTGAAGGGCTAATTTTAACCCTGGCATAACTCTATTGGCTTCATATATGAGTGTTGAATTTAGACCAATATGCCTTCTGTTTTATTTGTTTACAGATAGCAAAACAATAAATTCACCATATGGATGTCAGATCTATATTAACTGATGTTCCTTTTCACTTTATTTTTGCAAAAAGTAAATAATTTTTAAACCAGTTCCTAATTGTGCTCATATAATTTTGACTAGATCAATTATTTTAAATTTTGCTAAAGGTCCAGTTGAATACAATGGGTATGCAGTGAAGACGAATATGGTCTTCAATAATGAATTATTAATGTGTGCTAAAGGTAACTAGATTGATTTATGGAGATTGATTTATCTCCATTCAATTTTTGAACATCTACCTATCTAGCATTCTAGCTTTTGTGACTCTTGTAAAATTCTATAAACACTGTAGATCAAATTCCCTCCTCATTGACACTTCATTTTCCCCAATGAAAATCTGCTGAAGCATGTGAAGGGTTACACATGTGTAAGAGCTTGTCTATACACAGAAATTAACCAGGAAAAATACACCAAGTATTCAAGAATAAAGTGACTTTGTTTGTGAAATAGTGTCTACACAGGGGGCTATTCCAGAACAGTTATTCTGGCCAATTTTGCTATATAGACCAGCCCCAAGAGAGAAGGTGTCCAGGATTAAAGATAATCTAGCATTTTATATTGGCATGTTTTCAGAAATCAAAACAAAATAAACAATATCAAGTTATAATCTTATCTGAAAGCAGAAAGATTGTTCCTGCTTCTTTTCATGTTTACAGATCAGCTATTTCAGAATTAGGGGGAAAAGAAACAGGAAAGAAAATCTATAGTAGCTCTGTTATGAAACAACCTTTGTGCAATGGAGAGAAGCAGGAGAGAAAAAAGTAAAATGGCCAATTCTACTCCTGTTGATTTCAGAAAAAGTTGAACTGAGCTCAAACCTGGTTGCTCGCTTTATTCTTCTGTGGAGCTTCCTGACTTCATAAATAAAACTGATAAGATCTGGCCCAAATCAGAATCAGAAAAATAGAAAACAGAGAGAAGAGAAAGTATATAAGAAAGCAACCAGATCTCTTTTATTTCTCAGAGGAGCTGAATTCACATAACAGCTCACTGGCAATTAAAGAACAGACTAAAAACCTAAGATCATTAGTCCAATATAATCGCTCTGCTAGTTTTCAGAGTGCCAGTTGTCATGATAGCTGCAACATGAAACAACCAAGGAACACAGGGGGAGGCATAAGGCCCCAAATATTACTAAACTTCCATTCTTTTAATACATTTGCCAAATATAGGTTAGGGGAGATTTACAGAAAATACAGAAGCATCTACCAAAACATCAGATGGGGGTGGAATCAAGAGTACCTCAATGCTTATTCTTCAACACATTTAAAGAGTCACTGGTAGAAATTTAAGCCAGGAATACATGCCAGCTCCATTCAGGTGCATGAGATTCTTCCCTTAGACTCCAAAGGGCAGTGGATTGGGATATTTGCTACAGGAGATATGTTGGGGATTTTTGGAGCACAGAGAGCATCTGACCTATGTTAATGAAGAACTGGTAGGTTTTTTTTCTTACATGACAAGTTGACTTGCCCACAACATAGACCAGTCTGCCACTGAACCAGTGTCTGTGGATCTCTGGGGATTGTAGACCATGGACATTTTTGTCTCAACAGAACTTAAATGTGCAATATCAGCCAATCAAAGCTTTTCTAAATATACTTCTGGATAAAAATATTGGATTCAAGAAGTTCATGTTACTCAAATTACAACTACATTTTTATTCAAACAAAAGAGACATGATTGTCTCAGAGGAAGTATTGAGTAATACTGAATTATATTGGAATGTTACAAATGAAATCAGCGACAGTGTACTGCTGATGCATCTTTGAGAGAGGTCAGTCAAATGCAACATAATTTACAGAAACAATAGTTTCCTCCATACATATAAACAACATGACAATGTGAAGGTAATATGAAGTATTTATCAAATAATATCAGGATTAATTTTGAATATTTATTTTCATATGCAATAAGCTATTCCCAGCCCTCAAATGCAATGCTTTAATCTATATAAATTAATTATTAATTATTATTATTATACAGCAAGGTACCAAGCTAACCATAATTCCATTTAAGTTAGGCTGGAAAATAGTTTTTGTTCTTTTTTCAGCAGATCATATGCAATTTCCTTAAACTTTATTTACTAATCACTTTTCATACTAAAGGTTCACTTAGCAACTTGCTAGATTTTTTGTGTGTGTCATTCAGAGGAAACTGTACATGCAATGAAACTAGATTGCTAACTAGAAACCAGTTAATTAGAAACCAGCATTGCAATAGAAGAACTTGCCTCCTATAGGATTGGGAATCAAGAGTTCTGGATGTTTTGTGTTTCCTATACACATCTTGGGTGAAATCCTGGCCCTAGTGAAGTCAAACACAGGTTGTACCTCCCTAAACCAAAACCAGGACTCTCTGGTCCAGCAAGCTCAGTGGTCCAGGAGAACCATGGGTGTTCCTGGACCATAAAGCCCAGATAAGGGAGGCCAATAGTGGGCAGGGAGCTCAGGCAACATGGGGAGCCGAGTGCCAGAAGGTTTAGGTGGCATGGGGAATCCCACGATGCATCCGGGAGCCCTGCAGCAGGGGCTCTGGCGACATAAGGAGCCCCATGGCAGAGGACTCAGCAAGCACGGGGAGCTCCGGTGGCTAAGGGTGCCAGATGGTTTCAACAAAAATACTGGACACACTTGACATTACATCACAATCTACATTACATCTTATTTAGAAAATACCGGACATTTATATTTTCTCAATTTGTTTCCCGAACAGAAAGCTCAAATACTAGACTGTCCAGTTCAAAACTGGACACCTGGCAACCCTACAGGTGGCACGGCCAGGAGTCCCGCAGCAGGGACTCAAGTGGTGCAGAGAGCCCCGCAGTACAGCTAGAAGCCCTGTAGCAGGGGCTCACCAGTGTGGGGAGCTCTGGCAATGCAGCCAAGAGCCCCGCAGCAGGGTTTTAGGCAGCGCAGGGAGCCCTGCTGTGTGGCTAGGAGCCCTGCACCAGAGGGATCAAGCAGCACAGCTCAGAATCCCAGTGCTGAGGGGTCCAGCCAGGGCCAGCAGCACAGGTGGCTGAAGGCCATGGGGGCCAGTTAGAGCCAGAAGTGGAGCTGGTGGGTGCCTGTGACAGGGGACATTCCCTGTTCCAGCAAATTCCTTGTTTGGAACTGGCCAGGTCTTCATGGTGCCAGACCACAAAGGTCTAACCTGTAGAAGTTTTACTTTTGACTTCCATGGGCCCAGAATGTTATACATACATCCTCATGAAATCATAGGCAAGTAATTTAAATTCTCAGTGTTTCAGTTTCTGTACAATAAAAGTGCCTCTTCTACTTTGTTAATTAGGGCTTGTCTACAGTACAGAGAAGATCGAAGCTGCTGCAGCTAATCCTCCGGGGTTCAAATTACCAGGTGTAGTGAAGACCTGCTAATTTGAATTGAGAGGACACTCCTGACAGTGCTGGTAGTCCTGTTACTCACGAGGCATAAACTAAGTCAACAGGAGCGTGTGCTCCTGTCAACCTCCCGCTGTGTATATGGCGCCAAAACAGGATCTAAAATACTTGACTCCCGTTATGTAAATAACATAGTTGGAGTTGCGTATCTTATGTTAACTTTCCCCTTTAGTGTAGGCCTAGACTTAGAGACTAAATTCATTATTCTAGGAGATCATATAGAAGATGTGACAGAAAAAGCAAAGTATTAAAAGTATTAAGAGGTGAAAAAAATTATTTGCTTGCTGAATGACTTGAGCAGTGTTTCCCAATTTTATTTGGCCATGGAACCCTTTTAAACTCAAAGGAATTTTGCAGAACCCATAATAACCGTCTAATATATTGATCTGAAAAAGTAGACCACTAATAAGTAACGATAATAATAAACAAATGCTAAACAAGGTCATGACATCAACATTTAGTTTAATTGCACATATTTAAAAACAAAAATCACATAATATTATTTTTTAAAATCATAAAATGTTATTGTAATGGAATTTTTTTGCAGAACCCTTCTTTTCACTTTGTGGAACCCCGGGGTTCTGTGGAACACCATTTGGGAAACACTAGACTAGAGGAAAGAACATGGAGGATATGTCCATCAATGGTTTTTGACCAGGATAGGCAGGGATGTTGTCCCAAGCCTCTGTTTTCCAGAAGCTGGGAATGGGAGATACGGAATAGATAACTTGATTGCCTGTTTTGTTCATTCACTTCTCCTTGGGGTTAAATAGAGGGAAGCTACATTTTTGGTAATATTCACAAATTAAGAGTATGCACCTTATTAAAAAGAAACCCTTCTTTATTAATGTATTTTATAAGGACTGCTCCTATTGAAGTCCATGGAAAATCTTCCACGGACTTCATTAGGAGCAGGACTAGTTAACATAAAAATGGCCCTAGTGCCTCAGAGCCATGGTTTATCTAGACCAATATTCTGACTTTCAACAGAATTATAATCATTTTCCAGTCACATACCACCTAGTTCAAAGGGAATGAACAGAACAAAACACTTATGCAGTAATCCACTCCCCCTCATCCAGTCCCGGAAACTGTCAGAGGTTTAGGGACACCCAGAGCATGGGGCTGCATCCCTGACTAACAACTAACAGCCATTACTGGAAATATCTCCATGGACGTATCTAATTTTTTATGGAACAAACTTATAATTTTGACTTTCACAACATCTGTGGGCAATAAGTTCTACAGTTTGACTGTGCATTGTGTGAAGAAATGCTTCCTTTTGTTTGTTTTTAAATCTGCTAACCATTAATTTCATTCAGTGACTCCTGGTTCTTGAATCAGAGGGGTAGCTGGGTTAGTGTGTATCCAAAAAAAAAAAACAACTTAGGGTTTGAGATGCCACAGGACTCCTCAATGTTTTACTGAGTTTTGTGTTGTGTAAAGTCATAAATATCATTTCCTTATTCACTTTCTCCACCCCAATCATGATTTTATAAATCACTATCATATCCCCTCTTAGTCATCCATTTCTCAGGGTGAACAGTCATATTCTCTCCTTACACGGAAGCTGTTCCATAGTCCCAATAATTTTTGTTGCCCTTTTCTATACTCTTTACCATTTCTAACATAACTTTTTGAAATGGGGTGACCACATCTGCATGCAGTATTTAAGATGTAAGGATTAGCTGTTAGCTTTTCTGATTGCCATTGAGACAACTATCTACCAATGACTCTAAGATCTGTTTCTTGAGTGTTAATAGTTAGTTTAGACCCCATCATTTTGTATACATAATTGGGATTATATTTATACTATGCATTGCTTTGCATTTATTGCGCTGAGTTTCATCTGACGTTTTGTTGCCCAGAGACAAGGTGGATGAAGTAGAATTTTTGTTGGTAAGAGAGATAAGTTTTTGAGCCACATAGAATTATTATTTATACGCAGACCTTTACATAGCTCAAAAACTCTCACCAACTGAAGTTGGTCTAATAAAGAATATTACCTCACCCATCCTGATTCACGAAAACCCTGGGACCAACATGGCTACAGTTGTACAGCACAGAACAATTTTTGGTCCAGTCACTCGCTTTTGTTAAATCCCTTTTTAATTCTTTGCAGTATGCTATGAACTTGACCTTGAGTAATTTTGTGTCATCTGCAAACTTTGCCATCTTATGGTCATTTTTTTCCCAGATCATTTATGATTCATACTAATGAAAACACTCACATAAAACACACTATATTGTCCTTATTGTTATATTTATTTTCTCTGGAAAAATTGTACAATTGTTATTATTACAAAAGTGTCTAGAGGCCTCAAATAAGAACTACAGTATTATATTAAGTTATGTAAATGTACAGAGTAAAAACACAAAACAGTCTCAGTCCCAAATAGCTAAACTTGCAAGTGAGTTGCAGGTGCATGGATTCACTCACCTAAGAACAACTTGCAGAACTAACTAGAATAGGGATGGGCAATACATTTTTTTTTGGGGGGGGGGGCACTCCAAAATTTTGGAAAGCAGTCAAGGTCCGTACTTTTCTGTGAAGGAGATGCAGAGACAAGGGTGGAGGTTAGGTGCGGAAGGGCCCACGGTGTAAGGGACTGAGGTGCAGGAGACAACGTGAAGTCTGAGAGGGAGTTTGAGTGAAGGAGGGGATTGTGACCTGGGTCAGGGGACTGGGGTGTAGGGTAAGGAAGGGAGTATGGGTGCAGAAGAGGATTCTGGCCTGGGGCAGGAATGTAGGAGGGAGGGAGTCTGGGAGTGAGTTGTGACTTTGGGCAGGGGGGTGCAGATGGTTTGGATGGATACCTGGGGGAGGAAGTTGGGGTGCAGGAGGGGCAGGGGTGCCAGAGGCAGGCTCTGACTGGGAGGCACTTACCTAAGCATCTCCTGGCCAGCAGCCCTTCAGCACCCCCAAGGCAGATCACTTTAAGCTGCAGGTTTGCTATCTCCAGGTGGCTCTCAGCTCTGGGAAGGGGAAGAGGTCTTGTGCTACGCCATCCCCCAGGCTAATCTCTCACCTCCTTTTGGTTGGTTGTTTACAGCCAATAGGAGCTGAGAGATTGGCAGGAGTCAATCCATATTGGTCAGTAGTTTCCAGTCTATAGGAGATGAGGATTGGGCTGGGGGACAGGACATCACACAAAGCTTCCCACTCCCTGAAGAGCAGAGAGCTGCACAGACTGCACTTTAAACCATAGCAGCTGCATGCCTGAGGGTCCCAGCAAGGTAGTCCGTGGGCAGGATCCAGCCCCTGAGCCGTATTTTGCCCAGCACTGAACTAGAATCTTATGAGAAGGTCCTTCCCCACTGAAGATATGGAGTAAATTAGAGCTCACTTCTGACAGGCAACAAGCACCCTGCATACCAAATAGAATGGCTTACTCAAAAATTTTATAGGATTTAGTTTATCTGACATAGGCCAGAGAATAAAATCCTGGCTCCACTGAAGTCAATGAGGATAAAATTTCACCTCAATTGCTTTTGACAAAGCTATATATTTTCATTTTCAGAACTGTGATTCTAAATTATGATACCTGTGTTGTCCAGATTTGCCAGACATTTTGTTCCAGACAAAAGATATTCAGAGGTAAAGACCAAATCTCCCTCTTTCTAATGTGTACATTTACATTATTTAAATTGCACCTGTAAATTCAGGAGTAGAATAGGAAAAATCAAACTGCCATTTAAAAAATTGTAAGTATTTATTTATTTTTGCTATCTCCACCACAGAGTGTAGGGCGCTGCTAACAATTGCTTCTGCAGCTGAATCTTGTAAAACAATACCTTTATGTTTGGTACCTACTGAAAGACCATATAGCTCCTTTATGACCACTCTGTAGAGGACAACATAATCAAATTGGTAGAGCATGCTTTGAGATCAAGTAGAGAATCCTAATGTTGCTATTTGTACATTTTAGCTCTACCTTGGCCAATATGTCATCATTAACTACTTTCTTCCATATATGGGTGAACATAATTCAAGTCATTGTTTCTTGCTTTTATACATTTTGGTTGCCATTCACACATATACATTTTCCCATTGTATTTTCCTGTCATGTTGTATGACAGGTTCAAAAAAAGTGTTACCTTCTGAAAATTGTGAAAGGATCAAAGGCTCAATTTTGCAACACCCAGGTTTAAGTTACTGGGTGAATGCTTTGATGTGTTGGATCAATTTTGGCATTCAGTCAGGGTGCAAGAATAGGGGAGACCTGGAGGCCATGTCCTTCCCGTAGGCCTCACCTCTTTCCCTTTTTCTCCTCCCTCTCCCTCCCACCAAGGGTTCTGATTTGGTGAACTGTAGTTGTTGCAAATCTTGCTACAGATAGTGGTATTCTCATGGAAGATGCGACAACTGGAACAGCCTGATGGGATAGCAATCGAGAGAGATATCCACCGATCCTTTTGATAATATATTACAAAGCCATTTTGGCTTCAGAAGGCAAATTAGAGCCTTAATCATCTGGAAGCTTGTTTTGCCTCAGTAAAGTCTCTTCGGTCTTTGACTTACTCAGTGTGGTTCAACCAGTAAATTAAACGTTTGTATCATTATGTTCCCATCCCCAATCAGTTATGTTAACGCCTCATCTACTCAGGCTTGTGAAGCCTTTTTTTTTCCTTTTCACAGTCTCATTTACTTCAAAGTGCTCAAACCCATGATTCATGGACACTTTTCTGAATTGGGACTTATGATTGTCACACAGACAATCATTGCCATGGACATGGTCAGAACTCAGACTGTCCAGGATCCCTACTCTTTGCTCATTTCACCATTCCACCAGCCACTACTGTAGGGAAGTTACTTATAGTCATACCTTCCTCACTAGAGACAGTAAGAATATCTGAACAGAGATGTAATATTCTTCACTTCTCCTGGCCCTACCAAAATACACGGTGAATAGTTCCCAACATTATTTATTGCAATATATAAAATGTATACACGAGTACTGCTGACCTCAAATGTTCAAAAAATCACACAAGAAGATAATGAGACTGTCTTAAATTAACCTGAGAATTTTTTTTAAAGTCACATTTTTAATTGCTTTCTGGGTTTTGAGCCTTTAAGATATACTGAGGTCATATTTTCATACTTTCCTTCTCAAAGGCAAAGGCACCATTTTGAGCACATGCGGGAGGGGAGGCAACAGCAGTGTGCTCCAGGATGCAGCTAGCTTTTCATCCCATTCCCCAGACTATCAGGGAGTGAGGGAAAAGTGCTTGTAGTCTATGCATTCCTCTCACACCTGGCTGGTGAAGGGAGATCACCAGCTATGTGTGAGAGGCATGCACAGAATGCAAGCACTTTCCCCTCGCTCCTTTAGCATCCAGGGAAAAGGATGAAAAGCTAGCCATGGCGCGGTGTACCCAAAATGGCACCCAAAATGGTGCCCTTGCACAAAGAGCTAGGTACTATAAAAAACAAAAAACAACAAAAATTGGGATTCTCAATTGTTCACTTGAATCTGGAGCTGTCTTAATGAAAAATACCAATTATTGCAAGACATATGATAAGATTGCAAGAATTGTCAACTCTGGATACTAAGTTCCTGTCCAGGGCTTTAAGTGCCCCTACCAAAAATTAAAAATACAATTAAGTAAAAAATTAAGCTAGTCAGCCGATCCTCACCCCCAAGCCAATGAAAATGACTATCTACACTTATTCCAAATAAATAATCTTTCTCCAATAAGTCAATATCCTATTCTTTTTCACCATGTTTCAAAAGCAGATTTTCATACAACTTCTCATATCTATTTCACACTTACTTGCATTCGCTTCATTGTACTGTACATTTTCATCCTAGTATCCCACAATGTCCACCTCCCCCCCCCCCCCCCCAACCATCTCAATGTTTTATATGACTTGGGCACTAGCCCATCCAGAATTTCCATTTGCCTTGAGCAAGTAATTCTGATAAGCACTGAACTGGGTACACGTGCCTTCCCACACTGCAGCCTGAGTCTTCTGACAACTTTCTGCCAGTGGGACTACTGTACTAGCATTTTTTGTTTATGGAGAAAATCAGGAATGAGGGTTGTACATATTCTGTACATGCTCTTCACTGTGAAGAGGGTGCAAAGAAATTAATTAGAAACAGATGAGAAACCATTATTTTTTCTCTCCACTCGACCCCTCTTTTATGACAATGTCACTTACTAAAATAAGGTAGCTGAAGACCTGATCCCTCAACAAAGGAATGCTGAAGTAGTTCCATAGTTTCGTAAAGAAATGTTTATATAAGAAACAGATAATGAAGTTCTTATGAAAGGAGGAATTTCTGTAAAACTCTGATAACAGGCTGGGAAAAAGTGAGTTTTGCCAGCTTGTTCAACACATTTATTAACCATATTCTTCAGTCCTTATGATGTTTCACCATAAAAAATCAGAAGTCTCAAAGTGAATTCAGATTCAGCCTGACCTTTAAAAATTGAATGTGATACATGGTGTTTTGCTCAAATAAACTCTGTTTCAAAGGATTTCTGTTAGAACAATAAAAGTTAAGTTTGATGTATACCATATGAATTTTTAAATTTAGAGTGACCTCTGACAAAGAGGAACAAGGCAAACCTTGTTTATTATACAAGTTGTTCAACTGAATATATACTTTAAGGGTCAGATTCTTAGCTGGTTTCCATGGACACAGAGTTCTAGGACCACAAACCATTGGTGCTTATTTTTGGGTTAAATGCACAGATTGTGTTTGGCTTAAACTGCAGCAAGGGAGGTTTAGGTTGGACATTAGAAAAAAGTTCCTAACTGTCAAGGTAGTCAAACACTGGAATAAATTGCCCAGGAAGGTTGTGGAATCCTCATCTCTGGAGATATTTAAGAGTAGGTTAAATAAATGTCTATCAGGGATGGTCTAGACAGTATTTGGTCCTGCCATGAGGGCAGGGGACTGGACTCGATGACCTCTCGAGGTCCCTTCCAGTCCTAGTATTCTATATTTGTTCTTAACAGAAAATCATAGTGAAACGATACAAGAAGAATGTTTATAGAAAAATAGATTTTTTAATGTTTGGATTATTCCTTTTAGATCTGCAAAGTTGATAAATCTAAACAGTATTTACAATCAACCTGAAAACTTCCAGAACAATTACTAGCATTGCCTTCAATCCCTCAGTATGGGCAACAGACTAATCTATGTGGTGGAGACCGCAGGATTGAGATCACAAATGCAATCGTTGACATGCAGATGAACTCATCCTTCCCTGGCTCTGAACACAATCAAAATACGAAGGGATTGGGGAGGAGGAATGCAGAAAAACAGGTAATCTCTCATTTACACACAATTAAATTAATCTTAATTTAAAAGTAATTGTACTGCTAAACAATAGAATACCAATTGAAATGTATTACATATTTTGGTGTTTTCAATTACAACACAGAATACAAAGGGGAGGGGAGCAAAGTATGAGCTGCGGGCCATGTCCAACTGCCGAGCTTATGCCCAGAGAGGCTAGCTCTGGCTTCTCCCCGCTGTCCCCCATCCTCTGCAGCCTCAGTTCCCTGCCCCACCAGTGCTGATGGTCTAGGTGGCATGGCTATGAGCTCTGGCTAAGCGGCATAGCTGCAGCTCTGGGCAGCAGGAAGAAAGGAGAGTCCCAGGAGAAGGGGGTGGGAGCAGGGGGTGTTGCATAGAGGCAGGAGTTTCCAGGGGGCCGTCAGGGAAGAGATAGAAGTTGAGGAGTCCTTGGGGATGGTCAGGTGGTGAGGGCTGGGCCTCCCCTATTCATTTGGTGAGACACAGCCTCCCCTAGCCTTCTCATTGAGCCTTCTAAAATTTTTTTGAACCCCAATGTGGACCTGAGGATAAAAAGCTTGCCCCATCCAGTGTACAGTGCTCACTTTATATTATTTTATTGCAAATATTTGAACTGTAAAAATGATAAAAGAAACAGTATTTTTCAATTTACCTCATACAAGTACAATATTTCTATCGTGAAAGTGCAACTTACAGATGTAGATTGTTATATAACTGCACTCAAAAACAAAACAAAAAAACTTTACTCCCTACAAGACTGATCTGTCCTACTTCTTTTTCAGCCAATTGCTAAGATAAACTACTTTGTTTACATTTGTGGGAGATAATGCTGCCTGTATCTTATTTACAGTGTCACCTGAAAGTGAGAACAGGCATTCATGTGGTACTTTGTAGCAGCCATTGCAAGCTATTTACATGCCAGATATGTTAAACAGTCACATGCTGCTTTGTGCTTCAGCTACCATTCCAGAGGACTTGTTTCCACGGTGATGATGCTTGTTAAAAAATAATGCTTTAATTACATTTGTGACTCAGCTCCTTGGGGGAGAATTGTATGTCTCTTGCGCTGTATTTTATGCACATTGTGCCATACATTTCATGTTATAGCAGTCTTGGATGACGACCCAGCACATGCTGTTTATTTTAAGAATACTTTCATGTAGATTTGATAACACACACAGAAAATACTAATATGACATTTCCAAAGATAACTACAGCAATTGACCCAAGGTTTAGGAATCTGAAGTGCCTTCCAAAATCTGAGGGGCAACATGTGGAGCATGCTTTCAGAAGTCTTAAAAGAGCAACATTCTGATGCATCAACTACAGAACTTGAACCAGGAAAAAGACAATCAACCTTCTTCAGGTGGCATGTGACTCAGATAATGAAAATGAACATCTGTCAGTGCACATTGCTTTGGATTGTTATTGAGCAGAACTCAAGAGTGGCATTGACACACGTGCTAGAGTTGCCAGGTGTCCGGTATTCTCCCGGACAGTCTGGTATTTGTGCTCTCTGTCTGTTAAAAAAAAATCAGAAAATACCGGACATGTGCAATGTCCGGTATTTTCTGATTTTTCCGGCTGCGCACTGGACAGAAGCCTGGTGTGGGCGGGGGGAGCGGCTGGAAGGTGGGGCCATGATCGGCGCTAAGAGTCTGTGATTGCGCAGAAGCCTGGCGGGGGCGGGTGGAGTGGCTGGGACTCCCAGCCACTCCTCCCACCCCTGCCATGCTTCTGCACAATCACAGGTTCCCAGCGCCAACCGCGGCCCCACCTTCCAGCCTGGGAGTCCCAGCTGGGAGGCGGGGCCGTGATCACCACTCTAGGCATGTCAGAAGCCCAGAAGCCTAGCAGGGGCAAGAGGAGTGGCTGGGAGGCAGGGCGCGATCGGCGCTGAGAGTTCTCTACAATCATTTCAGCTGCAGGATAAAAAGGAGTTCTTCTGAATTCTTCTATAGCCTTAGCTTTAGAGGAATAGAAAACAATGAAAATAGTATGTACATTTACACAATTACTTCTAAGCCCCTTTACATTGAGATGGTGTAGAATTAAGACTGTTTATAATAAAGTTAAGCATTAAACATAGCATGCGTGGTTATTTTTTCTTTGCTCAACAAATTTTTAGCCTGCGTGACAGGTATTTTTTGGGAGACCATCTGGCAACCCTACCCACATCCTCTGGAATGGTGGTTGTCACATGAAGGAACATATTAAACTTTTACAGATCTGGCACGTAAATATTTTGTGATACTGGCTACCAGAATGTCATATAAACACTGGTTTCACTTTCAGGTGGCACTGTAAACAAGAAGCATTCTTCAAATGTAATGAACTTGTTTGAGTGGACCTGAAGGATTTAAAATTGTACACTGTTTTATTTATTAATGCAGTTTTTTGTACATGTTTCTTACTATATATTTTAGAAATGTTTGCTGGTCTGTCTGCAAATACAGGCAGTCCCCGACTTACGCGGATCCGACTTATGTCGGATCCGCACTTACGGGGTCCGCCACCTCGACCTCCGGGGCGAGAAAAGCTGCTCCCGGTGCCCCTGGTCTGCTGGGGACCATCTCCAGCAGACCAGGGACACTGCGAGCAAAGCCGCAGCGGCGGCGGGTCCCGCGCCAGAGCAAAGCCTCAGAGGCGCAGCACCCCGCCGCTGTGGCTTTGCTCCCCGTGTCCCTGGTCTGCTGGGAAGGGCGCAGCTAGTGTGCCCCCCCCCCAGCAGACCAAGCTTTTGTTGTGGACCCTGGGGCAGAGCAGCTGGGGCTCTGCCGGTTGGTCCCGCAGCGCCACTCTGGGCACTACTGGACCAACCCGGCAGCACCCCAGCTGCTCTGCCCCAGGCGTCCTGATTCAGCCGCTGCTGGTCAGTTTCAGCAGCGGCTGAATCAGGACGCCTGGGGCAGAGCAGCTGGGGTGCTGCTGGGTTGGTCCAGTAGCGCCGAAGAGCGGCGCTACTGGAGCAACCCAGCAGCACCCCAGCTGCTCTGCCCCAGGCCTCCCCAAGTCAGCCGCTGCTGAAACTGACCAGTGCTGACTACAGGAAACCCGAAGCAGAGTTGCTCTGCCCCGGGCTTCCTGGAATCAGCCGCTGATCAGTTTCAGCATCAGCTGACTTGGGGACTTGGGGTTCTTAAGTTGAATCTGTATGTAAGTCAGAACTGGCGGTCAGTTTCAGCAGCGGCTGAATCTGGACGCCAGTTCCGACTTACATACAGATTCAACTTAAGAACAAACCTACAGTCCCTATCTTGTACGTAACCCAGGGACTGCCTGTACATTTGTTCAAGAACTCTTCCTAGATGGTAAGAGCGAGGACCCCCAAATTTGGTATGCAGCTTCCTCTTCTCATAACTAAAAGCAAAGTGAGGGTTTGGTTGTGCCAGGATAATGGAATGTGCCTGGAATGTGATTGTTTCATATCAAACAGAAAGGGAGGGATGTGATAGCAGTGACAGTTATACTTACGCATAACCACACGGGAGAAACACACACGGGGACAGGAATGACCAGAGGGGGGCAGCAAGGGCTCCAGTGAGCAGCTGTTGGCTGGCAGCACCCCAGCTAGTTCTGGAGAGCAGCTGCTGGCCACCACGTGGCTGCCTGCTGCTCTGGGCCAGCCCCAGGGAGTAGCTGGCGCGTGGCATCCATGGTCTCTACCACCCACGGCCAGCCCTGGGGAAAAGCTGGTGGCCGCTCCCAGCCCAACATCCCGAAGCCTCTGCCCTGACTCCAGAACTCACCCCACTGCCAGCTCCCTGCCCTGAAGGATCTGAGTAATACCATGTAAATATTGTCGTAGTTTTGTATTTGTAAGTTCAAGTTTCATGAGTAAGAGATTTCACTCAGCAGTTGTGTTAAGTGAATTGAAAAATACTATTTCTTTTGTTTTTTTACAGTGCAAATATTTATAATAAAAATATACAGTAAGTGAGCACTGTACACATACTATTCTGCATTGTAATTTAAATCAATATATTTAAAAATGTAGAAAATATTTAAAAATATTTAAATAAACGGTATCCTATAATTAACAGTCTGATTAACCATGATTAACTTTTAATCACATGGTGAATCATGATTTTTTTTTTTATAATAACTTGACACCCCTAGTCAAAATGATATTCAGATTCACAACAAAATACAACGCCTTTCATAGATATCAGATACTGCTGTACAGTCTGGAAATACAATACTATACCATCAATTATTTTACCCAAAACATCATTAATCATTTATGAACTTCATATGCTTTCCTCACAGCAAAATATAATAGATGACAGAAATGTTATTAACTTTTTCTACTGGAGAAAAAAAGCCATGTGATTTGATCATTATATGGCAAAAGGGCTACAGCCACAATTTTATGAGGTAAATAGGCATATTTCCAACTCTGCAAGATATGCACATTATGCCAGCCTAACATCCATTAAAAAGACAAGAAGTAGTTGGCCATATGCTGGCTCCCCTCTGGAGTATGGGCAGAAGCAGATCTGACTGTGTATGCTGACAGATTAAAAGACGACAGTTTATTCTTTTGAAGTATGTAAACTAGGCAAATCTTAAAGCTGGATATATAATATGCCTTTCAAGGCAACAACTTAGAAAGGCAGCCTACGTAACTAGTCCAAGCCAGGAACAGCTTGGATTCATGGCATTGCAGAGAGAACATTTCAGTACTGCCTTCTCAATCTGCTCCTTCTGATGCCTTGAACAATGACATCCTACCCTACCCATTCTACCACAACACCAGGTGGTGATGAGGTCAAAAGGAATGTTTTGGATTTTGACTGAACTGAAACAAATTGAGAGCCCAGTTCAGAGGAGATAAGGCAGCTTATGTCACTTAGGTCTCTGCTAGTTGTTCTGAAGCAGCAAAATATTTGAAAGGAATGTCCAGCAACATATTTTGGGAGAATATTCTGTAGTGTCTTATTTTCCAGTTACATCATATAGGGTACGTCTAGACTACATGCCTCTGGCGACAGAGGCATGTAGATTAGGCTACCCAGCACAGGAAAATGAAGTGGCAATTTAAATAATCGCCGCTTCATTTAAATTTAAATGTCTGTCGCGCTGAGTCGATCAGCTGTTTGTCGGCTCAGCGCAGTAGTCTGGATGCTCTGCAGTCGACATCAAAGGTAAACCTCATCCCAGGAGGCATACCTGGGAGGTCGACAAATGCCTTTGATGTCGACCGCAAAGCGTCCAGACTACCGTGCTGAGCCAACAGCTGATCGGCTCAGCGTGGCAGCCATTTAAATTTAAATGAAGCGGCGATTATTTAAATTGCCACTTCATTTTCCTATGCTGGGTAGCCTAATCTATATGCCTATGTCGCCAGAGGCATGTAGTTTAGCCATAGAGACTAGAGGGAACTCAAACATAAGTTCACAGTAGAATTTTGTGTGAATATGTTAATTTAAAAGTGTGTGTGTCTATGCGGGGGGGGGGGGGAAGGGAAGGTAGGCTTTATGTTGATGGAAATGACATTTGTGTCTAAAAGAATAAATTAAGGAATTGATTGCTCCAGATTCAACTTATTGCATATCATCTTCATACACTATTCAAAGAGAATAAATCCATACTCACAAAACCCCCTACCATCAAGCTATCTAGGAACAGATATGATACCCTAACACGAAGATCTCTCTGTAGAAGGAGTCTAAGTAACTAAAGCATAAAATCCCAGCCCCTCTGAAGTCAATGGGAGCTTTGCCATTGATTTCAGTGTACTTCTCATCACAAAGAGAAAGTTATAAGTGGCAAACAAAACAATTCCATATTTCTCACTATTTTACATAAAATTAAATACTTTCCTTGTACTGTATATCCAGAAGCCTAAGTCAGATTGACAGAAATTTTACTGTGAATTATTCTCTGTTGAATTTTGGAAGATACAACGACCAAAATTAATGTAACAGAAAAATTTGAATGGTGAGTAAGACTGATATTTCTTTTTCTGTTAGCATTATTAGGAGAACACTTATTATTTCTCAGGAGCATCTGCTTCTGAAGTGATACAACAGAATAAAAATTGGCAACTGGTACTTGAAAGTTAATCTCAAAGGTTTATTGTAAGACCAAAGTTCACATTTAGCAGCTGTCAATTCATAATAGATAACTGTAATAAAAATCAGGGGAAAAAACCAGAAATCTTGCCTTTCTGAAAGGACAACTGGGGCTAGAATGCTTTTGTTATTGTGTGTGTGTGTGTTTGATTTTCAAGTGTATTCAAAAGTGTATCTTTCATTAAGATATATTTCATTCAAGCAAGCAGATAGCTAACCAGGAACAACATTCTAAAGAATATTTGTACTTGCACCACAGTACTGCCTTTGAACCTTTTATGTCTTTACATTTTTCAGGTTTGGTAAAGTTAAACTGCAGACAGATCCTAATTTAATGCACCGACCAGTCCACACAATCTTTCACCATCTATCAAAAAACCATCCCGCAGACAATAGCTACTTAACAAACATTATTTGAACTAAATACTCAAATGTCTAACCTACAATTACAGCAACTGCTTGACACTTTCATAGTTAAGTTGGTGTCAGCATTTCAGCTATTAACTCAGATGTACATGGATTTATAATTGGTCCTTGGCCTAAAAAAGAAAGAGCTTAGTTCTGGATAGATTTGCTGCAATTGTTGACATTCTCTAATAGCGATATGTCGGAATAAAGACATGAAAGATGGGGACCAAGTAAATTGATTAATTTTTATTGGCTTGATTACTAAATCGGTATGGCTGCTGCTGGCGCAGTCCTGATGTTGTTCGGGCTGCGAGGTGTCAGTACCACATAACTCGATTCCGCCATCCCACCGTATGAATGAAGAAGTGGCCAGACTAAATTTTAGTGAATGGTGTTGTGACCTGGCTTACAGGGAGTTTGTTCCTGTAGTGTGAATTGCAGAGGAGTCAGCCAAAAAACGTAGCTCCTGGTGGCAATGGCTCACACACCGTGTGAGTAAGAGAGAGGGGAGATACCCAGTGAGAAGGGGAAGCAGTGATCAGAACAGATGGGGACTGGATTTTACCCCTCTCCCACAGGAAATATCTGAACTTGCCCCTTACATGGCTCAGATAAGTCAGCCTAGATAAACCTTCTCCCTGCATTACTATTGCCAGATACACTTCTGTCAGAGTATCCCTGCATTATTCCCATTTTCCCCACTGTCACATATAGGAAATAGACCATGAGGACTTTTTGATGGAATGGAGGAATAGAGGAATGGGAGGCCAGATCACTTCATAATGAAAAAGGAAAATAATGAAGCTTCCAAGATGGTAGGAGCCCTTTGGCATCTCTGTGGGCTTGTAATCATAATGTTTGAAAAGATAGAGCCCTAACAGACAGAAGACAAAATCTTAGTTGCTGGAAAGAGCTAGTGGAAAAAGAAGTGGGGAAAAACTAGTTGTGACTTTCTGATTCAGTCCCAGCAGAACTGATGGAGTGTAGTAATACTTTGGGCAAGTGCAAGTTGCCAGAGGCTGCAAAAAAGAGTGCCCTATGCCAGCTGTGGTAGATTACCTCAAGCTGAGGGAATCTCCATTTGGGCTGATCTGCCAGCTTTCTAGACCGTGTGTGACATCACAATGACACAAAGGGGCCAGGTGACAGGAAAAATTCCAGTGCTTCATTCTTTTGACACTTTTTTGCCTCACAAGCTAAATATTATATTAAAAACTTAAAAGTGTAATCCTCTTCTGTGTGAAATGAAATGAGTCTTACAGTTTCTTTTTAAGGCACAGGATCTTAATCCTTATATCATAGTTTTTAGTTCTTTGATTATGCACTAGTTAAACAGAGCCTGAAGAGATTTCCAGCTTCTTTACATATCTTGTCCTCTATGTGCCATTTGTCTTTTTTATTCCTTTCTTGACTTTTTCAGTACAATATTTTTCATTATACTGCCAATATTTCTCACCAGCTTTCATGCACAACACATCAATATACTTGTGTGCCAGAGAATACAGGATAAGGAAGATTATACATAAGGAAATAATGTCATTGCATTGTTGTGGACCAGAGTGAGTTGTCACTTTTGGTTGCTATTGTGTTTTTACATTAATACTTGAAATGTACATATCCCATTGTTACAGAATAAGTTAACCTACAGAATGTATCTGAGACACAGTTCTAAGCACAGTGAGGTTCCCTAGCATGATTTAAAAACATATAATCTCTACACACAGAAGTGATCTAAACAGTTCTGTTGCATGCCAAATACCATTTGGATCAGACTTGCTCACAGTAAATGCTGGTTTAGCCTGAACTGGCTTATTGGCTGGGTGGATAAAACAAATCATTTAGGCTGAAGTGATTTGGATAGTCCTCCCACAATGCACTAGAAGTCTTTTTGAAATTTCCCAGGATCCACTACCGCTAAGCATGTGCCATTTTAAACTCCTGGAGCAGTTTAAAATGATGCTACTATCAATATTTTCAGACTATGACTACCATACATGCGCGGAACTATTTGTACTTACTTCAAAGCAATCATACTGATTCAAACAATAATTTTTCAATTCTATGATTATATAGGGCCTTAAAGGTAATTCAGTAAATGTTACCTTATAGTGAGAGAGTTATAAGTCTTAGGAGACATATAGTTCCTGTCCTAACTGCTAAAATACTTGGTTGTAATCTGCTCATGTTTTTCTTTAATTCAGTATTTAAATATTTTTTGAAAAGTCAAGTTCTATAATGTTCAAGAATAAAGCTTTGTACAAAAATATTCCATGGATAAAGACTTCTTGTTTCATTCCTGGACAAGCTCAAGCATTTCATGATTGTATACATATTCTGTAGACATTTTACAAAATATTTGCATAAATGAAATCTACATTAAGTTTTCCCTGGACAAACAATGAAGTATGTAGTTATACATTTTCCTGTATCTCTGAGATCAGATTCATGGCCAAGCCTTTCAAAAGCAACTACTTATTTTGGATGCCTGAATTGTAGGGATCCCAATGGATGCACCTTAAAAGTTTCTGATTTTCAGAGGTTTTGAACTGTTGAAATTCATGCCTTTTTAAGCACACCTAACATTTAAACATCAAAAACTTTGTCATGTCTTTAGTGTAGAGAAATCTATGGATAGTTGACCCTATTGCAACTCATGTAACTTCCATTAAAAAGTTTTATCTTTGAGAATAGTAACAAATAGTGAACAGAGCTATCCCTGGTTTTACTTCTTACAAGAGTAAAACTTTTGTCCTCAAAGCATAAAATTGACTATCTGAGACAGGTGGCAGCATGCATTTGCTCAGCTATAGATCAGAAAGTTCCCTATATTCAGGGTTGTCAGCATTTAATCTTCTTATTTTTATAATTTTAATGGATAATATGCTTATTCTTATGCAGTTTCCCTATTGTCACAGGTGTGGAAATTATGGAGAAGTCAGGCAATGGGGGAGTCAGACAAATTATTTAATGACAGATGTTGAAATTCAAAAATGCTTTATAATGTTAAAATTAGAACACAAATCATATGCCAAAATATACAAAGAAAATAATCTTAAATCAAGTTCTAACAACATCTCAAGTAGAATTTTCCTTACTTTGCCTATCTGTACATTTTGATTATTATAAATGGATTTTTTTTCATTTTGTGAGACTACAGTGAAAACTATATTCACTTTAACTTGTACTAATAAAAAATGGAATCCTGCTGAGCCTACTGTGAGATGTAGGCTCTGCCTTCCAACACAGTATTACCTACTAGTCATATAACTCTGCCACCTAGCTTGGACCTTAACAGTTTTGGAAGGATCCAGTAGACACCTCCAGAGACTTAAGCAACTTGGGAATAAATGGTGTTTGGTGAAGGAACCTGAAAACTATACCTTTAAGTTCCTGGAACTTTGAAGAGAAGGTTGAGAAAAATTCCCCTCTCACCCAACCACCTAGGAAAGAATTTGGAGATGAGGAGCAGCATAAAGGATGGCTCCTTCACAGCAGGCAGACACTAGCAAAAGAAGATTGGCCTGCTGCACTCCCCACATGGAAGGCTTATTGATTAGGAAGATGTTCAGCTGAAGGGACCTGGCAAAAGCCGTGCAGCTGACTCACTTAAGGCAAAAACCCTGAAATGAATCCATACTCCAGAAAGAGGTGAAGGGGGATTCCTGTTAGAAGGAGAGTAATGTAGGTTACTGAGAGGGAGCTCTTGATGAAGAGAGAGACACAGAGTTAGTGCCTATTTTAAGGAAAGGGGCAGAAAAAACTGATTGCAATACAAGACCTGAAACTAGCTTCGAGGAAATGCCTCTGTTGTTGGCCCCAGGAGAAGCTATGAGGAACCACTAAAGTCAAGGTGGGAAAGTAGAGCCTGTAGATCCCATGAAGAAGCCAGAGAGCAAGGGAAAATTAGAAGCAGAAGCCAAAGAAAATGCAGAGGGACTCAAGAACAGATCTTAGCTGCTTAAATAAGACCCCTGGTCTGGAACCAAGAGGTAAGCCAGCTTCCCTTCCTCCCCCTTAGATCTAGAAAGAAAGCATGCGTGACAGGAAAAAAAGAAAGCGCAGACTAGAAGCCAGGTTTGGAAACCATTAGATTTTGATTTTCCTATTTTCTGGAATTTTCTGTTAATCTCCAGGGCTGTGTCCAGACTCAGGGTTTTTTTTCCAAAAAAGTAGCCTTTTTTCGAAAAAACGTCACCTGCGTCTAGACTGTAGCCACGTTCTTTCGAAATTAAATCGAAAGAACGCGGCTTTTCTTTCGATGGCGGTAAACCTCATTTCATGAGGAAGAACGCCTTTTTTCGAAAGTGCTCTTTCGAAAAAAGGCGTTCTTGAATGCCAACAGGGCTTTTTAGAAAGAGAGCATCCAGACTCACTCGCTGCTTTCTTTTGAAAAAGCGGCTTGCTTTTTCGAAAGTACAGCTTGAAGTCTAGACGCTCTTTTTCGAAAGAGGCTTTTTCGAAAGATACTTTCGAAAAAGCCTCTTTCGAAAGAGGTTTGCAGTCTAGACATAGCCCAGGAGGGCAATGTTCTGAGCAGGCACCCTGGATGGAGGGGTAGGCTACATGCCAAAGACTGTTGTGATACCAGAATAATTTCAGGGAGTGCTGGACTGGAAGATGTTCTGGAGGTGAGACACATGGTAATACCTATCAGTGCTCATATGCCTTTCCATCAAGCCTTCATGGAGGAAATTTGCAGATAGTGAATTCTGCATGTTGTGTATTAAAGCTTCTTCATGGGCACAAGGTTAAATTGCTATTAATTAAATACCACTACTGTATTAAAGCAACACATAATTTATGCAATACTTTTCAAAATTGTAGACTTGAGATCTTAAACCTAGAGTACACTTTTTAAATATATTAAAAGATTGCTCTTTATTCCTCTCAGTAGATATACATTTAATCAGAACTCAAATGAAAATAAAATGAAAATATTTTGCTCGAAGTTGCCTAAAGTAACATACAATGTAACAATGTCCTGCTGTCCCAGATAGCATGGGTAAGGGGTTTCATGGATTCATAGATTCTAAAGCCAGAAGAGACAACTGATAATCTAGTTTGGCTTCCTGTACAATACAGGTCATAAAACGTGTGAAGTGAGAATTTCCCTCTCTCAGAAAAGTCTGATATTTAGACATTTGTTTTTGTCCTGAATCATACCAAAAAAATTAAAATGTTATAACTTTTTAGCATACATCAATGTTCTGAAAGCTTTTAATTTGGAAATATTGTTTAGTTTTGGCTCAGATTTACTTTAAACTGTCATCCTGAGATACCACCATTCTTCATGGGAGCTATAGTTGTGATAACTTGAACACTCAGTTTCTTAATGAGCTGGGTTTCCTGAGTGGTCTACATTTCCCAGGATGCATTTCATTTATAGGACTCCCATAATACATTGTGGTGGCTTAAGGAAGATTGCGGTATATCATGAAAGATGATGGAATGATTTAGTTGTGGTTGGTCCTGCTTTGATCAGAGGGTTGGACTGGATGACCTCCTGAAGTCTCTCCTAACCTTAAATCTTCTGTGATTCTATGATTCCATAATGCAAATATTTCCTAGGAGAAAGAAAACATTGACTAGCTTTCTATAAAAGTTCTTCTTAGGAAAACAGATGAAGGTCATATATCCAATCAATGCTCCTTCAGCTTAAAAAGCCCATGGCTACGTCTACACTTCCCTCTCTTCCACAAGAATATATGCAAATGAGGCAAAGTGATGAATATCACAGGGCCTCATTTGCATACTTAATGATCCACCATTTTTGTCCAAGAGGCTTTAGCACAAAAAGGAGATGTGTACATTCCTTTTTGTGCAAAACCCCCTCTTTTACAAACACTGTTCTTCCTGGAAAAAAAGCGGCAGAATGGCTCAAGCGCAAGAGGGGTTTTTTTGCACAAAAGGGGGTTGTGTAAATGGCTCCTTTTTGTGCAAAAGTCCCTTGCACAAAATGGCGGCTCATTAAGTATGTAAAGGAGGCATAGCAATATTCACTGCTTTGCCTCATTTGCGTATTTTCTTGCACAAGAGAAGGCAGTGTAGACATAGTCCATATGTTAGTGTGTGAAGAATGCCAAATGTAAACATAAAAATTAATTAAATGCAGGACTGCTCTAATTATCCCATTTGCACATGCAAGTACCTGTTTGCATGTGTATGTGTAAGCCTTTGTATAAAATATGTATGCCTATTTGAAAAAGTGGCCAAATAGATTAATACATTGCTGCATATCCTAGTGCATTATTGGCATAATTAGAGAGAGAGAGAGAGAGAGAGAGAGAGAGAGAGTGTGTGTGTGTGTGTGTGTGTGTGTGTGTGTGTGTCCGTCCTCTCAAGGGAAAAACAAAAATTAACTCTTTTGTTAATCATTCTAGCATCATAGCTTAAAACATGAAACACTGAAAATATTTAATAGGGAACTAGCACCACTAGAATAGTCTAATGTGTATGTAGTGTTTGTTTTTAAGTCACATCTTAAAATTAGATAAATTGTGCAGTTCTCCGCGCATTTTTTTTTTGTAATTTCCTGTGTAAAGATTTGGAAGAGATTTTCCTTCTTTGATTTTTACCCACTTTTACATAATGTACATATTGCAGAGCAATATCATAGCATTTTACTGTCCAACTTTTTGCTATAGTTTACATTATATTCATTGTTATGATAATATAAATATAGCCTTGGTTCTTTTCCCCCCTTAGGTGTGAAATTCTTTCTTGTGTAAGTATCAAATGCTCTCAGAAATGCAGAAAAATATTGAGAGAGACATTTCCAAGAAGCAGAATTATATAATTCACCATAGTCATGTAAATTCCATGGAACGAAAGAATAAAGAACTACATGCTGTGTAACTGATAACAGAATAAGGCCATAAAACTGTAAGGAAACATCTCTATTTGTGAAGGTTTTATGGTGGGGTGAGTTTTGACTTTATATTCCAGTATTATGAATTATAATAGTGAAATAAGTATAAGACTACTTTGTTACTAAATCCAGTCCTTTCCTCAAGTGGCTGCTGAGGGCCAGCACATGCCACTGCTGTATAAATGGAGTGCAAGATGGGATATGAGGGCAAGGCATGCAGGAGCCAAGCCACACAATACTCTGCTTTTTTCACATGCTCCCCCTGGAAGGTGCTATAGCCATGGCTTCTACCACTATGCCATATCCACCCTCCATGGTCGCAGTGTAGTCTCCATGGCAGTGGTCCCCAAACTGTGCGGGTGTGGAGGAACATTCTGGGTGAGGCATATGGAAGTGTTTGGGCCATCCTCCACAGAGCTAGGGGAGGGGAACACCTTGTTTCCCACTCCCACTAGTTCTGACCACAATCTTGCTCCTCCCCAGATGAAGCTCTACTACTGAGGAAACGGCTGCACAGTAATAGAGGAGAAGCAATTCCATAAATGGTAAGTGGGGACATGACTGGAAAAGTCTGTGCACCAGAGCTCCATGGGGATGTCCTACCCTCATGGGCCCCTATTGTCATTCCCAGAACCAGCCTGATTTCTGATCTGGGTGCTGAGGTTGTGTCTCAGTTTTTCCCCTAGATCATGTTTCCACAGAAAACTGTGATTCATCCCATGCTAGGTGTATTAGCATCATCCTTTCTGATTAGGTATCACTTTATCTTGTCAAATCATGCAACAAATCATTTATGAATCCTTTTGCTTCCTCAGAGATGTATCGCATTTCTGAAGAAGTATTTCCATGACTTTTGCCTCCCTTGTGAAAGATTCTATATGTTTCATCATTGTTAGGGGAAACCACACAACACCATACTATTCTTGTCTCTGTCACAAAACATATCAATAAGCTGAGGATAACACTCTTTCCCTAGAACATGTGCTGAGCTTTAATTCATTCATATTTGAGGCACTCAGATACCAGTGATGAGCAGCACACACAAAAAAATGCCTACAGGTACATAATCCAAGGAGTGGAAAGTATTTTAGAAATGCATGGACACTAGGGTGTTACATTACTTGCCAAAGGTTGTGAGGCAAGCTAATGGTAGAGTGGGAATGAGAATCAAAGTGCATCTTCTAGCCAGTGGGAACACTACCTGCCAGAAAAGAATCCTTTCTCCACGTTTTCTGAATCAGCCAATTTTATTTTTAAACAAGAAAGATCTTATTTGTCATATCTAGATGAGGAAAAAAAATTGAAGGGGGATGCAGCATGTCATCTTTTATGTGGCTTCTACAAGGAACATAATTGAACCACAGATAACAATATTTGGTTGAGCATGGAATCCTATACTGTAAATTGTAGATGTGAGGATTTTGTCCATCTGTTATATATTTGAGAGAGTCTGTCTGTCTGTTCAAGAATTGTTACCCAGTAGTAGCTGGGCTACCAGAATCAGTATTCAGCTTCCTCTTATCATAACTTAAAGCAAGGTAGGGTTTTGGTTGCATCTGGAAAAGGGGATGTGCCTAAAATGGTATTGCTTCTCTCAAATTCGTACAAAGAGACCAAATCACCAGGCAGGTGAAAGGCAGAAAGGCATGCTCCTCCATCCAGGACTGGCCCAGCACATGTGTCCTTTAAGGAGGGCAGGGCGGGGAGCTGAAGCTCCTCTCCCTCCCCGCAGGATTTACATGGGGACTTTACTGTTTCCCTTCATCAGGGAGTAATGGAAAAGTGCAGTTTGCTGATTCCTCACTCTGGCTGGCCAGTGCAGGGAGCAGACAAACCTGGACCTGCCCCAACTGAGGGACATGCTCCCTTCCCCTGGATTTTGCCTGCTGGAGCTGCAGCAGCCATGGACAGGCACTTCTCACCTAACACCAACCTGCTGAGATAAGAGAGGATATGTCTACACTACAGAGTTAGTTCGAACTAACGGACGTTAGTTCGAACTAACTTTCATAGGCGCTACACTAGCGCTCCACTAGTTAGAACTTAATTCGAACTAGCGGAGCGCTTAGTTCGAACTAGGAAAACCTCATTTTACGAGGATTAAGCCTAGTTCGAACTAGCTAGTTTGAATTAAGGGGTGTGTAGCCCCTTCATTCGAACTAGTGGGAGGCTAGCCCTCCCCAGGTTTCCCTGGTGGCCACTCTGGCCAACACCAGGGAAACTCATATGCCCCCCTCCCGGCCCCGGACCCCTTAAAGGGGCACAGGCTGGCTACGGTGCCCGTGCCAGGTGCAAGCCTGCCAGCACCCAGCCAGCAGACCCCGCACCTGCCATGGCTCGAGCCAGCCACCCGATGCCCCCCAGCCCTCCCCCTCTTCCCGGGACCAGGCTGGCGGCTCCCGGGAGCTTGCCCGGGACCGCAAGAGGCGGGCACTCGCCTGGGCTAGTGCGGACATCGTGGACCTCGTCCACGATCTCCGCACTAGGCACAGGAAAGTGGCCCTCTAGGGCAGGAGAGCTGCCAGCCTGGCCACCCAGGAGCAGGTGTGCATGAAAATCAAGGGGGTCCACTGAGACGCCCGACCCTGAGCCCTGAGCCCTGAGCTTACAATGGCCATCCTGGGTCAGACCAAAGGTCCATCTAGCCCAGTAGCCTGTCTGTCGTCAGCGGCCAACCATAGGGACCTTGGAGGGGATGGACAAAAGACAGTGACCAATCCATTTGTCTCGTGCCATCCCTCTCCAGCCTTCCACAAACCTTGGCCAGGGACACCACTCCTACCCCCTGGCTAATAGCACTCCATGGACCCAACCTCCATGACTTGATCTCACTTCTCTTTAAACTCTGTTCTAGTTCTAGCCTTCACAGCCTCCTGCAGAAAGGAGTTCCACAGGCTGACTCTTTGCTTTGTGAAGAACAACTTTCTGTTACTAGTTTGAAGCCTGCTACCCATTCCTTTCCTTTGGTGTCCTCTAGTCCTTCTTTATGGGAACTAACGAAGAACTTTTATGTATGCACCCTCTCCACCCAACTCCTGCTTTTAGAGACATCTATCCTGTCCCCCCTCCGTCTCCTCTTTTCTAAGCTGAAAAGTCCCAGTCTCCTTAGCCTCTCTTCATATGGGACCTGTTCCCAACCCCTGATGATTGTAGTTGCCCTCCCCTCTCCCAGCCTCTCTCTTCCCCTCTCCCACCTCCTTTTCCCAGTTTCCCCCAGTTTTGTTCAATAAAGACAGATTCCATTTTTGAACACAATTGTCCTTTATTTTGTACACCAAGAAAAGGGGCTAGGGAAGGGTAAGTGGAAGGAGGAGAGGGAGGAATGGGGCACGAGCCCCTGATGGGGAGGACTGGGCTGGCTCTGCGGGCTTCTGGGGGTGGAAGCTCTCCTGCAGCCCCCCAATTGCCCCCTCTCCCCAGATGGCAGCCTGCGGCAAGTGCAGCCGGTGTAATGTCCGAGTGCTGTGATGTGCCCAGTGTGGGCACTCCGGGCACTCCAAGCCAGGACTGGTTTGCAAGTGGGGCACCCTGAGAACTGTCTGTCCAGGGTGGGGGTCGGGTCCCTTTAAGCGCAGCCCTCGGCTAGCCTGAGACAGCATCTCCACGCTCTAAGTCCTCTGATGCCCTGCCGGCACAGCTTCCGGCCATCCTTAAGCCCAGTTCAGGGTCCACTTAATGTGGACATGCTAGTTCGAATTAGAAAAACGCTAATTCGAACTAGGTTTTAGTTCTAGATGCGTTAGTTCGAATTAGCTTAGTTTGAATTAACTAATTCGAACTAAGTTAGTTCGAATTAACGTTGTAGTGTAGACGTACCCAGAGGGTTGGTGTAGTCCTCTCTTTCCCAGGGCAGCCTGCATACTGAACCCCTTGTCCCCAGTCCTACCCCAGAGCAATGATTTAAATGGATCTCACACATTTTCATTTTATTTTCCAAAAAAAAAAAAAAAAATTAATTGACTTAAGGACCCAAGCAATGCCTGTTAAATCTTATAGTACACAATATAGATTGTTTGTTAATTCATGTATTCAGTTTCTCTATATAACGTACATCTGCTGCGCATGCCTAAAAAGCACCCACTTACTTTTCTACACTTACGATTCATTAACATACTGAATGAATGAATCCTCACTGTGAGGAAATGACACAAAATTTGTGCATAAAAAACATTTTCCTTTTCTTCTCCAAATAAACTTTACAATACGGTTTTCTGTTTTATTCCAGGTTTCCCATTTTAGTTAACTATTACTGAAAGTTTCTTTAGAAATTTCAGATGAAATGAAATATTTTTGGATTATTTTTCTTCACATATGATTATCAGTCTCTGCCCTCAACAGAGAGGGCTAGAGTTGCCAGGTGGTTTCAATAAAAATACCAGATACACTTGACATTACATCACAATCTATATTACATCTTATTTAGAAAGTACCAGATATTTATATTTTCTCAATTTGTTTCCCGAACAGAAAGCTCAAATACTGCACTGTCCAGTTCAAAACCAGAAACCTGGCAACCCTAGAGAGGGCCCCCAATCCTGCAGGACACTTCAACGGTTTGTATATGAATTTCTGGCCCTGGGCCTAGATCTGCACTCATTTTTACTACATCACATTTAGGTCCCAAATTAAAATTTCTTACAAACATTTTCAAAAAATATACAAGGAATTCAAATGAGGGATTCTCAAAAGTGAGTTACTCCCCCTCTGCATACATTTCCATTTTAGAAAATCATGATTGATCATATCCTGTTTCTAAAATTGAAATCTGAACAATTTTAAAAGGCTATTTTCACCAACTCATAAGCTGAAAAATCTATCCAAACTAGAAGATTATATAATCACACTCTGGTGCATTTCTAAAGCCCATATTATTCCAAAGGAGAGAGTTGACAAAGGAAGTCACTTTTAAGAAAAAAATAGCATGATTACTTTATTATGAAAACAAAACCAATGGTCAATATCTTTTTATAGGACCTCTCATTGGAAGTATGGATTTGTGGTTATGGGTCTAAATTAGGACTCAGAAGATATGAGTTCACTTCCTGATTCTGTTATAAGCTTCTTATGTCATCTTGAGCAAGTGTTTCCGCTCTCTCTCTACCTGTTTGTCTATCTTGTATATTTAGAATTCTTTGAGAACACTAGGTGTTACAGTACTAGAATAAATTATAATACAATCATCATAATCAGGGAGAATTTTGTGTAAAAGATATTAAAAATGGATGGCATCACATGGCCCTTAAATTAGTTCATGAGCACTTTTTACCTGTGACAATCTCAGGTGGATTTCATGATGAAGTTTCTTGCCTAAGATTGCAGTTGCTTCCCTGCACTTACATAATTAAAGTATTTCCATTTTGCAGCCCATAAATATTCACTGCTGCAAGGGGGGAAAGTGGAACACTCATTCCTCCCAAGATGCTGTTAGGACCAAGCAAAATCTCATCAGGGATCACTTCAAAGATCAATTCCTCATGTCCACAGAAACAAATTTAAATGATCTTGTGTGAGCCCACTGTTAGCAGTTGCACTCTTGAATTATGCATGATTCTTGACTGCTCCTAATATGAACAAACTACAGAAGGTTTCATTAGCATATTTCATTTTTTGTATCTTTCCTAGTCATTGCTACTTTGTAGGATAATACACTGTTACTTTGCATCTTAATATCTTTGCACATTTATTATCAACAGAAATACAATGTTCAGAAATTGTACAGGTTACCAGCCTAAGTTATTAATTATTATTGAGTACCCTCTCTCAGAAATCCCAATTACACTGGATTATCATTGTAGAAATTTTCTAGGAACTTCTTTAACCATTCTCCACCTTGTCTCACATACATGAAGCCTGGTGCCATTAATCTCTTTGACCTTTTTAGGCATTTACATAGCATTCATTATGATAGTATTTGCAAAATCTATCCTAACATATGTTGTCTATAGCCAGAATTTGATCAACTAGAAGTCCCCTGTGTTTTTTCATCTCTTTGAAAGACTATCAAAAAATCTTTCTGTCAAATGAAATGTGTCAGAAAGTCAGCTGTTGATGGCCACAAAGTAATTAGAGAACAGCAGCCCATCTGCTGTCCAGTTTCATTTCAATGTTCAAAGGGCTATTGTGGAACATCCTTCCATTGTTATAATTGTTTCTAACAGACTCTTTGGGACAGATTCTCTGCTGGCCTAATTTTCTACTAAAGTTAATGAAGTTACACCATTAGAAAGAAAAAAACACCTCTGGCCTTTGTGGGGTTTTTCATTAGATGCAAAAACATTCTTGTTTGACCAATGATGGTTTTCTCCTATAGGGCATTGCAATAGTAAGCAACATTTGCAAAATTCCAGGTAATACAAAGTGAAAGTAGAGTTTCTTACTTAGGGCATATCTAAATTACAATCTTAAATTGACCCAAGTTAGGTCAATTTACAACCACAGCAGCTATTATCATGGTGACTGATGTCCACAGTACCCTTCTTCTCGCAGGGGAGCACATCCTCAGCAGGAGTGCCTCCACCAATTGAAGAGTTGTATGGTGGGGGAAGCCAACCAAGTCTTCTGGTGGGGAGATCTAGCTGCTGTGCTTCTAACAACTAACCAAGAGTCTGGGGGAAGGGGGACGGAAAAGGGAGGAGGTCAGCCAGGCTCCCAATGGAGAGACCAGTGGTTAAAGTCAAATCAGCTGCCATATTCCTAATGAGGATCGAGGAGCTTAGAGCAGTGGGGACAGCTGTGCGCTTTGTATCTAGGTTCCCAGGTGTATCTAGGTTCCCAGAGGAGTGAGTGGAGCCGGGACTCCAGTGAGGCTGTGGAGCAGGGCTCCCAGGGTACGTCTACACTACATGGCTCCGTCGACGGAGCCATGTAGATTTGTTTATTGGGCAAAGGGAAATGAAGCAGCAATTTAAATAATCGCCGCTTCATTTAAATTTACATGGCTGCCGCGCTGAGCCAACAAACAGCTGATCAGCTGTTTGTCGGCTCAGCGCGCTAGTCTGGACTCCCCTGCCAACATCAAAGCCCTTTGTCGGGAGCCCCGGTAAACCACATCCCACGAGGAATAATGGGGCTGCCGACAAAGGGCTTTGATGTCGGCAGGGGAGCATTCAGACTAGCACGCTGAGCCGACAAACAGCTGATCAGCTGTTTGTCAGCTCAGCGCGGCAGCCATGTAAATTTAAATGAAGCAGCGATTATTTAAATTGCCGCTTTTTTTCCCTTTGCCTACAACCCTCATCTACATGGCTCCGTTGATGGAGCCATGTAGTCTAGACACAGCCCCAGTGTGGATTGGGGAGGCCGGGTGGCAGCCCAGGTTGGGGACCTAGTAATGGAGACCCAGAGTTATGACACTGACATTCACTGCCTGTTGGCTGCAAAGCAACGTGACACTTGTACACCAAAATAAGCCCTAAGCCTCTCCTGTAGGCTGAGTTATTATGCTAGCATATTAGGGAACTCGCATTGACGGGACAAGCAGTACTATGTACACTAATGTACCATGTATAATTATGTTAATGTATACTGGCATAATTAGGTTTAAATAAGCTTATGTTAGCCTACCTAACTGTACAGTATAGAAGCGACGAGGAGTCCTGTGGCACCTTATAGACTAACTGAAGTGTAGGAGCATAAGCTTTCGTGGGCAAAGACCCACTTCGTCAGATGCAGGTAGTGGAAATTTCCAGAGGCAGGAATAAATACCATCACAGGACCTAACCAGATCAGCCATACTGTCACTGGTACATTCTCCTGCACATCTACCAATGTATGCTATCATGTGCCAACAATGTCCCACTGCTATATACATCGGCTAAACAGGATAGTCCTACGTAAAAGAATCAATGGACACAAATCTGATATTAGGAATGGCAACATACAAAAACCTGTAGGGCAACACTTCAATCTTCCTGGACACACAATTGCAGATCTAAAAGTAGCCATCCTGCAGCAAAAAAACTTCAGGACCAGACTTCAAAGAGAAACTGCTGAGCTACAGTTCATCTTTAAGTTTGACACAATCAACTCTGGATTAAACAAAGACTGTGAATGGCTTGCTAACTACAAAAGCAGCTTCTGCTCTCTTGGAATTCACACCTCCAGATCAGCTGCTAGAAGTGGGCCTCATCCTCCTTGATTGGATTCACCTAGTCATCTCCAGCCTGATCCTGGCCTGCATATTTATTCCTGCCTCTGGAAATTTCCACTACCTGCATCTGACGAAGTGGGTCTTTGCCCACGAAAGCTTATGCTCCTACACTTCAGTTAGTCTATAAGGTGCCACAGGACTCCTCGTCACTTTTGCAGATTCAGACTAACACGGCTACCCCTCTGATACTTGTACAGTATAGAGGAGGCCTTCGCGATTCTTAAATCTCTGCATTGAAAAATCCCCCTGTGTAGGGGGCATCTGTGCCAGAAGAAAGCTGGCAGAAGCAGCAATATGGTATTGTGTGCTGGCTCTCTGGCTCTCTTGCCAACACTGCCCCCTCTTGGGTCAGAAGGCCCCATGCCACCAGGGTGACCATATGTCCTGATTTTATAGGGACAGTCCTATTAATTGGAGTCATTTCTTAGGCCACTCTCACCCCAAACCCCAACACAATTTTTCATATTTGCTTACTGGTCACTCTTCATTCCACCCAGCTCCCCACTTGCACAAAATCTAGATGTGACCGTACATCAGTGGCATAAGTGGAAGCTAAAATTTTAATTTCACTAGGACTATATGGCTGAGTATCATAAAGCTATGATTAGCTCCCTGACAGCCTCCTCTCTCACTGAACTCCAGCCTAACTAGGGCACAGAGGAGATTCAAGCCCTGTTAAATCTTCACAATTGCATTTATCACAAATTATGTTATTTTCTATCATCCAATGCTGACTCCAGTTGAGCTTCTCTGTTCAGACACTATTCCCTCCTGAGATTTTTTCATCAATAAATAAAGAGACATGCTGCTACCACAGCTGCTCTGCACCTACAAACCTCTCATTAGCTTGAAGACTCCAACAAAGGAGAGACAATGAAAGAATAAATAAAGATATTTTGCTGTCTTACGGTGGGTGTTGTTTGCACATCTCCACTTAAAGATCTCTTATTGTTGCCATAATAAATCTCTATGTTCAAAGGTCCATAGTCCATCAATAAACATTCAAAATCTCAGGAGCAATTTTATTTCCCAAGTTAGAAAAACAAAACTTGAACTTAATTAAAATTGTTATATGAGAAACAACATAACAAAATACAAGTTAGTTATTTCAATACTTTTTGTTGAACTTAAATTAAAAACTCTTTGATTTCATATCAGAAAATCCGTGGCTGATTTACATAATCTATACTAGCAGCCTGTAAGATGTTAGATACCCAAAAACTAAATTTTACATTTTAGGGAAACAAGGAAGGTTTGGAGGTTTTTTTGTTAATGAACAAAATTATGTTAAAATATTGTTCATTTATACTTTGGCCAGTATTTTAGCAGGCTCAAGATGAACTGTGTATCATGGCAAGCACCCTAGAAAACCTGACTTTTCAGATTTGTTTTGTGGTATCTAGCCAAGACAACTCCATTATGAATTTCATAGACCTTGGTTCAGCAAGTAGTTTAAATATGTTAATGGGGCTATTTACAGGTTTAAACATTCAAAACATGCCTCAAGTTTTAATAAGGGCCCTCAGCTCTGACCCAGCAAAGCTTCAACATGTGTGTTACTTTTAAGCACATGAGCACTTACACTGACTTCAGCAGAACAACTCGTGCTAAAAATTAAGCTTCTTCTCAAGTGCTTAGCTGCATTAATGAGTTTGACTTTGAAATATACTTAGTCCTGGCAACTTCCACTGATAGTTGTTGGAGTTGCAGGTGCTCACCACTTTTCAAGATCAGGCCCAATACACATAACATATTAGAGAGTGGCCAAAACCAGATTGATAAGTTTACCTTTCCTCTCCAAATCTATACAAAATACAGCTGGTAAGCATGCAGTCTGAAAATCCTTCCAATGACTCACTGTTTTTCACCACATCATATGCAAACTTACCTTCACTTTTTAGGCCCTCCAGAACTTGCCTCTTATAAAAAAAAAAAATCAGTCTTAACTACCGTAAATTAGCGTATATAACCCGCACTCATGTATAACCCGCACCCGTGCATAACTTGCAGTTTTTCCTGAATGTGTAAAAAAAGTTTTAGATAACCCACAAACACATATAACCCACGGGTTGTAAACACTACTTTAAGGTAATTGCACATACCAGGATAAACTGCGGTAAAGGAGTGGCAGCCGCAGCTAGGCACAACCCATCCTCCTCCGGGTGTGGGGGGCGGGAGGAGAGGGAATAGCGAGCGCAGCACAGGCGAGCTGGCAGGCCTGCAGGAGGGGAGCTGCTCTCGTGCCCAGGCTCTGCGCAGCTGCAGCCAGGAGCAACCCACCCTCCTCCAGGTGGCGGGAACAGAGAGCGCAGTGCAGGCGAATAAAAATAAAACTGTATACCCCATGGGTGGGGTTGCAAAAACGTGTATAACCCATGGGTTATATACGCTAAAACATGGTATATTGTACAATAGTCTATAATAGTGGGCATTACATATTCATGTATGTATAGCTACAATACAAATGCCTTTTGTACTCTCAGGTTGCGTATGTTTTTAGTTTACGTATCATTATTATTTTTTTATTGCTATAACTGTGTTCCCTCCCATTTGCTGTCCGTGTTTGTTACGCTCACTTGTTGGATTTGGTTTTATTATTATTCATTTGTATTATTTAGAAGCTCCAGTCATGGAACAAGATCTCATTGCACTAGGCGATGTACAAATATGGATGAAAATATATAGATAGATTTCCGTGACACTTTGGCAGTTCTGAAAATGTTAAGTCCCACTTTCAAAAGCAACATAGGAACTACACATAAGAACATAAGAACGGCTGTACTGGGTCAGACCAAAGGTCCATCTAGCCCAGTATTCTGTCTACCGACAGTGGCTAGCACCAGATGCCCCAAAGAGGGTGGACCGAAGACAATGATCAAGTGATTTGTCTCCTGCCATCCCTCTCCAGCCTCTGACAAACAGAGGCCAAGGACACCATTTTATCCCCTGGCTAATAGCCTTTTATGGACCTAACCTCCATGTAATTATCTAGCTTCTCTTTAAACTCTGTTATAGTCCTAGCCTTCACAGCCTCCTCTGGCAAGGAGTTACACAAACCCATTAACTTTCAATGTCCCTTAGTCACCAAGGCTACATCTAGACTACATCCCTTTTTCGTAAAAGGGATGTAAATTAGACGTATCGCAATTGCTAATGAAATGGGGATTTAAATCTCCCCCGCTTCATTAGCATAAAAATGGGTACCGCTTTTTTTCTGGCATGGAGCTTTGCCGGAGAAAAGCACCAGCCTAGACGCTGATCTTGCGGAAAATAAAGCCTTTTCCGAAATAATCCCTTATCCCTTTTGAAATAAGGAATAAGAGATCTTTCAAAAAAGGCTTTATTTTCCGCAAGATCAGCATCTAGACTGGCGCTTTTCTCCGGCAAAGCTCTGTGTTGAAAAAAAGCAGCAGCCATTTTTATGCTAATGAAGCGGGGGAGATTTAAATCCCCGCTTCATTAGCAATTGCTATACGTCTAATTTACATCCCTTTTACGAGAAAGGGATGTAGTCTAGACATAGCCCAAAGGAGGACATTTTGAGAGGAAGAATGGCAATTAGATACCTAATTCCCATTCATAGTGGGAGTTTGGTAGCAAACTGTAATTTGTGCCCTTGCAAATCTCTCCCTACTCACTTCTGAAAATGGAACTTAAAACTTCAAAGTCACTGAGGCTCTTTTGAAAATTTTCCACTGTAACTCTTTGAGGCAGAGAACAAATCTTTCAATATGTTTGTGTGACATCTAGAACAATATGAGCCACTATCGTGACTGGCATCTATTTGTCTCTGATGTACAGCATATGTGCTTGACAAAAAGCACAAGAATGCAAAACAAAATTATAGTATTTTCATTTGTTTACAAACTTACTACCGTCATTCACAGTTTTAGTGATAAACACCAGAGAAAGAGGATCCAATTAAGAGAAAGCCTTTGTATTCCTGTAATGAAATTTTAATGCAGCTAATAATCCTACAATTTCTCATATTTATGATCATGCTATATGAATGACACTGCACTCATTATATACTGCTAAAATATTTTGATTTAGAAATTAAAATACGCATCAAAAACATTTCTTTCTGGAAGCTTTTAGCTATACTTAAGACTCTATTAAAGTATATCACAGATTGACATAGAAGGAAAGTAGAGGAACTATTATTTTTAGCTTCAAGAAATACATGCATATCTAATTCTTCTGCTGTTATAAAATGGTTTTGTCAGTTGCCTGGAATCATAATGAATCTGCCTCATTAATTTTTTTCCTGATGTATGATATAGTCCATCAAGCTATTAATATTCCTTCAGCTAGCATACCCTTGACCCAGGACACTGATGGGAATGTCATAATTTTTTGTTTCTAAATCGCTACTCTTAGTATTATATATTGACTAACTTTCTTAATCTTACAAGACATTTCATTTACATGTGGGTATAATTCACAGCCTGGGAACTAATGCTCAGCTATAAAAACAGTATACTTAAAAGCTATTTTAATCCATTTTGAAATACTTTGCTGTACTGTAAGTCCAAAGTCTGTTTCCTCAAATATTTAAAGTGTAACAGAGAGGTTATAACACTGCTCTACAATTTTTTAGAAGTCATCTGCTTCAGAGATAAAATGTGCTATTTATTATGTATTTTGATGTGCTGAATTCAAATATGATAATTAAAACAACTGATTGGCTACTGTTTCCAAGATATTTAAGTTTTTACATTTTACATCTATGTGTATTGTGTAGATAGTAGAGTTTTAATCATAAATTATAAATCTAGGTCTTTTCAAGTGTTTATGGTTGCTTTACATGATAATATTTCACCTGTCCTGTTTATGTAACACTTTAAAAATCAGAAAAAGGGTTATAAAATTAAATTTATTATGAAGCAAAAGGCAGAAAACTATTATGTACATAGTTTAGTCCTATTCAGTGTCTACTCGGTGCTTCTTGGATTGTCTCTTGTATTCATTAAATGGAGCATCTCTTGTCACTGTCCAGCAATAGTCTGCAAGGATTGATGGGCTCCATTTGCCCTGATAGCGTTTCTCCATTGTTGCAATGTCCTGGTGAAATCGCTCGCCGTGCTCGTCGCTCACTGCTCCACAGTTCGGTGGGAAAAAAATCTAGATGAGAGTGCAAAAAATGTATCTTTAGTGACATGTTGCAACCAAAGCTTTTGTATGCCTTGAGGAGGTTTTCCACCAACAACCTGTAGTTGTCTGCCTTGTTGTTTCCGAGAAAATGTATTTCCACTAACTGGAAGGCTTTCCATGCCGTCTTTTCCTTGCCATGCAGTGCATGGTCAAATGCATCATCTCGAAGAAGTTCACGAATCTGAGGACCAACAAAGACACTTTCCTTTATCTTAGCTTCACTTAACCTTGGAAATTTTCCACGGAGGTACTTGAAAGTTGCTTGTGTTTTGTCCATGGCCTTGACAAAGTTCTTCATCAGACCCAGCTTGATGTGTAAGAGTGGTAACAAAATCTTCCTTGATTCAACAAGTGGTGGATGCTGAACACTTTTCCTCCCAGGCTCCAATGATTGTCGGAGTGGCCAATCTATCTTGATGTAGTGGGAATCTCTTGCACAACTATCACATTCGCAGAGAAAACAGCAGTACTTTGTGTATCCAGTCTGCAGACCAAGCAAGAGAGCAACAACCTTCAAATCGCCACAAAGCTGCAACTGATGTTGGTCATAGTTTATGCACCTCAAAAGTTGTTTCATGTTGTCATAGGTTTCCTTCATATGGACTGCATGACCAACTGGAATTGATGGCAAAACATTGCCATTATGCAGCAAAACAGCTTTAAGACTCGTCTCCGCTCATCTGGATCGTGAACGATGTTGAGGGCTGCCATCACACCATTGATGTTTTTGCAGGCTACAAGATCACCTTCAATGAAGAAGAATGGGACAAGATCCTTTTGACGGTCACGGAACATGGAAAGCCTAACATCACCTGCCAGGAGATTCCACTGCTGTAGTCTGGAGCCCAACAGATCTCCCTTACTCTTGGGTAGTTACAAATCCCTTACAAGGTCCTTCAGTTCATTTTGTATTATGAGGTGTGCTTCAGAGGAGGAGGATGGGAGAAAATGTGGGTCCTGTGACATTGATGGTTCAGGACCAGAAGTTTCATCCTTTTCCTCTTCCTCGTCTGACTCAAGTGAGAATGATTCTGGTGCATCAGGAACTGGCAGTCCTTCTCCGTGGGGTACTGGGCGTATAGTTGATGGAATGTTTGGATAATGCACAGTCCACTTTTTCTTCTTTGACACACCTTTCCCAATTGGAGGCACCATGCAGAAGTAACAATTGCTGGTATGATCTCTTGGCTCTCTCCAAATCATTGGCACTGCAAAAGGCATAGATTTCCTTTTCCTGTTCAACCACTGGCGAAGATTTGTTGCTCAAGTGTTGCAGCATATGTGTGGGGCCCACCTCTTGTCCTGATCTCCAATTTTGCAGCCAAAATAAAGGTGATAGGCTTTCTTAACCATAGTGGTTATACTGCGCTTTTGTGATGCAAAAGTCACTTCACCACAAACATAGCAGAAGTTATCTGCACTGTTCACACAAGTACAAGGCATCTCTGCTCACTTTGGCTAAACAGAAATGTGTCCCTTTGCAAAATCAAACAGGGTATGTCTACACTACAAAGTTAATTTGAACTAACAGACAATAGTTCGAATTAACTTTGATAGGCGCTACACATACAAACAGCTAGTTTGAACTTAATTCGAACTAGCAGAGCGCTTAATTCGAACTAGGTAAACCTCATTCTACGAGGACTAATGCCTAGTTCGAATTAAGGGCTGTGTAGCCACTTAATTCGAACTAGTGGGAGGCTAGCCCTCCCCAGCTTTCCCTGGTGTCCACTCTGGGCACCACCAGGGAAATTCTTCTGCCCCCCCTCCTGCCTGCAGAGCCCTTAAAGGGGCACGGGCTGGCTACGGGGCATGTGCCAGGTGCAAACCTGTCAGCACCCAGACAGCAGACCCTGCACCTGGCATGGATCGAGCCAGCCACCCACTGCCACCCAGCCCTCCGCCTCTTCCCGGGACCAGGCAGGCGGTTCCCGGGAGCCTGCCCAGGTCCGCAAGAGGCAGGCGCCCACCTGGTATAGTGCAGACAAAGTAGACCTCATCCACGACATCCGCACTAGGCACAGGAAAGTGGCCGTCTAGGGCAGAATAGCTGCCAGCCTGGCCACCCAGGAGCAGGTTGGAATGAAAATCAAGGTGGTCCACTGAGACCCCTGACTCTGAGCCCTGAACTTAGAATGGCCGTACCGGCCATCTAGCCCAGTAGCCTGTCTACCGACAGTGGACAACACTAGGTACCCTGGAGGGGATGAACCGAAGACAATGACCAAGCCATTTGTCTCGTGACATCCAGCTCCAGCCTTCCACAAACAGAGGCCAGGGACACCATTCCTACCCCCTGGCTAATACCACTCCATGGACCCAACCTGCATGACTTTATCTCACTTCTCTTTAAACTCTGTTCTAGTTCTAGCCTTCACAGCTTCCTGCAGCAAGGAGTTCCACAGGTTGACTATTTGGTTTGTGAAGAAGAACTTTCTGTTGTTAGTTTGAAGCCTGCTACCCATTCTTTTCATTTAGTGTCCTTTAGTTCTTCTGTTACGGGAACTAATGAAGAACTTTTCTTTATGCGCCCTCTGCACACCACTCATGCTTTTATAGACCTCTATCATATCCCCCTCGGTCTCCTCTTTTCTAAGCTAAGAAGTCCCAGTCTCTTTAGCCTCTCTTCATATGGAACCTGTTCCAAACCCCTGACCATTTTAGTTGCCCTCCCCTCTCCCACCCTCTCTCTTCCCCTCTCCCACCTTCTTTTCCCAGTCTCCCCGAGTTTTGTTCAATAAAGAGAGTTTCTATTTTTGAACACACGTGTCCTCTATTTTGTACATCAGGAAGGGGTGCTAGGGAAGGGTAAGTGGAAGGAAGTGAAGGAGGAATGGGGTACAAGCCCCCGATGGGGAGGACTGGGCTGGCTCTGCGGGCTCCTCGGGGTGGAAACTCTCCTGAAGCCCCTTGATTGACCCCCCCCCCCCTCTTGATGGCAGCCTGCGGCAAGTGCAGCTGGGCTGATGGCCGAGTGCTGTGATGTGCCCAGTGTGGGCACTCAGGGCACTCCAAGCCAGGACTGCTTTGCAAGCGGGGAACCCCTGAGAACTGTCTGTCCGGGGTGGGGGTCAGGTTCCTTTAAGCACAGCCCTCGGCTAGCCTGAGGCAGCAGCTCCACGCTGTAAGTCCTAATCTGATGCCCTGCCGGCACTGCTTCCGGCCATCCTTAACCTCAGTTCAGGGTCCACTCAGTGTGGACATGCTAGTTCAAATTAGCAAAACACTAATTTGAACTAGTTTTTAAGTCTAGATGTGCTAATTCGAATTAGCTTAGTTCGAATTAACTACCCACACTGACAAATAAGAGAGCACGACACTGTATGATTTCTAGAGCTGATATAGGGCAATTTGTTCAGCAGATTGATTTAAGCTTCATTATGATTGCATCATCCATGACTCCTGTCCCCTCCCCTCTCCCACCCTAGTGATACCTTCCCATTCCCCCCCACACCTGCTCCTCCTGTCCTTTCCCCTCATTGTCTCTCCTCCTGGCATTTGTCTCTCCTCCACCCTGTCCCTTCATGCCTTCCCCTTTTTTCTTCTGCCCTGACCTCCCTCCTCTCCCATTAGCACAAGCCCCTTCCTCTCCTCACCCCTACCTTCCCTTTAATTATCCCCCTTCCCCTTACCTTACCTACTGCCATCCTGACATCTGCTGGATGGGGAAGCATGATGGGCAACTGCCCTGTGTGCTAGGCCTGGAGCTAGGGCCATGGTACTACTCTTAGTACCATGGCCCAGCTCCAGTCCTGGCACAGGGCAGTATGCCCCATGTTCTGGGATTTGAACCAGGTCTGCGATGCTATTTTTAGTACCATGGTCCCAGCTCCAGCAGCCGCCATGCAGCTATAGTCCCAGCTGCTCCCAGGGGCTGGGCCATGTGGAGGGCAGCTGCCCCATGGACTGGGACTAGAGATAAGTCATTGTGCTATTTTTATTACTGCAGCCCAGGCTCCAGCTCCAGCAGCCACCACTCAGGCTGTGTGGTGGATGCCTAGCTACTCCTGGGGTGGGCAATCACTTGCCATGCAGTCCCATTTCCAGGAGCATCTGGGGCTGCAGCTGTGTGGCTCTGCTTGGGGGTGGGCAGGAATGAAATTCTGGGTGCATGCCCACGCAGGCATGCACCTTACAGGGATCCCTGGTTGATGCCACTACCATCTAATGCTAACAGTGGATATGAAGTCTGGAAAATACAGTTCCCAGAAAGGATTACATTAGAATTCCCCATCTTTGGGTGGACAGGCCAAATTGCTGTGATTGTGTGTGTGTGTGTTTTGTTTTTCTCCCCATCCCCTTGGAAAAATCTGATACTTTCTCATTACTCTCAACTAGATTAACTTGTTTATATCACTAATGTTCCTGTGGCTGAGCCTTCATAAGGGCCATTGAGAGGGCACTGGTAGAGGCCTGATGGCTAGAATGATGGTAATATAATCATCTATGATACAGTGTACCTGAGAGACAAAATAAAGAGTGAATTGAACCCTGACTACAATGAGTATTTATAACCATAAATACAATTGAAATGCAATAGAAGGGAATCTTGGATAGTGATATGGTAAAAGCATAGGCCCACAATATGTGTGAGCAAACATGAAAAAGGTTAAGGAGGAACAGAAGAAAAATGAATAAGAAAGAACTTATAAGTATACTCCACCAGAGTGTTGCAGGTCTTTTACCATCTAATGTGTTTGAGACAAGAGAATAATACATGTTCAGAGTTCTCTAAAGACACTCAAAGAAAATTGTACAGCATATGGAATATTTCAACAAGATTTTTTTTATTCACTGACTGCTGAATTTTAACATATAATTTAAGGGTATGTCTAGACCACATGGCTCCGGCGATGGAGCCATGTAGATGAGTTTACTAGACATAGGAAAATGAAGCCGCAATTTAAATAATCACCACTTCATTTAAATCAAAATGGCCGCCACACCGTGCCGATCAGCTGTTTGGGGGTACAGCACGGCAGCCATTTTGATGTAAATGAAGCGGCTATTATTTAAATTTCCTCTTCATTTTCCTATGTCTAGTAAACTCATCTACATGGCTCCGTCGACGGAGCCGTGTAGTCTAGACATACCCTAATAGTGGTACATTCCCAAAACTTGAGTATTCAACTGTGTCTACCATTTATAAATCAGTGTGCTCTAAAATTATTTTCCAAACACAATGTTTTTCTAGTTTGCTTCAATTCTAGTTAGGATGACCAGATATCAAAGTGTGAAAAATTGGGACAGGTCTGTGATGTAACAGGCACCTTGCTGTGCCCAAGCCCAAAATATTAGGACTGTCCCTATAAAGTCAGGACATCTGGCTACCCTTATTCTAAGTGCATGTGCATCAGGAAAGTGCAGATGAACTTACCATGGGACATATTGTGGAAACCATGATGCAGCTTAAGTAGCTAGCTATGTAATACAGCTAAGAGCAGAAGCAGAAGGAATCTCCGTCTTAGTTTTAATGTAGCCCCAGTTAATAGCATGGAATAGAATCACAGGAAGATCCACATGCGTAGATCCATCTGTCCTGTGCAAACTCACCCGCTTGCATAACCTCAGCCCACAGTGTAGAACTCCACTGTATGCAAGGAGTTTAGGGTGCCCAAATCCTCTTCTTTCACCCCATTCACAGCACACCTTCTCTATTCCCCTGAGCCACAGTCCTTTATGAAGGAGGCAAAGGGATTTGGCTCCAGATGTAACATTACTCACTACTAATCCATACCACTAGCTAGTATCTTATCCAAATGCCCAAAGATAAGGGCATTCAGAAACAAATACCACCATTACCTTCTTACCCTGCCTCATCTAGAAAGCCAGAAAAACCTAAAATCAGAGATTAAAATATCACATTAGATAATCTAGACCAACCAATTTAGGTTTATTTCTTTACAGTTTCTTTTCTATTGCTAATTCCAGTTCCATTTTAATTGGCTCTATACATGAGTGTTCCAAAGAGATTGCACAATCTCACAGACTCAATGTTAAAAAGTCTCAGGGGGATAACTTAAAAAAAGCTTAAAAAAGAAGTGGTCCTGTAACACCTTAGGGTATGTCTACACTGCCACCCTAGTTCAAACTAGGGTGGCTAATGTAGGCATTCGAACTTGCAAATGAAGTTTGCATGTTCCCGGGTGCCACCATTTTTAAATGCCCCATAGTTCGAACTACCTGCCCACGGCTACATGCTGCATGGACTAGGTAGTTCGAATTAAAGCTCCTAATTCGAACTAACATTATTCCTCCTGCAAGCAGGTTTAATGGTAGTTCAAATTAGGAGCTTTAATTCACACTACCTAGTCCGTTCCGCGTGTAGCCACGGGCAGGTAGTTCGAACTATGGGGCATTTAAAAATGGAGGCGCCTGGGAACAGGCAAATGAAGCCCGGCATATTTAAATCCTGGGATTCATTTGCAAGTTCGAATACCTACATTAGCCACACTAGTTCGAACTAGGGTGGCAGTGTAGACATACCCTTACAGACTAACAAAAAATATAGACAGTATCATGAGCTTTCGTGGGCTTCATTTCAAAGCGACTAATTTATATCCCTTTGTCGAAAGAAGGCTGTTGTCTAGACACACCTGATGACGCCACTGCATCCGTGGTGACTGAGCTTTGTGATTTTGTCCTCACCCACAACTATTTCCAATTTGAGGACAATTTTTATCTTCAAGTCAGTGGCACAGCTATGGGCACCTGTATGGCCTCATGATATGCCAACGTTGAACATTTCCTCAGCTCTCGCCCCCTAGTACCGTCACTCTGCTTATGCTACATTGATGACATCTTCATCATATGGACCCACGGAATGGAGACTTTTGAAGAATTCCACAGGCATTTCAACAACTTCCAACCCACCATCAACCTTAGCCTGGACCAGTTCACAAAAAAGATCCACTTCCTTGACATTACAGTACAATTAAATGACGACCACATTTCCACCACCTTTTACCAGAAACCTACCGACCATCATACTTACCTACATGTCCCTCGCTTCCATCCAGAACACATTATCCAATCAATTGTTTACAGTTAGGCCCTAAGATACAACTGGATTTGCTCCAGTCCCACAGGCAGAGACAAACACCTACAGGATCTCTCTCAGGCATTCCTAAACTTAAATACCCAACTGGGGAAGTAAAAAAACAGACTGACAGAGCTAGACTAGTACCCAGGCATCAGCTTCTTCAAGGTAGGCCCAACTAACAAAATACGAGAACACCACTAGTCACCATCTACAGCCCCGACCTTAAATCCCTTCAGCGCATCATTAACAATCTACACTCTATCCTGGAAAACAATGCCTCACACTCACAGGCCTTGGGGGACAGGCCAGTCCTAGCCTACAGACAACCCCCTAACCTGAAGCAAATCCTTTTCAGCAACCACATAACACACCTCCATCATACTTACCCAGGAACCCACCCCTTCAATAAACCTCATTGCCAACTCTGCCCACACATCTACACAAGCGGCATCATCACAGGACTTAACCACATAAGCCACCACATCAGAGGCTTATAGAACTGCACATCAATTAATGTGATCTATGCCATCAAGTGCCAGCAATGCCCCTCTGCCATGTATATTGGCCAAACTGGACAGTCTCTATGACAAAGGATTAATGGACACAGATCAGGTATTCAAAATAGTAACACACAGAAACCTGTTGGGGAAGTTTTTAATTTGCCTGGACAATCACTAATGGATCTAAAAGTGGCTATTCTTTTGCAGAATAATTTCAGGAACCAACTAGAGAGTGAAATTGTGGAACTGGCCTTCATATGCAAATATGACAAATTTAAGCAGGAACTGAACGAAAACATCTCTTGGATTGCTGTTATATTAAACACCCAAATGACATCAAAAGCTAAATATTGGGCACATACAGCCCACTCTATTATACTCATTTAACATGGGCACTTTAAATGACAGGGTTTTTTTCTACTCCCTCTTCTCCCCTCTTTTTCTTCTTTATATTTGACCCTCTGTGCCTCTTGCTCCATATTTGTCATCAGAATAAGTGGGTTGTGCCTACAAAAACTCATGGGGCTACGTCTAGACTACGTCCCTTTTTTGTAAAAGGGATGTAAATTAGACGTATCGCAATTGCTAATGAATCGGGGATTTAAAACTCCCCCGCTTCATTAACATAAAAATGGCTGCCACTTTTTTTTCCACACGGAGGTTTGTCAGAAAAAAGCGCCAGTCTGGATGCTGATCTTGCAGTAAATAAAGCCTTTTCCGAAAGATCCCTTATTTCATTTCAATTTGAAATTAAGTTGCAATTAAATATCAGATCCAAATAGAAAATATCCAAACAGGTCACTTGCATATATATTTGCTAATACAACATAGTGACAAATTGCAAAATGTGCCATAATTCCCTTGTTGACCTGTGAAACTGTTTGTTTTGCATCGACAATTGAAGGTACACATTTTTAAAAGAATGCTATCCATAAATACATTTATCTTTTGGCTTCTATATCTGCAGATGCCTCTGTTCTCTTACCTCCCTACTTTTCCTTTTTTCTTAATAATATCAAAACAAAAAATATTTAAATGACTAAAATAAAAAATATAGCCCCAAACATGCAACGTGGCTTTACAAGTAGTTTTAAGAGGACAGGCCCATAAATCAGTAAATTTTAATTAAAACCCTATGTTTAGAAAATACCAACCTTTACAATATTATTTCCTGTCTACATAATATCAAATTAAAGCCTGGAGCCAATCTTTACATTCAAGTGATAGATCCCTGACAATGGAGTGTTTTTTTCAGCACCAAGTGATGTAGCTGGTAGGCAGAGCTGTAGTAAAGAGATAGTTATTGAGTAGGCACACGATACATGTTACACACAGAGGGTATGTCTACACTACAAAGTTAGTTTGAACTAACGGACGTTAGTTCGAACTAACTTTGATAGGCGCTACACTAGCGCTCCGTTAGTTCGAACTTAATTCGAACTAACGGAGCGCTTAGTTCGAACTAGGTACACCTCATTTAACGAGGATTAAGCCTAGTTCGAACTAGCTAGTTCGAATTAAGGGATGTGTAGACCCTTAATTCGAACTAGTGGGAGGCTAAGGCTTCCCAGGTTTCCCTGGTGGGCACTCTGGCCAACACCAGGGAAACTCTATTGCCCCCCTCCTGGCCCCGGAGCCCTTAAAGGGCCATGGGCTGGCTACACAGTTTGTGCCAGTTGCAAGGCTGCCAGCACCCGTGCCAGCACACCCTGCACCTGACACCCATGAGCCAGCCACCCAAGGACACCCAGCCCTCCACTGTTCCCCAGGACCAGCCTGGCGGCTCCCAGGAGCCTGCCCGGGGGCGCAAAAGGCGGGCGCCCGCTTGGTCAAGTGCGGAGATCGTGGACCTCATCGAGGTTTGGGGGGAAGCCTCCAATGTCCACGATCTCCGCACTAGCCACAGGAATGCGGCCGTCTACGGCTGCATGGCTGCCAGCCTGGCCGCCAGGGGCCACCAGCGCAGCCGGGAGTAGGTGCGCTGCAAAATCAAGGACCTGCGGCAGTCCTACTCCCGGGCCTGCCAGCCAGGGGCCGACCCGGAGGCCTGCCCCCACTTCCATGCCCTGGACCACCTCCTGGGGGCTCATGCCGTCCCTTCCCTCCATGACGTGATAGACCCCGGAGCAGAGGGCCCGCTCCAGGAGATGGAGGAGGAGGAGGAGGGCTCTGAAAGCCAGGAGCCTGCCGCCAGCCTACCCGGGACCCCCGAGGCACCCCACAGAGCCGCTCGCCTGTGTCGTCGGAGGCCGGGGAGGCATCCACATGTGAGTACCATCATGTTCCCCTTATGTGTACGGTGGGCTGGGGCGAGAGGGAGCCCCGGGACCGTGCGCCTGGGCCTTGCCCACCAAGGAGCAGCAGCTGGGGATCCTGCAGGGGCCCTGGCCTTGCAGAGGGGAGCTGGGTTTCACACACCTGGGCCCCTGGGGTAATTGACCGCTGGTCTTGTTGCACCACAGCCGCAGCACCTGGGCCTGCAGGGCGCACCACACTGCCTGCAGCAGCTGCCCGTGCCCGGGCATGCAGGAGAGCCAGGAATGAGGAGGAGTACCAAAGGCGGCACCTCCGGTTCATGGATCACCAGCTCCGCTCCCAGGACCACTGGGTCCAGGAGGACCTGAGGCTGCGCCGGAGGAGTCTGGAGGCCCTGGAGGAGGAGGGCCGTGCCCTGCGAGGCCACCTCCAGAGCCTGCTCGACCGCTTCCCATTTCCTCCTCCCCCTGTTCCTCCTGCTCCCCCTGCTCCTCCTGCTCCCCCTCCTGCTTCCCCTCCTGCTCCCGCTCCTGCTTCCTCCACACCCCCCGTCCCTCGTGCCCCCCCCTCCACAACCATTTCCCACCGACGCCCCCGGACCCGCAGTGTGGCGAGACGGGAGAGGCAGCCGGACTCCCACCCCTGAGCTTTCCTTTCCCTTCCTCCCTTCCCTCCCCTTCCAGCTCCCTCGTCCCAGGTTTCCCCCTCCCCTCTCCCACCCTCATTCCTCCCTTCCCCCACCCCAGTTATGTGAAATAAACATACTTTTTTGTTTGAAAAACAGGTGTCTTTATTTTACAGTAGGTAGGGAGGGGAAAGGGGAAGGGGGATAGGGTGGAAGAAGGTCCCCCGCTGAGCTTCCCGGATGGCGGCGGTGCGGGGCTGACCGTAGTGTCCAGCCATGTGGTCAGCCTCAGCCATCCAGACTGGCAGGAAAGCCTCCCCCTTTCGCTCACACAAATTGTGGAGCACACAACAAGCTGCCACCACGGGAGGGATGTTGTGCTCGGCCAGGTCCAGACGGGTGAGGAGGCATCGAAAGCGGGCTTTCAGTCGCCCGAAGGCCCCCTCCACCACGATGCGGGCCCTGATCAGCCTGGCATTGAAGGCCTGGCGGGAGGGATTGAGGTGCCCCGTGTAGGGCTTCATCAGTCATGGCTGCAGTGGGTAGGCGGCATCAACCCACCAGGCACACGGGCATGTCCACGTCCCCGACCCTGATGTGGCGGTCGGGGAAGAAGGTCCCGGCCTGCAGCCACCGGCACACGGAGGAGCTGCGGTACACCCGGGCGTTGTGTGCTTTGCCGGACCAGCCCACATTAATGTCCGTGAACTGTCCCCAGTGGTCACACACGGCCTGCAGGAGGATGGAGAAGTACCCCTTGCGGTTGACATACCGGGACACCTGGTGTTCCGGGGCACGGATGGGGATGTGCGTCCTGTCGATGGCCCCCCCACAGTTGGGGAAGCCGAGGGCGCCGAACCCCCGGATGACGGCGTCCGGGTCGGCGAGGCGGACCACCCTGCGGAGCAGCACCCAGTTGATGGCCTTGACCACCTGCGGAGAGAGACACAGCAAAGCGCCAATCAGTGTCTGGGTGGCTGGGAGCGTTCATGCCCTGGCAGTGCCCCGCGCCCCACTCCCGGAAGCAACCCCCCTGGCGGCGTGTAGTACGGCTGGGACAGACCGACCCCTCCGGTGCGGGGCGCGTTCGCCTCCTCCCGCCCCCCCTTTGTCCCTGGGGCGGCCCATCCCCTCCTCGCAGCTCCCCTCCCCCCCGGCTCGGTGGCCGACGAGTGCCATACCTGCATGAGCACCGCTCCGACGGTGGATCTCCCCACGCCGAACTGGTTCCCGACGGATCGGTAGCTGTCCAGCATGGAGAGCTTCCAGAGGGCGATGGCCACCTGCTTCTGGAGGGGGATGGCGGGTCTCATGCGAGTGTCCCTTCTGCGCAGGGCAGGGGCGAGCCACTTGCAGAGCTCCAGGAAGGTGTCCCTCCTCATCCTGAAGTTCTGGGTCCACTGTCGGTCCTCCTAGCGCTCCAGGACGATGCGGTCCCACCAGTCGGTGCTGGTGTCCAGACCCCAGGGCGGCCAGGCGGAGAGGCAGGGGGCTGACGTGCACCAGGTGGTGCCAGGCAGCCTCGAGCCATTGGTGGCAGGCTTGCAGCAGCAAGTCCAGAAAGTGCACCAGAAGGTGCAGGGTGAGCTGTGGCTCCATGTTGCCACCTGCGGCGGCCCCCCCAAAGGGAAGCACCGACACAGACGGGCACAGAGACCAACGCTTTGCTGTCCCTCGGCGAGGTTGGCAAGCAAGCAGGAAAAGCTGAGAACCAGCTGTCCAGGGGGGGTCCCTTTAAGCTCAAGCCTCAGATAACCTCTGACAGCAGCCACACAAAGCAACTACTGACCTGATGCCCTGCCAGAACCGGTTTCAGCTGCCCTTAAATGCCTCCCTGCATCCAATCAGTGTGGACGCGCTAGTTCGAATTAGCAAAACGCTAATTCGAACTAGTTTTTAGTTCTAGATGAGCTAGTTCGAATTAGCTTAGTTTGAATTAACTAATTCGAACTAAGTTAGTTGGAACTAGCGCTGTAGTGTAGACATATCCGGAGAGGCCTGTTTTTCTTCCTAGCAGCAGCTTGGAATAGCTTGCATTCTTGAATCCCTGAGCTCACACTATTTTAGGCAGGGCTGGTTACATTCTTCACTGGACCCTGGGCAGTGTGGGAGAGGACTTGGCTCTGGACCCTCATAAGAGGTGAGGACTTGGGCAGAAGGGGCGGAAGTAGGGGCATCCAGCCCTCTGCACTGTCCAAACTGTGTTGTGCCTCCCGCAGCCAGCCCCAGCCAGGACCACCAGTCTAGATCCCTGCTGAGACCTATTTCTCCAATTTCATTTTACAGGCAGATGGCAAGGGAAATCTTTCTAGTTCTTAGCTAAAAACCCTGCCAGGAAGGGCTGTTATACTATGCTTTATTTCACTTTCTCCATCATTTACAGAAATAAGTTAGAACCTCTGGTTTTCCTTGTTTCATGACATAAGAGGACTGTGGGAAGAGGCCAGTTACGGAAAAAGTCACAGGAACCACAAACCTTGCGGATCCCAAAGATCCAGGGGAAGCCTGGCCATCCAGATTGAGGATAAGCAGACTCCTCATCTCCCACCTCCTGTCCACTTCAAGGGGAACCCCTGTCAGGTGAATAGAGGGGGGCAGTGGAAAGTTCACACAGTCAAGCTGGTATTAAATTTCCATGATTGCCTGCAAGGATGAGAGGAACTTTATTCCTTCTCCTCCAACTTATTTACACCTTGTCACATACCCCTGTGCCAGCTGAAATTCTTCCCTCGCTTCTGGGGGATAGGAGAGACTTTGCCACAGAACTCCTCTCTTCAGACAGCACATAGTTTTAAAGCACTGGGAGTACACACCAATGAAAATCAGTAATTGCTGTTGCATAGCAGTACCACCAGTGGTGCAACAACATGGCACCGTCAATCTCTAGTCTATTTATTTATGCCTTCTGACAAGATAAATTTAGGTGATGCTTTGTTTTCTGCTAAAAAAAACCATTATGATTTTTCTGAGAACAGCTTACGCTGCATTGTGTAAAATACCACATGCTGGAAACTTGCTGATGAGGTATCTAGGGTAAAAGTTCATGCATGGCCTCAAGTACCTCTCAGTTAAACTGAAAGCTAGAGGGAGATGATTTGGCTAGATGCTACCATCCCCAGGTTAATAAAAAAATATCCTTTGCTTGGTTTAAATCATCCTGACAGGTCAATGTGTGCCTGTGACTGGAGATGTTTTTAAAAATTTTTTATCTCCCACCTTTTTGTGGCTGGCTCTCTTTTTTCATTCATGCCTCTGATTTCCAAGTAGTTTATTTCAACTGAATTTTAGCAAAAATGTAAAATATATAATAAGAATCTTGCACTGGGGCTTTGGACAGAAATTCCTTTTGAATTGTGAACTTTATAACAAGGGTGATGAAGTTTTCATCAAGTTGTTACTCAGGAGACTAGAAGATTGGTGGTTCATTACTCTAAAAACCAAATATGATTAATGTTTAATTGCAGCAGTGTGCATAGGTATTAATTAGGTGTGCTTTCTATGAGTCAAACAGCTTTTGGAGCAAAAGCAAGACAAAATTGAAAATTAGCATAAAAAGAAAGGTACACTTGAATGGTAAATTAATTTAATTCTCATTTAAGTGCTAATCCTGTAAAGAGAACCAGAGAGTTGGCTTGTGTAAGACCCCATTCATGTCACTCTCTTGTCTAAATTTAACTGTAGCAAGTAGTGGGAGAAAGGGCTCTCTGTAAAGCTGAACCAGAACCAAAATTCTGGCTCTTACCATCTCCTACTGGCATACGTTAAACTGAGGCTGCATTTGAAATCTGAACCCATCTCCTTTCTGTTGCTTTCCATTATCGTAGGAGTGGTCTACACTATGATGTTAGGTCAAAGTTAATCATATTAGGTTAATTTTTATAATGAATGCGTCTAACAACTAACCCTCTTCCATCGATGGTAAGGGCTTTTAAAGTCAACTTTGGCACTCCACCTTGACAAGACGAGTAGAGCTAAATTCAACCTCCTGGAGTTGAATCTGGGGTCATGCAGACACTTTTGGACTCTAGTAGGTGTCTCTCAGTGCCCCAATTTGACCACTCTGGCCAGCAGTTTCAACTCTGCTACACTCCCAGAAACACAGGAAAAGCACTGGGAACACTTAAATTTTATTTTCCGTTTGGCTAGCATGGTGAGTCCAGCAACACACCTGACCATGGTTGCCCAGGATTGCAAACAAGTGCCAGCATAGAGTGTGCAAGATATACAGGATCTGATTGTTGTGTGAGGAGAAGAATCTTTACAGGTAGAACTCCCAAGCAGCAAAAAAAAAATGCTGATGTTCCTGCCCAAATCATACAGGACATGGTGGGAAGTAGGGAGGTTAAGGACTAGTTGGCTCTTCGATAAGCGAGCCCGGGCTCCCTGTGGCACTGCCACTTTGAAATGCCACAGTGTTATTTTCAAGGGGCAATACTGCACAGCTGATCCCAGGCTCAGTGCTGCACTGCCCCTTTGAAACACCGCTGCGGCAAAGCCCGGGGTCAGCTCTGTGCAGCGCTAAGCCCAGGATCAGCTGTGCAGCACTGCCCCTTTGAAACGTCATCATGGCATTTCAAAGGGGGCAGTACCACCCTATCAACTAATCGAATAGTCAATGCAAAAATAAGGGCTTTAGTCCGAACTAACGCATCCTGGCACACACTTCCTGGTTCGAATCCGCTGTGATTCGAACTAGCGCACTGGCGAGATCGTGTTAATGAAGCGTGGGATATTTAAATCCCCCTTCGTTAGCTACTTCGGTCGTCTCCATTTGCATCCCTAATCCGAACTAGGGATGCAGTGTAGACGTACCCTTAGAGTCTATAGTAGCGTATACATGCTCCATCAGACACATGTGCTTAGTGAGGACGTCATGCATCTTCAACTTTTAACATCAGATGCTAAATACTGACTTCAAATTTTACCTAATTTTGTAGTGTGGACATATCCCTACAAATGGATCTGGTCAGGAAGCTTTCCATGGGTTAGAAATGCAGTTCCAGAGCTGAGTTTTGCAGCTTGCATCTCTCTCTATTTTTGTACAAGACACGGGGTTGTAGAGAACCTTAACCTACTTCTCAAGTAAGCTTTCTGAACAGGGCTTAATGATATGTGCTATTTTTACTGACCTTCCTCATGTATGCAACAATAGATTTTCCTCAGAGAAAATATGACTACAGTATGCTATGAAGCCTGTGAGCCCCATCTGTGTGACAGCATAATTTAACGAAGTTTTACAAAAACACATCCATGCTAATGTCAGTGTTGCCAATTATCAAGGTTTTAATCAAAAGTGTTGCAATATTTGGTGTTTTCTAAAAGCCTCAGTCAGAACCATGTTATTGCTAAAGAATCTGAATTTCTCCTTTCTCTTGGTATGCAGAAAAGCTTGAAAATTTTATCCCTAAAGCCTCCAAAACAGGAAAGCAAATTAAAAGAACTGTGAACATATCTTTAAAATATCCTGGCTTTTAAGCAGCCTCCAAATTTTTAAACACTTGAGGCTGGCAACACTAATGTGGTTTCTACATAGGTTACATCTTGAAAATCTTAGAGTGGAATTAGGCCCGATAGCTCTGCATTGATTCTATGAAAGAAATTAAATATGAACACATCAACCCTATGGAAGAAAGATACTGACATTACACAGCTTTTACTGCCTTGATTTATCATGTGTATGTGGTAACTGTTTTTACATTAGTTGCATAACAATTTTTATATAAAATGAATACAAATGTAATTAAAATAGATTGGTGAAATGCTGATTTTATGATCAGAAAGTTTTTGTTGAATTAAAATGAAGTGACAGGAGGCTGACAACAGAAGATACTTTAAGGCTTGTAACTTCGATTTAAAGTTAAAATATTTATCTTGAAGTATGAAATTTCAGATTACATTTAGATTTTAAAATAAAATGATTTAACATGCACAGAAAATACTTTATGAAAACTATTTAATCATAAATATCTATTTTCATAATATTGGATGCTGCAAAGCAGACTCTTAAAAAAAAGAGAGTTTCTTTGATGCATCAAGTAGCAGTATTTTCAACATTAAGTTATATAGCACAATCCCTGACATTTTCTGGCTATTTGAACTATCAAATATTTATGGTCTGAACAACACTAACGGGGAAAGTCGACTTAAGAGATGCAACTACAGATACGTTAATTATGTTACTGAGTCAAAGTATCTTAAATCGTGTTTTGGTGCCATCCATACAGCAGGAAGTTGATGGAAGCATGTGCTCCCATCGACTTCTTATTCCTTGTTAGGAGCAGGACTACCGACACCAAACTAAGAGGGTGCTCTTATTGAGTAAGTGTATCTTCACTAGACCCACTAATTCGAACCCCGGAAGATCAACTATGGGAGCTTTGATCTTCCCTGTAGTGAAGACAAGCCCTATAAGATTTAATTATGGACCATGTAAGGACTCCCAGTTAGGTAACTAACTTATTGCTTCTCCCTACAAGAACAATGGCAGGATTTTTCTCCAAATACACTTACACTAACACAAGTTTTTCATGCATTACATTATAGCCAATGGAAGCCACAACAGCATTAAAACCTCTTTTCCCCAGAAGCCCATTATTATTAAAGAGGAAAATAATACTTGGGAGCTGCAGCTGCTCTTCTGAAGGTTAATGCAATATTAAAAATACTTCCATATGTATTCATGACCTGTAAGCCTTTAATTTTTGCTTAGCATCACTAACTTTTTGGCAGTTTGGTAGCATATAACTTCACTTGTGTTGCTTGTACCATTCATCTATCTATGAATGCCTTTGGTGCCTGGAGCTAATTGTAAAAAGGCAAAAGCCTGGTTCATAGCTGGATGGAATACCCACAATATACAAGAGGCTGTATCAATCCACAAATTGTTCTGCCTTTTCCATTGCTAGCTGTGCTTTTTGAATATGTGGGTGATGTTCATACTCCAGGTATATTCATCTACACTGAGAGGTGAAATAAATTCAGATGCATTACAGGATTTGGTACAAAAACGTTATGATCTTTGGAAACTGGCAATAGGATGCAGTGGGTGTGAATGTTCTGATATGCATGTTCAAATCTGAAGAGGCCTTCCAAGACAATATTAAAATGCAGGCTATTACACTAAAGTGTTCTAATTATTATAATGCTCTCTAGATGGGCTCGCTTTCTACACTTCAAGCTATCACCTTAGTGCCCATTTTTTCTTGGTTTCAACAGGAAATAACCTGATCTGCATCCTAAAATTACATTAAAAATTTCAATTGCTTTATATCAGTGAGGAATATCTATTTTGTGGATTCAGTGCTTAGCAGCAATAGAGTAAGTCTGAGCAGCTCTTAAATCAGGGATGGGCAACCATTTTTCCAGAGGGACAACTTCATCAATTTTGGCAGTGGTTGTGGGCCACCTTGAATGGGCAGGGCCTGAGGCAGGAGGGGTAGGGCCTCAGGTGGAAAAGGGCTGTTCTCTCTAGGTGAGGCCTCCTCTGGCAGAGGGAGGAGACTTTCCATGCTCCCCCATCGCTAGGCCCTATGCACAAAGTCTCTCATCCTCCAACCCCCCACACCCTGCCAGGGTCACACACTGCCTACAGGGAATGGCTGGTGATTCCCTCTGGTGCCACATGCCCATGGTGGTGGAGGAGATTGTGTGCTCCCCTGTTCCCAGTCTTGATTGGCTTGGGGGCAGGGGATTGTCAGGGTGGCCGCGAGCTGGATCAAAAAGCTTGGCAGGCCAGATTCAGTTAAGCGTTAAGATTACTGTGAAACATTTTTTACTGTTTTGCCACAAGAATACAGAGGGTACATCTTTCTTATACTGAGACAGTGTTATTTCCTGGATGCCCCAATACTTGAAAAGTTACTATAACAGATCAGATCACTGGTCTGTCTCATCAAGTGGTTCTCAGCCAAGTATTCACATATGTTTTAGTTTTATAAGTTCTGGGGCATGTTTGGAGCAAAAAAGTGTGGATGTTCAGCTAATATTAATTAAATGAAAGGCCTAAAGACAAACATTTAAGAGTGGAATGCTAATAATTCTCATATCAAACTGAGAAAATCTCCAAATCTCAGGAAAAATAAAAACCTGTCTAGAGACAACTCGTGTAACCCAAATATAAGTCATGGTACATTCCCCATTGACCACAGTACCAAAGTTGCTATGACTGTTCTAGTGGGTACAGATGAAGAGGATCAAGATTTTACAACTACTTTAAAAGCCTCGCAAAGCATCTCAGAGGGATGTAGTGGGGAAATCAAACTCAAAGGCCATGGGAAAAATCCACTGTATTTAAAAAAAAATGTTTTGGGCTACAATGAGTAAGAGCTGGCATGTTGCTGCACCACCCCAAGCAAAGCTCAGGGGAAGAGGTACAGTTTCTTTCTTTTTTTGCCCATTGGCCAGGGAAAGAGTATATTACTGCCGACCCTTCACGCGTCTACCCTGCAATGGTTCATCTCTACTGGCTAGGATGAAGTCAAGCCTCCACTTACTCTGTAGTCCCTTCTCTCTTTACCCCTCCCATTTGCTCATGCAGGGCTACATTACAATGTACTGCTTTATACCAATCAAAAACCCTCCAACATCAGTATCACTTCCAAAGCACAAACACAAAGCAGTTTTATATGTAATTCCAGGAAATTTAAGATAAAACTGATGTCAGAAATCCATATAAATCACTCATTACATACACATAGAACACGAGTGGGTGAATACAAATCAGGTGATACAGTCTGGATTCCCAATAGTGTGATGCCTACTACAGGAAAAAAAAATACAGAAAGCCTCTCTCAATTATATTCATGTGAAAAGAAGTCACTTTAGGGAATCAATTAGGTTTGTCATCAGTCCAGAAAATGTTTGTGACTGAAACGAGCCTTTTACTAACAGCTCTAAGGGTCACAAGCAATAACCTTGTCATGTTGCTTAAATTTCTGATATTACTCCTGTATCAAGGAATAGTGAAGATTAATATGGTAATTTGAGATGCTCAGCAATACTTCTGATCAAGACAGATAAAACCAGCTCTGTCACAGCAACAATTTTATTAATCTTGTTTCTTCCAATTCAATGAAAGGACGCATATTAGCAGCCCAGCTGATTTCTGTATGTTAAGGCAATGAGGCAAATCCAGCCCCCACTTCTATGAATGCAGACACCTCAGATGCAGTAGAACTACTCCAGCTGAATTACACAAATTGAGGGTTGAGGAAAGGATAGGAGAATGTAGGGGATGTGCCCATCCTGTGTGTCATGGAGCAAAGCTCCACAGCAGATTCCAGTATAGTACTAAGCGCAGGCTTAAGTTGATTTACACCAATACAGATCCACTAGCCATGGCATGTTGCAAAGTAGGAATTCAGAAGAATAGAAAATTATTATTGCAGTCAGGGCCATGGAGCATTCCATCATTTGTGGCTTGGAGTAGGAGCCAAAAGAACCCTTGAAAGTATAATCCAGCTGATTGGGCTGAGTGCTATAGTCCAGGATTTGACCCTATGAGAATACTGAAAAGTATAATTAGATTGTATTATGTTAACCCTGAATTATGTCATTTTGATAGCACTAAACTTTTCTTATTAGTAGTACATTATTCAAAATTATTTAAAAAAAATCTTCAAATATTTGCCAAGGTTAGGACAGAAAAAGGCTCTTGTCTGAAATAATACCAGAAGGTTTTATGTCAGTTTCTTGTGAAGGATTATCATCTTTTTAAACAGAATTAATAAGCACACAGCATTCTGGCAACAGAACATTAACCAACATTTCACTTCCACCTTGAAGTTATATTTGTAGCCAAACAGCTCAAAATCAGAAAAAAAAATACTTTCAACTGTATATTTTCTCTCCAGCATAACTATGAGCTGTTCAGAAATCCCACTAAGGTCAGTGGAGTCACTGTGGATTTACATCAAGATAGAATAGAGTCCCATATTTTAACCAGACTGAACCCTTTTTCCTTCGGTAATGCTTGAATTGTGGGTAAGAGTGCATCGTTGGTTATAATATACCCCTCTTCTCTGTTCTATCAGCTTAATAAAGATGGAATATGCCAACAGTGAGAGTAGCACATTAGCGTTCCCCCTCTTAGTCTGGGCACTCTTTGTTTTTGGAAATACCGTGCCCAGTTCTTTGCTGGTGCCAGTTTATACTTTAAGAGAATTTGTCCTTTATTTGCACTAAAGAGGGCAAGGATATCTAACCACCAAAAACCCGAGGAGCATCCACACCTCAAGAGCATTTTTGTGCAAGTAAATCGGCAGAACAGAGGGCTTTTGCTGGTAGAGTTATTCCTCTCCCCATGAGGAATAACTCCATTTTGCGCTACAGCTCTTGCACAAAAAGGCAGGTGTGGACGCTCCGGAGGAGTTTTTGCACAAGAAACCCCTATTGGCAAAAGCACAGGTGCTCTGATGGCCTTTCTGTGAATGGCCATCAGAGCTTTCTTATGCAAGAGCATCCTTGCAGCATGGCTGCTCTCTTGTGCAAAAGCACATTGCTTTTGCGATGCGCTTTGATATGTGGATGCGTTTTTGAGCAACAAGTTTTTGCAGAAGATCTCTCCGCAAGAGGCTTCTTGCTCAAAAACCCTGCAGTATAGAGGAAGCCTTTGAGTATGTCTACACAGCAGTGTTACTTTGGAATAACTGACGTTATTCCAAAACAACAAAGAGCATGTCTACACAGCAAGCCATTATTTTGAAATAATGTTGAGCTGGAGAACTTCTTACTCCAACTCCTGTAACACTAATTTCACAAGGAGTAAGAGAAGTCAAAGGAAGAATGTTTTTCCTTTGATTTCCTATCATCTAGACAGCACCAAAATCCAGATTAAGCTATTTTTACTTCAGATATGCAATTGACATTGCAGAAGTTGCGTAGCTTAATTCGACTTTTCCCTTGCTGTGAAGACTTGCCCTTTGCCTTCTTTCCACAGCTCTAGGAAATGAGAATGACAGTTCTACTGTGTTTGTAGCTCAACAGGTTTAGAAATAAAAATCTTGAACTCTATCCTGCTCCCAGACAATAATGTGCCACACTACAACCAAGCCATTGGACCAGCCAAGTACTCTCTTCGGTTTGAGCTTAAATATATTTTTTTAAAAAGCAATTGCATCACTGTTCATATGACCAGCAATTCCATGATCCTAGATTGGGTTGGGGGGAAAACAGCACACTTATAAACTGTATTCTCAAAGGAGCATTTCAGATGACTACAAGTTATCACTACAGCATGTTTTTAGCCTTTCTGAAGATGTTGCCCAGGAATTAATGAATCTAGAACATCAGTGCTTCTAACAATAACCTAACCTTGACTGTATAATTGCATTAGTGAGGAATTTGATATTTAAACCCATTTTTGAATAATTCAGCGTAACTTGTGGGTAGGAGGACGACGACGACTGGGGATAAAAGAACAAAATCCTTAAAGCTTTTTAGTCTCATTCAGTTCTCATTTTTAGATTTTCATATTTTTACACTGAGTTGCATGAAAGAATATAAATTGCATTTCCAAAGGCCCTTTATTAACTCCACATCTTTCTGTGATTTTTAGAGTATATTAAACGCACCACCATCTTATTTTAGCCTTTCAGTGTATATCAGGTGTTTTTTTCCAGAGAGAAGCAATTAGAGGATTGGAAAATAGCACGCAGAATGCTCCTAAGAATTGATCCATGGAGAGTGATTCTTGCAGTGCCAAACAACTTGTGTCCCATGGCACTACTACAGTCAAGAGTTATTGCTATTTGAACAAAGCAACTTGCAGACACACACACAAAAACCTTGCAATTAAAAACAGCTTTGCAGCATAATTGATATCTTACCAGGAGCCTACCTAGAATATTTTATCAGGCTGAGTATGTGGTACATACATCATACATGCTAAATATAAGACATTTAAAAATTAAAGCTAACAATTTTACACATTAAAGCATTATTTTATAGTAGCTTTATCTTGAACTTTATGTTTGTATTGAGAAACCTAAAAGTGTGCTTTGAAAATAAGCAACACAGAACCCTGTTGCCTCTTGCTGCTTCCTGCATAAAAATGAAACCACTACAAAGCTAGGGATATTAGGAAAGGTTCTGCGGGAAGGAAATAAAATAAAACCAGCTTGTCAAATGGGACTCCCTGCTGCTGAGTACCATGTGGTGCTCTAGTAAGTTGCATCTGTTCAGCTATTATATATGGTGGTGAATATGATATAGATAGCAGTGACATTATCAAATATGCTGAATGGTTAAGTGTCCATAGTGTAATCTTTTCATTTTTTATTTTAATTAGTAAAAGTTACTGTCATAGTAAATTCACAGATAATTATCATTGTGTGTCCCCCTAAATGAGAAAGCATTGGTATATGACCTTATGTTTATAGATTCTTCAACATGCAGCCATCATGCAGGAGCTCTGAGTGCCTGAAAATTTCTGTGCTGAGGAAGGAATCGTTTACATGATTCTGCTAGAATTTAAGACTTTAGACATCATCCACGTTTTACAGTGAATGGGATAAATTCATCCAGAACTGCCACCCGGTGATGCAACTGTAAATGCACATAGAGGAAGTAGAAAGTCCACCCACGGTGGCAGAATGGAGTGAAAGAAAATGAGAAGTGCTACCAAGGAAGGGAGCAGATTCAGGGCTTCTGGGAATTGCACTGCTTTAGCCCTTCCCTCTTTGCTTTGGCTGGTACCGCTATTAAGGAGAACTGGCTAAAACGTATGCTGCTCACCTTACTGGAAAACCCCGACAGAAGACTTTTCTATGGGAGTGGCTTTTCACTGGATTAAAGAATCCAGGGATCAAATGCTACTGCAGAATCAGGTGTTTATACTTCCCTACAATTCCTTTTCTGAGTTGGGACCCAGTTTTGATATGAGACAATATAGGCTGGCTAATGAGAACAAGGCTTACATTATCAACTACAGATTTTGTACACAATAAGTGGAACCTGACACCACGCTGTCCCAGTGTGAGGCAGATGTCAAGATAATTTCACATGGAATGAACTAAACTGAAGGGCTCATATATTCCTTTGTTCTTTCTGTACTTATTTCTTTTTTTCAGTGTAATCGAAGTAATTATAAAATGCCAAGAAATATGTGAGTCAGTTCCTTGAGTTAATCCACCCTCTGGAGCTCAAGAACTCTGCAGTTTAAATGGGCTATCAGGAACAGAGAGACACTTACAAAACACTTAATAGCAAAACACATCTGTTGTAACATTGCTTGTAATATTGAGCATTAACCACCAGTGTTGACAATATTAATACATTTAAAAGCCTTGTCACGTTCCATTGCTGTTGCAGAAATTCTTGGGACCAGCATGATGTAAACAGAAAAGGGAACTTAGCAGTGAACTGACTAATATGAAGAATTGTTACAGAACAATGGTGATGACCCCACTACACTTGTATAGAGAGAGTCTGGAGAGGTTTGATATTGAAAAAATATATTAAATTATACAACCTATTTACATCTGAAAAAAAGAGAGTGGAAAAATTATTTGAATCATAAAGTCACATTTTATTTTGGCTAAGTCAAGAGTAGTTTATAGATTTCAGGTAGTCAGCAGATGACACTGCTGTAAGATCAGAACTAGACATCAATGGTGCTGGTGTAAAGTGAAGATGGTCTAGTGGTTCAGCACTGCTAAATTCTGCTCTCAATTACACTAGTATAAATCCATGGACTTTGTTGTAGTTTTTCCTAATTTATGCTAGGGATGTCAAAAATTGTGTACTTGAGTAAACATTTAACCACTGAATTTTTTAGAGGTTATACATTTACATGCAGGTGGGGGAGGGGGTAGGTGGGAGCTGGTGCTTTTGGGGAGCAGCATGGGAGTGGGAGCAGGTGGCTCTGTGGGAGCTAGTGTGTGCAGGGAATCAACTTCTGCCATATACCAGCTCCCACAGTCCTGCCCCACCCTCTGTGCTGCTGTCTCCTATCAGAGGTAGCAGCATGAGGAGGCATCCGGCTTCCCCCCAAGCACCAGTCCTGCCTCCCCGCATCTCCAACACTGCTGCTCTGTGGGAGGCACAGGAGTGGGGTGGAAGGGGAAAGCAGGCAGCTCCAGGAGCTGGCACACACAGGGAGCCAGCTTAAAGGACAGTTTCTCATGGGCACCTACTCTTGCCCCCTTCCTCGCCTCCCTCGCTGCCTCTGATATAAGCAGCCTGGGCTTATTAGTTAATTGCGTAAATGGCTATATGCTAATTTATACACTGTTGTAAAACGAGAGGACAATGAGGCCCAGACTGTTTACAAGATGCCTGATAAAATGGGATGGAAAAACAATCACATGGAAAAACTTGAAATAAGTGAGCCAATTAATTAATTGTAAATTATAATTATGCAAGTATCTCATAAAAGCAGAACAATATGGAGGCAGGCTTTCATTATTAGTCCAACATGATTAACTATCATAGAAATATTTACTTAAATACTTAAAAGCAAAGCATGTTATCAGATTACCACTGCAACTTACACTTTCCAACTCAGGGCACGTCTATACTTATAGTGCAACTGTGGTAGCTAGTGAAGATGCTACCCCACGCCAATGATCAAGCCTCGCCCATCAGTATACCTGCCCTAGAGGTGGTAGCTGTGTTGATGAAAGAAATACTTTTGTCAAGATATTGCTATCTATACTGGGAGTTCGGTGATATACTGACAGCTTGCGCTGCAGCCGATCTTATGTCCTCATACTCATTTACAGCTCATACATTTAAAGATTTGAAGTTAATGGGCTATTAGATCCTGGGATCTGGCTAATCTGTGTACACCCAAACTTGCCTGTAGTTCTGTTCAGACCTGGTCAGCCTGAAGACTGCTCTGACTCACATAGGATACAAACTGCCTTAAGGAGCCAAAAATGTAGCTGACAGGACAGTGACAATGTTGTAAGCTCACATTATGCTGTTAGGTGAACTAGGAGTATATCTACAGTATGTGTTTATGTAAACGTTTTACTTGTTTTAGAGCATGTGGACAAGCTAAATGGCAGATGACTAATTTTACTATAGCATTATGTTCTTGTACATTGAACTAGAACAGGACATATGGGTAGTAAGTTCAAATTCAGCAATGATCTCCTTAAATTACTGGTTTATATTCACATAAAAGGGTGACATCAATTAGGTATGTAGAGATCAGTATTATCTGCCTGGCTCATCCGGAATTTGCCCTTGACCACAGAGAACATTTTATTCTACAAAGCACCCTTTGAACACATGGGCAAATAATTTCCAGTGATTCTGTCTTCTCCTTCAGGTGATATCTAACCAACTTATGTTGTTCTTACAACTAAGTGAGTCTTTAAATCTTGGCAGTGTGGTTAAAAAGTCATTAATGTTTGCATTAAGGATTTTTGTATGTAGTAAAATTCTGTAAAATTAATTTAATGCCAACAAATTAACTTGATGAGGCAAGATGGCAAAAGGTAATATCTTTTATTGGCCAACTTCTGTGAGTGAGAGATAAGCTTTCAGCTAAATGGAGCTCTTCCTCAGTTTGAAAACTTCTCCCTCACTAACAGAAGTTGGTCCAGCAAAAGATATTACCTCACCAACCTTGTTTAATGTCCTGGGACAGACATGGCTACAACTACAGTGCACACAAATTAATTTGGTGCCCTGGCAGCCACTGTAGGACACAAAAGGGAAAAGAGAGTTATGTAATTGAAGCTGGAAAGAGCAAAATCTGTTTGGAGCCAGACCTTAATGGCCACTGACCACTTTCTAAAATTTAACCCATTTGAGAAAGAAGTTAAACAAGGAAGTAATGAAACAGAAACCAGAAAAATATAGCACAGGTTGGACAAGGAACAGAGCCTGATTGAGAAAAGAATTATTTATTTATGCATTAAAAGCATGCTCCTGAATCCCCATTTCTCAAGCCAAAAATGCTGATAAATATTCCACAGATGTTCTTGCATTTTCACATATAAACAACCAAGTCAAGAAACATCTTCAGGGTAAGTATCTTAGTATTAACCACCTGCTTGTTTAGTTCTTTAAAATGAACCTGAGCTAATCAATAATCCTACAGAAGAAGGCTGTTCCATATGGATGCACATCACAGTGAATATACTGAATTCTTCGTTCCTCCAGCAACATACTATACATCAGAGCTATTCTGAGGGGAAGAATTAGTATGTTGTAATTGATAGCTCCCTGGAGGTTGCCACCTGCTTTCACCAGGATGTACTAGGATTCCAGTTCTTAGTGTATACCAAAGAGAATACTTACAATGAGCACGAATTTGTGCCTGTGCATTCAATGAAAAAAATTACTGATATGAAGAAAGAAAAAGAGAAAGAGATAATCTACCATTTAAGGCACTGGAAACAAACCCGTATAATCATTCAGAATTTTAAAGTGACAAAATGATAATGTTAAGATTAAGAGAAACTTTAGAGAGATGCCATCAGGCTTAAAGAGAAATCCTGCCTATATTTAATTACAGCTTCCTAATCTTCCAACTGTCACCCCACTTCTTCTGCTACAGAAACAAAATCAAGGTTCTGCTTTCTCAAATTTACAGATAATTTTGTATTTCTTCTGCCTTCCTTGGTAACTTTTTTTTATTCTTTGTACAAAATGGTTTGACCTGACTCTCTCTCTATTCCTAAACTGCTTAACTGACATTTAGGACCTCAAGTTATTTAATTGCTAATTCCATGCTTGTAGCTCTCACTTCTGCTGGGGCAAAATCACTGTGTATGTAAACTTTGCACCACTGAAGTTGATGGGAGTTTTGCTACCATATTCAAGAGACAGGATCAAGCCCTTAGCACTACAACTGATGGAAGGGTGGGTCATAGCACCAGCAGGACTCTCCTCTACACTGGTGCTGGGACCAATATGTGGTGCTGAGGTTTGAAGAGCACCGACTACTTAACTCTGTTCCTGCTTTGGGTATAGCCTTTTCTTTCATCACAGGACAGTAGGTGGAACAATCCCCCAAAATATGTTCTTTTCTCCTCAGTTCCATAGAAAGAAACAAGGGGAAGAGGGATCTTCTCTCCATGACAGAAAAGAGGAAGAGGTAGGTTGACCATATTTCCCTATGCTGAACGTAGGACACCTGGTAAAATTACTTTTATTCAAGTGAATCAATGGCAATCAAACGATGCAATAAACATTTCAAACAAACATCAAATTGACTGAGCCCTCTGTTGAAAATAAATATGGCACAATTGGAATCTTTTCATTTATCTTCTGATCTTGAAGGCTTTAGAGTTCAAACCAAGAGGGGTAACACAAACACATAACCCTGTACTATATTACTTCTAACATACAGGGAGTAACTAACTGACCCAACCTTCCCTGCCTGGCACTCTTCCCCCCTCTATGCCTGGCTGGGCCCCCAGGATGGAGCTGCATCTCCTAGTACCTGGCACCACATCTTCCCAAGGCAACACATGTGGGTATGCAGAGTCACATGTCCTCCTCCCCCAAATCCTATCAAGGTTCCCACCGCAATGTGACCAGCAGCAATCTTGGGGGCAGGGGCAGAAAGGGAGGAAGGGATGCTCTGCTCAGTGTCTTTGCTGAGCTTATCCCTTCCACCCCTCTGTGTTCGGAAGCAGTTTGTCCCTTACTGCCTGCACTGTCAAAAGGCAGTTTACCTCTCCAGGGTGCTGCTGGCCACCAACTTAACCCAGCCACTTGTGCCACATGGCGGCATCATGGGATGGAAGAGGGTAAGCCCTAAGGAGGCTTTGTGCACCAGGACCTTAGGAACCTGACTGCTCAGAGCTGTTCAAGAAAATATCAACCTTCTTTGAATAAGATTTTCTGGGGAATGGACTGCACATGGGACTCAAGGGGCATATCTACACATGCTAAATGCGAAATAAGCTATTTAGCTTGGGTCGAAATAGCTTATTTCGACATTTGGTGCTATCTACACAGCAGTTATTTTGAGATTGAGCACCCCTGACTTCTCTTACTCCTCATACAGTGTAGGTTACAGGAGTTGGAGTAAGCAAGTCTCCAGCTCAACATTATTTTGACATTATGTCGAAATAAATATCAATTATTCTACACTACTGTGTAGACATAGCCAAGATGAGCAACTCACAAGGATCTTATATAGAACTATTCTCTTTTTTGTTAAAAAAAGATTTCTACTAACAAACTGGTACATTAGCTGAATATTTTAAAACATAACTGTTGCAGTGATTTTTCTTCAATTCCAGATTTTTATCCTGATCAGTGAATAAAATGATTAATCTAGGGAATATGTGCTAAATGGAACAATTTACTGCTCCCATACTAATTACATTTGTGTACACTGAACCACATTTCTTACCTGCTGGTCCAGTCATAAATAATCCTTTTGTGATTGCCTTGTGTTTGTGTCATTGTTTACTTGACACAATATGCAAATCTGGAAATCTTTCTTTCATAACAGTCTTGTCCAACTCATACTAACTAAACTCATACTAACACACACTGGATGTTTAAGAAATTTGGTATTCACTGCTCACAATTATTAAATGCTCTCTGGTGTTTTCTGTATAGTGAAATCTACACATAGAGTCTATGTCTATACTGCAGTACTATTTTGGAATACCACAGGTATCCCCCTGTAAACCTCATTCCACGAGGAGTAAGAGATGTTTCAGACTAACAATTTATTTTGAAATAAGTGATGCATAGACAGCACCAAATTTCAAAATAAGCTATTTTAATATTAACTCGAAATAAGTTACGCAATTTGCATAGCTCAAATTGCCTAGCTTATTTCAAACTCCAGATGCATTGTAGATGAAGTCTCTGGGTATGTCTACACTAGCCCCCTAGTTCGAACTAGGGAGGCTAATGAGGGCAACCAAAATTGCAAATGAAGCGCAGGATTTAAATATCCCGTGCTTCATTAGCATGTTTCCAGGCAGTCACCATTTTGGAAACTGACTAGCCCGGAACTAGCTGTCTATGCATCACTTATTCCATGGAATGAGGTTTAACTGTTAATTTGAACTAGGGGGTTTCATCTCGGAATCGCGCTTCTCTGCCGCATATAGACACGGGCAGTTATTTCGGGCTAGTCAGTTTCCAAAATGGTGACAGCCTGGGAACATGCTAATGAAACACGGGATATTTAAATCCCGCACTTCATTTGCAATTTCGTTCGCCCTCAGCTTCCCTAGTTCGAACTAGGGGGTTAGTGTAGACATACCCTTAGTGAGTATAATGAAAACTACAAATACTGCAAATAGTAAATACTTTGTTGAGATAATACCCATGTTTTTCAGTACAATACAACAATTATACTGTGTACATACATTCCATGCTTCCATATTACATGAACCAAATTAGGAATCTAAGCAACTAATCGACTAGTCAACTATCCGGTAAGTCCCAGGTCACTGCTGTTCTTAATACATTTAAGGAGGCAGAGCAGCAGCGGTGTTAGCTAACCCCACTGCAGCTCCCCTGCTGATCAGCTATATGATGGAAATTCCATCAACTAATTGATTAAACTAAATGTAATGTCCCTAAACCAAATATATACACACACTGCATATTAGTATAGCCTTGCAAGGAACCTCTCATGTCATAAACTAGTTTTCCTATGCATAAGGATGACAAGTTTTAAAAAGTTATATGCCTTTTCAGAGGCTCTGTGTGATGCTCATATATATATATATATATATATATATATATATAAAATTCATAAACTCTTACACATTAATTTATCTATTGAAACATTGTTGATCAAAGTGTGCATATAGATTAGAGAGAAACCTATCATTTTATTCATGCTCAGACGACTGCTTTCTAACAGCCATACTATTTTTCCTCTTATTTGACTGTTTACCTCAGTCAATCTCTGATGTGACCCTTGTTAAAGTTTTTAACAAGGTTTTAACCGGAGTGGTTAAAAATCTATCTACTTCCTCTGTAGAGGCAAAGACATAACTAAAATACTACAGTCTCTTTAACTCTCAGTATAAGCTCACCATGTTCATTTGAGTGAGAGACTCATACTAATTGCCCGTTTCTCTCAATCCATTCAGACTATTATACAAGCCATCAATAATGAAACAGGATATAAAAACTGCTACTTCTTCCCTTCTTAACAGCCTTTACCTGCTTGAGAAAGATCACAGAAAGTGTCAGAAGGTCACATAAGCTATATTTGTATCAATCTAAAAAGGAATCGAAGACAGGAGAGTCAGACATGGACAATCCCAAGAGGAAAGAAATCAATGGACAGTACTAGAACTAGCTAAACTTTATCTTGAGAACAGGTGGAAGAAGTGGCACTGATGAAATGAATGGAGACAGATGAACCTTGGATATGATATCTGCTTCCTATTACTGCGGCCCACGACCAGAGGTATTGGGCAGGAACTACTCTTCATTACAGTACTGGTCAAATAAGAAGTCACAACCATAAAAAGCAACTGTTTTTTTTTTTGATATTATGTCAACTAACAGACTTTTAGTTAAAACGTAAGGTGCAAAAATTCCCACTTCTAGAATTAGAAAGCTGCAGTGGGGGGTGGAATTTTATTATAATTCACCTGGGAATTTTAAATACTGGCTCTGGGAGTGCTAAGCATCTGGTGGAGATACAGATTACATAGTATTTGAAGTGTCTTCCATATTAACCGTAGTTATTTGGGAGATACAATGATTACTTCAGATGAATTGTTACTACTCTAGTGCCAAGGCTGTGATTCAGATGATCAAGTAGCAATTTTCTAAATCAGAATTGGTTATGAGCTTGGTTTCATTATTAGATTTACTTCCTCCTACAGCAAGCAGTATGTGTTTTCCCTACATATTATTCTAAGTTTCCCTAATCAAACTTCTGGTATTCTCTTCTGCTCTCAAAATGAAAGATTTTAAAAGGAAGCTGCTCTCATCTTTCTATTCTGAAATGTCATATGTCAAATACCATTCCCCAACGTGCTTGTATAACCTATTTCACATTAAGGTTTTTGACTAAAAGCAGTAGTTCTGAATTTCCTTGACCTCCATCATAATGAAAATTGCCTCCTAACCGATTCTACAAGTATGTATAATGCTTAGCCTTTGGAGATGGTTCAGGTATGCTATATAATACTAGAACTTAATATCAGACAAGAACCAGCTTTCAGTGTACTTTAATACTGAGGCATAAAGTGTAAGAGGAGAACTTACTTTGAAACAACATGTCTGATTTAAAAAAAGGAGTCTGTGCATGCATATGCATTTATTACAAAGGTCACTGTAAATCCATTACACACCTGCTCAATAGATTTTAGATCCACTTGTGAATATACTAGATTTTCATATATACTTGTAATAAAAGTGTTTATAAAAATGTATTGATCTAGGGCATGCACCTGCTAAGTGAAATTACGGCTGCTTTCATGCTCCATCACCCAATCAGGTCCTATTTATACTTTGTTTTAATATTAAACACTAAAGTTATTGCTCTTCGTACAACATCATTGAGAGATGTAATTTTTGGATGTCGTATAACCCTAGAATTACTACTAGGTTACAGATGGTTTAACCTTTCAGAACGTTTGCATGTGCCAGCAAGAGTGAGAAAAAATTTAACTTTAGTCCAAAACATTTTACACATGCAATTTATATTTAGAACTCTGAATTTATACACACAAATTGAGATGAAGGTCTCCTAACTCCACACACAGCAAAAACAAAGTTTAGATAAAAAAATTTCAAAAGTGCTTAAATGACACAGGCACCCAGATCTTGTTGACTTTCAATGAGTTATGCTCCCAAATCCCTTAGGTGCTTTTGGAAATGTTGCACTTCAACTTTCCTTCCAAAACTATGCTGATTCCTAATAGTTACTGGCAAAATACATTCTAAGATTCCTCTAATACAATTACAGTGGTGCCCTTCAAAAATGTTCTTATTGCCATACATATCCTTCCCTATTTCCCCATGGAACAAGTGAGGAGAATTTTCAAAGTTTTGCCTACTTCTGTCAGGGACAGATTGAACCAAGGCATCCAGGAGGCTCAAGAGCTAGCAAGTGCCAACCTCCTACCTACTGATTTCCAAAGGTTTCTAGATGAGAAATGGAATCTGGATAGAGGACTCCAGTCCTAAACTCTGAATGCCCAAATGCTGGCCAGCCGGCTTTGTTTACAGCTTCTATTTAAATTAGCACAAAAAACAGAAGTTGTCCATGCAACTGGGTTTTACCTTTTTAGGGCTACTTCTCCTCTAAGATCTGCTTCTACTGATCTCCTGGTAACCTGATCCTGCCTGCATCCAGACAACTTACTCCTGATTTTCTCTGGCCTGTCTTGGACCTGTCGTATCTAATCCAGCCTGTTGATTCCTGCTCCAACACAGCTTGTTCTGAAGTTATCAAGTAATGTGGAGAAGCTCAAACATCACTGATGCCACAAGATCAGCAGGATTCAAGTGCCATTTAATGGAGCAATACTGACTAGAAATTCTAAAGGGCAGCATCTTATGAGACAAGGAGAGAATTCTGGCTGTATTATATATCTGCCCTAAGTCTGACCAGACTGACACTGGATAATTTGTTTTCCCCATCCCAAACCCATTCTAGCCTGTCCATTCTCCCAAACAAGATCTCGAAATCTTAGAAATACTCTTTAGTTATACCTACATTACAAGCTAGGAGTATACAAGTGCCCACACGAGCTCTTATGACGCTAGTATGAGTATTAATAGTAGTATAGCAGCAGAAGCACAGGAGGAAGTAGTGAAGGCTCATCTGAGGCACACTGAATATATATATACCCACTTGTTGGTACTCATGTACACAAGAAGGAGAATCACGCGCATACCTTGTAGTATACATGTAGCTTTTGCTGGGTCCAGAAAAAGGAAAATGCTGCCACACAAGCCTCTAGACCAGGGGTGGGCAAAAAGGTCTCCACGGGCTGGATCCTGCTGCTCCTCCTTTCCCAGGACAATTAGGGCCTAGGGGTGAGGGCGCACATGAAGCCTTCTCCGCTCCGCCCCCCCTCGTCCCTTCAAAGTGCCGTGCTCTACTCTCAGGGTGAGGGCAGAGCAGAGAAGGCTTTCTATGCTCTCCCGCCCCAAGGCCTTAATTGGCTTGGGGGCAGGAGAGCCTCCTCCCACCCTGCCAGGAGCACATGGTGCTTTGAAGCACTGTGTGCTGCTCACAGGGCTGAGGGGGAAGAGCAGAGGAGGCTTTGATGATTGGCCTAGGGGCAGGGAGCATGCCAAGACTCTTCCAGGGCATGGGTGCCTTCTGGGAAGGGGGGGCAAAGGACTGCCCCACCCCAGACACATTCCTGCTTAGGCCCCGCCCTTTCCTGTTTAGGCCCAGGGCAACTTCAAAAATTTTTGAAGTGACCTTCGGGCAAAAATTATTGCTCACCCCTACTCTAGACCCACCCTCCTGCACATTGGAGAGAGTGTGCACCCATGATCCCTACTGCAAGCCAATCTCACATTTGCACTTAGGCCCAGTATTTGCATTATTCCAGATACCTCTTGAGGAAGTCATAAGATAACATCAGGAACATCAGATAAATGGAGGTAGTCTGATAATTATCTTGCCTAAATCTGACCAATTTGAAAATGCAGTAAAACTCAGATCCAAAAGTTCTGTTTTACTCAATATTTCCATCTTGCACTAATGCTGATATAACTAATCAACAGAAGCATATACTCTTGATTTATTAAATCAATGTTTATTGGATTCCTACATGGCCCATTTAAAACCCAGTACCTGATGCACTGCTCTCTACAATTTACTGTCTCAAACCAGCAAACTTGTAGAATTTTGTTAATATTTCTGAGCTACAAAAAATGCTCATTTCTTGTTTTATTTTAATGCTCTGTTACTAGAACTCTGTATAAAGAAAGAATAAGTCACTTTGGGGCAACATTATTTACAACTTCACTAGGATTTTTGCTTTGTGAATATTTACTTATAATTGCTGAAACGGGATTTCTGGAGTGTTAGGATTTTGATAGACTTCTGGTATCGTAAATCTACCCTTTCCAATATCCTATTGTGATGCTGAAAGACACAGCAAAGTCATTACAAAGCAAGGAAAATATTACCCCGCTTTAGCTAAGTCAAAATCTTGCTCCCCTGAAGTCTATGGAGGTATGTCTACACTAGCCCCCGAGTTCAAACTAGGGAGGCTAATGTAGGCATATGAAGTTGCAAATGAAGCCTGGGGTTTAAATATCCCAGGCTCCATTTGCATGTTTCCGGACGGGCACCATTTTTAAATCCCCTTAGTTCGAACTGACTGCCCACGGCTAACCTGGGAGTTTTGCCAGTGATTTCAAAGAAAGATGAAGGATTGGGCACCTGACATTGTCCTGTGATTGGAAGACACACTTTTTAATCAAGACAGACTTGATCTCTGAAGCTTGCCTTGAAAAATTTGAACTCTTGGATCTTTTGGCATCAGAGAGAAGTTGCCTTTTGAAACTAAGACTACACTATGCAGTCAAGTAATTGGATAAAATGGCTGACAATTAAGGAAAAGCATGAAAAAATGGAAGTTCATGTAAGAGTTTAATTCTTTATCTATTTGACCAAAGCAATAAGTGGAAGAAGGCTCTAGACCGCAAAAGCACCTTTACCGAAACAAAAGGGCAAGGTGTGTAGGTACCAGGGAATTGAACACTGTAGTTACTGTAATTCAGCAACATACTCTAGTATGTCAAGTATCAAAGCTGTGTTAGTCTGTGGCTGTGTTAGTCTGAATCTGCAAAAGTGGCGAGGAGTCCTGTGACACCTTGTAGACTAACTGAAGTGTTGGAGCATAAGCTTTCGTGGGCAAAGACCCACTTCGTCAGATGCATACTCTAGTATGGCTTGGAAAGGATCATTGCAGAAGAGTAACTGGTCACATATAATTAATTCCTTTAAAGAGAAACTATTCTTGTTTCTGGAAATATCAAGGTTCTTAAATAAAATTCAATCTAATATATAAACAAAGTTGAAAATAATCTGAGCTACAAGATTTTTCATTATCCTAGTTATGTTTATTTCAGCAGATCATTTATGTTGCCAAAAAATCCAGATGTTTTCAATTTTGATTGCTAGTTTATTTCCTTGAAGGCAATTGAAATTACTTTTCTAGATTTCCCAGTGTGACAACTGTTTTTTTACTAAAAAATATTTGCGCAATTATGGTAGAACTAGTGGACTCCTTTCACTATTAACAACGAATATGCTCAATCATGATTAGTTTAATTCCAGCAACACATTTCACCTGAAACCCTTCTAAGCACCTGCCTCTGACATTTTTAAGTCCTGTTTCATGTAATTAAACTGGAGCAAACTGCTATATTTGTGTAGCTATTACAGTGCAATTTTAATTGAAAAAGCCATACAAAGGAATGCTACATAAAGGCATTTTGAGTTTGTCTGAAGTCCTGTATAGAACTGTATCTCATAAGCCATAATTATTTAATTCATTATTGATCTTATTATACAATAATTTTGATAAAGAGTAGTTAACAGAAATACTTAGACTGTAAAAAGGTATGATCATTCAAGACATATACAGAAACAACTTTCAATTTGTTGATAATACTTACGATATGTAGCTCTAAATAGTCTCCAAGCCCCGTAGAACTGTCTACTCGTACCAAAACTGCTTCTTTTTGAACAGTGCTAAACCCTATTGCCAGTCTGTCAGCACGAGTGCTTGGCCGGTCATTAGGAGGCCACGTGTATGTGATCTGTCCACCACCTTTGCTAAAGATATATGTTGTTCCTGCTGTAAAACAGAAATAAAACCATTTAGTTCATTTGCACCAGTGCCAAATGACATGGCAAAACATGTGCTCTATAACCATCAAAATTTTCTCTAGAGAAAAATGAACTGCCGAAGCGAAGCAAAAACTATATCACAGCTTGGAAGGATCTTAAAAATTGGTCAGCAAAATTTTTTTACTGCAAACTAATTTTTTTTAATACAGTAGTCCATGCAGAATACAATATAACTGCACACCATTCTAAGGACTATGGACCTGATTCAGGAAAGCATCCCAATTCAAAATTCAAATTCATTCAAAAATTCATAAACACATAAATTCAAAAATGCATTTAATCATGTGCTTAAAGTTAAACACATGACTGACTAAACATGCAACACTGTATAACCATCTCGGCAGTGAAAATGGCAAGCAAGATATGATGGGTCATCCTACACAGCGAAGCAAAATGTAACAAATACATTCAGATACAACTTTTATGAGTATAGCTTTTATCAGCTTGTGACAGGTAAGATGGAAGGGCAGCAATGTGCCTCTTAATGAATACACAATCTATTCAAGCATTGTCAAGAGTTATTTGCAGTAATCAATAATATATTAAGTTCCAGTAATTAGGAGAGTTCCCAACAGCAGAAAGCTTTTCACGTTATTCACAATACTAAATATGCTCTTATAAAATCTAGGTACTATATGAAACAAATCCTAGGGTTCTATAAAGAGACTTGTTTAAAGGGCTCACATTTAACTTCATCACTATTTGCACATTTTCTATGATCTAACATCACAGAGATTGGGCCAAAAGAAATCAGATAAGGTTCAAAAGGGCCAGCACTTAGGACAGAAGAATCCCAAGCACTGCTACAGGCTGTGGACCAACTGTCTAAGATGCAGTTCCGCAGAAAAGGACCTGGGGATTAAAGTGGGTGAGAAGCTGGGTATGAGCCAAGAGTGTGCTCTTGTAGCCAAGAAGGCTAACGGCATATTGGGGTGCATTAGTAGCAGCTTTGCCAGCAGAACTAGAGAAGTGATTATTCCCCTTTATTCTACATTGGTGAGACTACATCTGCACTAATGTGTCTATTTCTGTGATCCCTCCATTACAGAAAGGATGTGGATGCATTGGGGGGGGCGGGGGGTCCAATGGAGGGCAACCAAAATAATTAGGGCACTGGAGCACATGACTTCTGAGAATAGTCTGGGGGATTTGGTCTACAGAAGAGTGAGGGGGGGATTTGATAGCAGTCTTCAACTACCTGAAATGAGGGATCCTAAGAGGATCGAGAGCAGCTGTTCTCAGATGACAGAATGTGGAGCAATTGTCTCAAGTTGAAGTGGTGGAGGTTTAGATTGGATATTAGGAAAAACTATTTAATTAGGAGGAAGCACTGGAATGGGTTACCTAGGTGGGTGGTGGAATCTTCATCTCTAAAGGTTTAAGTCCTGGCTTGACAAAGCCCTGGCAGGGATGATTTAGCTGGGTTTGGTCCTGCTTTTAGCAGTGGGTTGTGCTCAATGGCTCTGATGTCTCTTCCAACTCTATGATTCTATGAACATGGCTTCTTACCTAAAGGTTTTGAATTTTAAAAAGCATATCCTTAAAACAGTGCCCAGTGTGACACCTGTACATTTGATCTCAGATGTACAATACAATGAGACTCGAGTAGTCTTATTCTGACTATGGAACAAGAACTTCATAAGCCTTATATAAACTGAACACTTTCCTATAGAGCACTGTGACAAGATTTAATTATTCTATTCATGTTTCGTTCAGAAATATATTGTAATTTCATTTTTTTCCTCTTTTCGTATTGTATAGCTAAAGAAATACCACAGAAAAAGTTCTCAGAACATTCACTGAAATTTAAATGGAGGAAATAGTATGAGATGTAAATGAGAAGTGTCATATGGCTAAATGTCTATTCGAACTGCCAAGAACTATACCCTCTTAATCTAGAAAGCTTTGCCTGAGATCTCAAAGAAACTGAGTTACATTTGCCTTTTAAGCATGTTTCCAGTGCAATTCTGACAACTTTTCTGCTAGTATTACCAATCATTAATTAATTTTGCAGTTATGTGGCTCCTGTCAATTTTATTTCCTGTTTTGTGCCAGGGTCTTGAAAAAAATGTTAAATACACTTTACATCAATAATTCTGTAAGACTGCTCTGAGAATCAAAATCTCTCTTGATGGCAAGTTGCCAACTGGCATCTGGTTCAAGGAAACCTGTCAGCACCCTTTGGCAGGGAGTATGTGTGAAGGTGCTGTTTAAACTTCAAGTCAAGTCATAGTTCTGCACTATTCACGTGCAATGTAGACAGCACACTCAAGTTTTAGGCAGTCACAGAGGTGTTTACTGATGGCCATGGACTGAGACTAGAGTATACTGGAGAGAAATCTGACAAACAGCAAGAAATCTGATTCTATTAGCTGACATGCTCAGTAACTGCTGTAAACCTTTTTCGAATATTAGACAGGGATAGCTGCATCCCTAAAGACTGATGATATGGGTACTGCTACTTCTGGTGGCAGGGCTGGCTTTAAGCCGATTGGCCCGATTCCCCGCGCCTAAAAAGGCCCCGCGCCTTAAACCCGGAAGTGTGCCGGGCGCACTGTGGGAGGGTGCGTTAGCCCCCGAGGAGGAGTGCGACGGCTTCTGTGCCCTGTGGGAGGGGGAGTCGGCCCCTGGGTTTGTCTGGAAGGCAGGACTCTGCCCTACAGCTGGGGATTTAAAGTGGCCATGAGTTGTTTGTGTGCTGTTTTTTTTTTTTTTTTTTTTTGCACAACCAAAATTAATTTATGTGTTTTTTTCCCCCCTCAATAAAAAAATCCTGGCTGCCAGGGCCCTATTGAAATGGTTCGAATTGGGCCCCACACTTCCTAAAGCCGGCCCTGTCTGGTGGTACAAAAGCACCTGTTTATGGCATTAGCATTAACACCTAACCATGTATTGAGACATACAGTTCAGATAGCCATATAGCAGGGATTAACCCCAAGAGAGCCGCTGCCAATATATTTAGCTGTGCCTCCACAGGAATGGTTATTTGCAGCTCCTGTTGGCTGTGGATCACTGCTCCCAGTCAATGGAAGTTGTGGGAAGCAACATGGAGAGGACACCATTTTCTGCTGCTTGTCTGGGAGCAGTGATCCACAGCCATTGCGAGCTTCAACTAACCCTGGAAAACTGGATCTGGTCCACAGCTAGTATTTGCCACATTAATTCACCAAGGCTACATCTACACTATAAGGTTTTTGCACAAAAACCCACGGACTGTCCACACCTCAAGCGCGTTTTTGCACAAGAAAATCTACAGTCAATTGACAGAACAGAGGGCTTTTTGTGGTGTAGGTATAGCTCCTTCTACGAGGCATAACTCCTTTTTGCACTACAACTCTTGAACAAAAAGGCATGTGTGGATGCTCTGCGGGAGTTTCTCGTGCAAAAAGAGCCTATCAGAAAAAGCACAGGTGCTCTGATGGCCATTCTGTCAATGGCAATCAGAGCTTTCTTGTGCAAGAGTGTCCACGCAGTGTGGACGCTCTCTTGTGCAAAAGCACATCGCAAAAGCAATGTGCTTTGAGGTGTGGATGCGATTTTGCGCAATAAGTTTTTGCACAAGAACTCTTCTGCAAAAGATTTCTTGCACAAAAACCCTGTAGTGTAGACATAGCCCAAAGGATTGTTTACACTACAGAGAAGATCAAAGCTGGTGCAGTCGATCTTCTGGGGTTTGAATTACTAGGTCTAGTGAAGACACACTAATTCAAACTGAGAGGGCACTCCCGTCAGCACCAGTAGTCCTGCGCCTCATGAGGAGTAAGGAAGTCAACAGAAGCATGTGCTCCCATCAGCTTCCCACTTTATGGGCAATGCCAAAACAATTTAAGATACTTCAACTCCAGCTACATAAATAACATAGCTGGAGTTGCATACCTTAAATCAGCTTTCCCTGTTAGTGTAGGCCAGGCCCAAAGAATGGGATTTACTCTCAATCCTGTATTATTGAGAGCCAAACCCAAAGCTCTTTCCACCAATTTCACTGGACTTTGGATCAGGTCTTGAATGAGGCTCCTATAAAAAGCAGCATAAGTAAGGAACATAATTCTGTACAGTTCAGTGCTATTGAGGATACTATTAGAACAGTACAAATATATTAAGGGTGGATAATATCCCTCTCTTTGGTTATAACATAAGTGCTACCTGAAGATTGAAAAAAAGTGAAGTAAAGTGCACTTGTTAAATGACAGTGGAGTCCTTTGTCCATAATGAACACAATGGCCCCAAACCAAGTCCCTGAACCTGAACACCTCCAGACACTGAAAAAACCTTAAAAATAACTAATAGTCCTGCAGCAAACTTAGAGACTAACAAAACAAATCTAAATGGTATCATGAGCTTTTGTGTGCCATTTCAAATTTGGCATTACTTTTCCTAGAATGAGGTTTCCCAAATTCAAATTAAGCGCTCCGCTATTTCGAATTAATTTCGAAATGCGGTTTGCATGTATAGATGCTATTAAAGTTAATTCAAAATAATGGCTGATATTTCAAATTAACTTTGCAGTGTAGAAATATCCTGAGTTACTCATGGTTAACATAACCCCATAAGCAACTTGGTTATACCAACCTAACCCCTGGTGTAGACAGTGCTACGTTGACTGAAAGGTTTCTACCATCAACATAGCTATCATCTCTTGGGGAGGTGAAGTACCTATACTAACAGGGGGAGCTCTACCATCAGTATACATAGTAGGTTCACTAAATGCTTCAGGAGCACTGTAGGTATAAATGTAACCTATGCCTCCTTGTTGTGGTGCTTTGTCTCCCTCTAGAGGCACATAGCAAACTCATCAATCTTTAGCTGAGCTATTGCTTTAACTAAGCTGTATGGCTTTGCTCCTGCACTTAAGGCTCATACATTTAGGTCCAAATGTTCCCAAGTTCAATTCCATCTGCTGATAATTGGGGTCTGCTGGCATTACATAAGCAAGCCCTCACATATATTCAAAAATTACTGAAGAAAACTAGTTCATTTTCCCCACAAAGACTTTTATGCTGCCTGACAAAACGTAAGTTTCTTTGATATGGTTTCAACAGAACACCACTGAAAAATAATTAGGTTCCTCGTTCTTTCAGTGTATGGCATTGTTTTATTTGGGATTCATCAGCACTCAAAGCAGTGGAGTTAGATTGTTTTGAGCAGTGATACTCTCTCCGTGGTACTTGTAAGCTACTTGCAAGTTGGTAACAAGCAGCTTGCAGCTCTTAGCTGTATGGTAACAAACAGTTTACAGCTCTTAGCTGTATACTATACTATACTATTTTTGTATACTCGTGAATCAGTAAAGAGTTTAGAAAAAATAAGTACCCATAGAATTATTTGAAATTCTTAACCTTGAAAATGTGGTTCTGATGGTAAAAAACCACCAGTGCTCAGAAACAGTAATGGCTTACATGTCTCAAGTCCTCCTTTAGGAAATTTATCTTTCTGAACAATTGTTTAATTTCAGTATCGCCTGGCAGCAACTCAAGGAGTATCTGCTTACTCATATAGAATTAAATGAATACACATCATTTCATATCCATTTCCTGTATCTGTTATGTATACAACTGCAAAGCTTTTTAATATTTATTTCCAACATAGAATATGATACATGTTAATGTTTCATTTAAATCAAACAACGTATTTGTATGCTTTTTACTTTCTTCACGTTCATCTAAATTTTGTGTTAACATTTTTTGCATTTTACTTTTCTTTACTATTTTCCCCATGTAATTTTGGTATGCTAATGTTTACATTCTCCACTAAAATGACAGTGAGATGTTCAGTTAGGCCAAATGGTAGTTTTATTGACCTATGGAATTATAGTTACATTACAATATACCATAGAGGTCTAAAAATTCAAACACAAAACTCAATGGCAACACTGCATTTTTTTTTAATAATCAGGTGTAACCAATGCCGGTTACGACAGAAAAAGGGGTCAGTTGTCTTCTATATGGCATTTTCCTTCAGCATTACACCTTAACAGTACTTCTGATAATTTTGGGCCAGATTGTGAAGCCTTTTACTCCCACAGGTGAACAATTACTTGCATAAGTAATCCCATTGAATTCAATGTGCATATTTGCTCGTTAAAATTCAGCAATGAGAGTAAACATTCCACAAAAATGCCCACATAGGGCTTGTTTTACAGGCATGATTAATGCTGTGGCAATTGAACCACTGAAGGCGGATTTAGCGGATTTTGTGATCAGAACACGATGAATAAGGGGAGTCAGTGTTTCTCCTGTCAATACAGCACAGTATGGACTAGGGATGTTAAAAATCGTGCAATAGGATTTTCAGCAGTTACACAGTAACGCACCCTTTAGGCTCTGCAGACTCCTCAGCAAAGCCTCCCTGGGAGCAGGGCTGCCAGCTTTTACCCACCCACCTCCCAGAGATGAAGATTCACTATCCTGCTGCAGCAAAGCCACCTCCTTGGGAGGCTGAGTGTAACCTATACCATTGCATCCTTAAATCTCTTGTGTGGACCCTGTGTTAAGCATATCTAAGCTACACTGACTTGTGTTACACTGCTAGCATAAGTCAAATTGCGTAGCTTAGATTAACTTGAACCTGTAGCATAGACCTGCCAAAACACATCTACACAAGTATTATAGCAGACTAGTCATGTCAGTTCTAGCAGCAGCTGCACAGGAGTCTTCATTTTAATTCTACTTTTCATTTGGTCATAAACTTGGAGGAGACATTTGCATGGTTGGTTTCCAGCCAAAGCTGAAGTTTGGGGGAAGTTTGGGCTTAATGTCCAAAATTTCTTTTACCATTTAAAAAAGTATCTTATCCTATTTTTAAATATAGCTATAAGCAAAGCATAGCTGAACTCAGACTTGAACATAGCATGATATAGCCCTCATTAAGGATGAGAGCCTTTCTTTACAGGCATGAATTTAAAAATGAACAGGTAAACATGATTGAAAAAAATCTCCGAATTTTGATTAGATACCTGAAGAATGTAACAGAGCTGAATTATCATTTAATACAGGACTGCAAGTTTGCAGTGTGTTTTATAAATTCCTCCTTCTTTCCATCAATAGTGCCATTGATGGTTCCATCCCCCGCATCTCTCCCTCCCCCTCCCCCAATTTTTATCTCTTGTCTTGACTTTACTTATTTGGTCACCCTTAGGACCTAAACTGTACAATGCTGATCACATCTTGGGAGAAGCTGAAGGCAGTGAATAAGACATCCTCCCAGCCACAGTAACTTAATTAACTAAGGGCCTATGTGATGTTACAAGCTCCTATGAAGTACTGAGCACCCATAGCTGCCACTGGAATCAATGGCCTAAACCTTATGGTTCCTATTCAAGATGCCTCCATGTTAAGAGTGTAAGTGTCATTGCAACATTCAGGTCTGTAGTTTTGCCAGAGACAGTTCTGGAAGTTCTACTTGCCTGTTTGGGTTTTGATACATACACATATTTACTGGTATATGTAAACAAAGGGATTCTTACCAAGAACAAAGACACTGTAAATGTTGCTTTTGGCTGAACCAAATGGACTTGTTAGTGTAACAATTGCTCCTATTTGTTTTTGAAGTATTACTAGGGATGGTGAGAATTTAAAATATGAGCACACACTTGAAGATTGCCTTAATCTCCTTATCTCAAAGCGAAAGCAAGAAACAAGTCAGGAGGGGCAAAGGAGGTATAGAAGGGAAGGTAAAATACCAAAAGACTAAAAAAATGCCTGCCCTGACTGGAATACGGCCTCACTTTGCCATTCCCACAGGGTGCAAATGGGTGGGAATGAAGCCCCCAGCCTAACAACCCAGCAAACTGAAACATGATCATAATTTTTAAGAGGTGGGACTGTGAGCCTGCATCTCAATTATAATTATGTTTGTTGAGCAGGGAAGTGGAGGAAGAGCACTGGGAAACACAGAACCTCAATGGATTGCCTACAGGTTGCCCACCACTGGGGTCTCTTCCTGCCTTCATCCCACACTTAACTATCTTGCCTTGGATTTACGTATCTTTTTTATATTGGAATGTAACTATATAGTGCTGACAGTACCCTGGAAAATGTCAAGGATACTGAACTCCCATGAGCCACATCTTGAGGTCCATATTCCATTTGTATTCAATCCTCACTGAATTCACACAGATTTCTCTGACTTCAGGGATAGGGTGGCACGTTAGAGAGCTTTCTTTTCATCTCCTTCTCCTGGTTCTTGTCGCACTTAGGGTATATCTAGACTGCATCCCTCTGTTGGCAGAGAGGTTTACAAGATCTGCAAGGACGTTTACAGGATCTGTCGAAAAAGGCTTTCTTTCGACAGATCCCCCTCTAGACTGCCGCTTTTTGCCAACAAAGTGCTGAGTCGGCAAAATGCAGTGGCCCTTTTTATGCAAATTAGGCACGGAATATTTAAATCCCTGCCTCATTTGCAATGTCGACCTGCCTAATCTGCATCCCTTTGCCGACACAGGGATGCAGTCTAGAAATACTTTCAGAAACCATTCAAGATTATGAGAAAGTGGCCAAATAATACCTCTGTCATATGAGGGAAAAGAAACAAAAGAAAGCCATAAGTAACAACAAACCTTATTACCAATGTTCTTATTCAGTCCATGATTTTTTAATGTCTAGCAAGTTATGAATTTAAATGAATCTTTTGAAGGTGCTGTGCTGAGTTTTGAGGGCCAAGACTGAGTGGCTAGATATAAGGATGTTAAATTGTGATTATCTGGCTAATCGTGAACTCGTTATAATTAGTCGATAAGAACTGCTCTGCAGAGCCACAGCGGGAGTAGCTTCAGGAACCGACTTGAGCTGGGACTAAGAAGTCCAGGCTTGTGCCGGATCTGGGAGCCACCCATGCTGTAGCTCTGCATTTTAACTACAGTTGAAAGAAGAGGTGCAGCATCTCAGACTAGTGTGAGCTGTGACTGCTTGGTCCCAACTCATGCTGAATCCAGCAGCCCCTGTTTGCAGCAGACAGCCCTTGCATCTGATGCTCTGACAGTCTTGTGGCACTTGGAGTTGGTGTGTCCTACTCTGTGAGAAGCTTGCTTCTCATGATAAACTTGGAGAGGTTAGAGGTGTGGAGATTGTAGCCCAAAAAGAAGGGATTTGGGCAAGTTTCCCCCCCCCCCCCAGATGTGGATTTATGATTTATTATTACTACAATCTATAACCCCCTCCTGCCATCACCCTCAGCTTAGGGTTTTTCCCCCTTCTCCTTTTCTGCCTCTGACTGGAAGAGTGTAAAGGGGCCTTGAATAATTCATTGAAATGTGTTAGCTACTTATGCACAGCTAAATAATCTGTTTCACCTTGTATTTGGCTGTGACATTATGCATGCCTCTCCCAGACATGAAGAGCTCTGAATTTTGTCTCACCAACAGAAGTAGTCCATCAAGCAATTACTTCATCCACTTTTGTCTATAATATCCTGGGACCAACACAACTACTACAACACCGCACATAATAAAGTAATATCATACTGTTTGGAACCTATATGGAAGTCATATGTTAAGAAAATGGTCTATTTCTAAAACCAGAGACTGTTATAAATGCCACATTGCAGTCAACATGAAAAATTCTAGTCCATTATATTTCTATTAAAGGCAACAAGGATAAAACACACCTTTCTCTGAGAGTTTGCCAAGCAGTCAGATGTAAATTAAAAGTCAAATATGTATAAATATGAGTGCATTTTATTCCTCCTACAATCTTGTCAACAAATAATTTGTTAAGAATAAATTTCTTGAACAATTTCTACAGAGGAGGAAATTGTACTTTTGGGCAAGTGCATAATAAGACTATGAGAAGAAAAATCTTTTAGAAAGGATACTATATAAAGACATCTATCAGACTCACGGATTAAATTGGGAAAATTAAATATGCTTTTAAAGATGAATAGGACTGTTACAGCCTCAAATTCTTCTTGCATTAGAAACAGTTACAGCTTCCTAGTGTTTTTTTTTTTACCTCCTGCCACAGCAAACTGCATTACTATAAATGACAATTGCATTTGTAGGACTAGAGGAATACATAGTCCACTGATTTATTTTTTCATGGTTTATTATTTCTGCCAGAAACTCATAATGCAAACAGAATGTAGTTAAAAGGCAGGCTAGCTAAAGGGATTTGTAACCAGAATAAAGACTAGGATACCAGTTCAAATCCTACCCATCTTAACAGCAACCAACTGTTGTTACCATCTGTTGGTCGCTAATATAAAATGAGTTGATGGTCCTGGCTCACAAAGCTTGGAATCTCCACAGACCCACCTGGCAAAATTTGGAAATTTTATAAGCTAAATAATTCTAAGTGAAGGAACTTTAAATCTCTTCTAGCAAAAGCAATGAAACTTGTAAATTGCACCCTCCCCCCCAAAAACACCTAGTCATAAATCAGCTTTTGCACAGAACTTGATACTAGAACTATCCAAATAATTGATTTTTCAGTTACCTATCCAAACTAAAAAAGCAAGTTCATTTCTAGTTTTCAATTTCAGCCTTAGTAAAATAAAACACTGAAGTAAAATTCAAAATTAAAAGCCATTTCAAATCAGAAAAATCTAATTTAAGTTTAATATCAAAATGAATTATTTCAATGCGGTTTATTTTGGTGTTTTTTGCTCCTCCCCTTCTCCCCCCAACAAGACAAATTAGCAGTTTTACATAAACTTCTGAAATATTTTGGGTCATTTTAAATGCATATTAAATAATAAGGAAAGTTGTCAGAAAAAAAATTGCCTAGTTCTTTGTTACACAACAGTAGTTCTGCCCAGACAGAAGGCTTATATATGTCATATTCTGAAACCAAGTGGTTGTAAAGAAAAACTGAACTTTCATTTCAGTTTCCTCATTGTTATATATTTATATAGTGCCATAAATATAAATGGTGCTCTCCAGATAAATATTTCCAAAAATGGGTGCCTAAAACTAAGTTGGTAAGTGCTTACTTAGGGTGCTTCTACACAGCATAGCTTATTCTAAATAAGGTACGTAAATTGAGCTGTCAATTGCGTAGCTTATTTCAAAATTGGGAGCATTTACACAGTACTTATTCTGAAATAAAGCACTCTTCCTCCCACTTCCCTTACTCCTCCTACAATGCGGGTAACAGGAGTCAGAAGAAGTAGTCTTCCAGCTTGACAGTATTGCGACATTATTGCAAAATAACTGTCTTCTGTGTAGACGTGGACTAAGCTATTTAGAAATAATGCTAGTTATTTCAAAATAAACTTGCTGTATAGACATATCCTTAGTCACTAAAATAAGAGGCCTCATTTTCAAAAGGTGAGCTCCCGCAGAAATTAATCCACTGAAATTAATGGGAGCTGCTGAATTATAAAGCACCTTGAAAAAAATCAGCCCTCCTGTTATAGTGCCTAAATAAGGATTTGGTAGATCAAAGTTTGAAAATGCTGACCTTACTTCATTCAACCTACCTTTGTATTGAGATTCTTTTTGCTTAAAGTATCTTTGTTTCTAAAGTTGAGGTCTTTATTATTTTTGTGTTTTGGAAACATGCTGAGCTCTGGTCTACACTAGAGACCCCTTATTTTGAAACAACAAGCAGAGCATCCACATTACCAAGCCTGTTATTTCAAAATAATGGGCTTGTTACTTCAAAATAGTGCTATTTCTCATGACAAGCAGGAGTTATTTTGAAATAGTGTTTAGGGGGTTATTATTTTAAAGTAAGTTATTTCAAAATAATTTCCTAGTGTAGTCATGTCCTGAAATACTCCACCTTATAATTACTATGACTATCTTTTTATAGCATTCCAATTACACACCTTTTAAAATGTCATTTGTATCATTTACTTTGCTAACATATAGGAGTGCTTCCCATATTTTATGATATCTCCAGAGTAAATTATTTTGAAGGGCTCTCACAACTAGTACCCTTCTTGGAAAAAAAAAAGGATATAAAACATACTTTGAAAAATCAAAGTGATGCTGAATGGAAGCGTGTTGCCCTCATTGAAAGCAGTGGTGCAAATATAGGAAGAAGGTCAAATGTTGGTTCAAGAGCAAGTAACAGTATTACTGGTAGCACATACATATCAGTGACAATGCCTCATCTTAGACAGTTTGCTGTGATGAATCTTCCTTTGAAAAAAGTTAGCTGTATCGTACATTGTATGGTGAAGGTTGCAATTGTTCCCTAGTGAGCATGATGAACAATTTAACCACACAGTATTCTACCTGATATAGTGCTATACCTTCCTAGCAACAATTAATAAGGTTAATAGATGAAGTAGGCTTGTAGCGTGAAGAACATTTCTGAACCTTTAATTGTACGTGGACTCTCTGCCTGGGAAATATACATAGAAGGAGAGTGAATTCTGCAGAGTCTCTCTCGATCTTATTGTCACCTGAAAATGTGAAAACAACAACTTGTCTGCTTCTAACAAAAATAACTGGCAGGGATCTCAAATATTTGACCCACCACTCCTCTTAAGTTCCCATGATGGAAAACAGAAGGTTTTATTAGTGAAGCAGCTGTGTAACTGCCAAGTGGGTCTCAGTGGCAAAGTCCAGCACTGTTGAGCAGGCTGTATATGGGCCACTGACTCCTTGATTACACAAATCTCTTGACTCTGATCACTTGAGGAAACAACCTTTTGACTGCAGCGATCGTGTCGCTGAGTTTCAGCCCTGTACATCTTCTGACACTTCATCTGCATAGATCCCAATAATTTTAGCTTTATGTGGGGGAAGTGAATTTCACTCTTTAAATGTACGCACACTCAGACATTAAATAGATTGTACTAAGCTCTCTCAATCAAATGAAGAACACAGCAATCAGCCCATATTTACTTATCTGCAAATGCATATTACTTTACATTTTCCAACAAGAATGCAAGTCATTCTCTGAGAGTACCAGATGTAATAATTTAGCTGTGTCACTTAATCTATCAACTCCATTAGCTATCAGGATGACCATCCAAAATTTGTAATTGCTGGCTGCTAGCATTATATTGCTGATCTTAAATGAGCATATATATGCTCAACCGTACACAAGTCATTTTGATTTGCAGAGCAACAACTGAGGAAATTGAGACCTCTAAATTCACAAGGCAAAAATTCTATTCATCATCATTGTGATTACATTTCACATAGAAAAGTACTGGTTAAGGAACCAGGGTATAATACAGAAAATATCTAGTTGGATCAAAACCAAACTCAGTCACCATAAACAGCAAATGATGTTCTACCTGGAAAGACTTCCCAGTTATTATGCCATATACTGATTGTTGGACCTCTAAATTTGCTTATGATACCAAAATTGAATATAAAACAAATAAATGGCCAACAATGAAAATAGATTCAATGGTATCCAGATCTGTTAGATATACACCTTTTCTATGAAAACTAAACAGGCAAGGCAGGTTGGGCCAATTAGTTTCTTTTCCTCCTGACCAACAAGTTCTTCTGTCCTTATGTCCTAACACATAATGGATTTCAAATTGTACTCTGGCACAAAAATGTGACATGGTTTGTCATTATGATAATTGCTACCATTCTTCTTTGGAAAGTCCTTTTGCTGCTGTTTGTGAGCTACAGCTTAATGCCAGATTCAGAGGAATGAGAATAGAATTGACAAATGAGCATATTAAGTTTTCAACTATTTATTTTACATAGTTCTGGCAATTAAAGAGCATGGTTTAACCATTGAAAATAGTACAATATTTATGTTATCAACATTGAGATGTACTCTCTAGCTATCCTCCCTCTGTGCTTAGGATGCCTCTTTACATTAATCCTGTATATCCTGAACCATTAGCATTACATTATGCTCAGTGGACCAATCTTAAATTTCACCAAGGAAGTGGTACATGCGGTATCTTTAATAAGGCTTTTGATAGTGTTGTGCATGAGTTTCTCAAACAAATTATGAAGTAAAATCTAGATGTAGCAGTTATAAGTTAGGTGCATAGCTGGTTGGAAAATTGTTCCCAGAGAACAATCATCATTGATTCATAGTCAAGCTGGAAGGCCATACCAACTAGTGTCCCAGAGGGACCATCCTGGGTCCAGTTGTTTTTAGTATCTTCATAATTTATTTAGATAATGGCATAGAGAGATACTTATACACACACACATGCACTTTGCTTTTGAATTTTAATCCTACCTTCCAAATGATTTGACAAAGGGTCTAAAGTAAATATGACTACATTTTAAAAAGACAAATGCAAAGTACTACACTTAGGAAGGAAAAATCAACTGCTCATACAAAATGGGAAATGACTATCTAGGAAGAAGTACTGTAGAAAGGGATTTAGGGATTATAGTGAATCATTACTTAAATGATTCAACAGTGAAGCCATCATTCTGGGATGTGTTAGAAGGAAAACTGTAAGCAAGATACAAGAAATAATTCCTTTCTAACTTCATGATTCTTAGACCTTAACTACAGTATTTTGTCCAGTTCTAAAAACCATATTTCATGAAAGACGTGGACAAACCGGTAGAGTAACCCCGCCAAAAAAAATTAAACATCTACAAACCCTATGAATGAAGATTAAAAAATGGATTTGTTTATTATGAATAAGAGAAAAAAGAGACATGATAGCAGTTGTCATGTAAGTAATATTTTGTTACAATGAGAGGCGTGAAAAAGTGTCCTTAACCTCTCAGGATAAAACAAGAAGTAATGGGCTTAACTTACAGCAAGAGAGATTTATATTGGACATTAGGAAACCCTTTCTATCCCTCAGGGTAGTTAAGCACTGGAACAAATTGCCTAAGCAGGTTGTGGAATCTCTGTTACTGGACATTTTAAAGAACAGCTATTACTTAATCCTGCCTTAATTGTAGGAAAATGGACCAGATTGAGTCTGTTCCACTCTTACACTTCTATGATTCTATTAAGAAAACACTATTCCTCAAAAGGAATTTCAAAATGCCAGGGACATTAGGTTGTATGGGGAAGGTAAGAATTATAAAGAGGTAGAGAATTTCAAAATATTTTTTAATTAAAAGAAATTTTGCCTTTTAAGAAATTTGACATCTTAGAAATAAGGCCCTCTGAGCTAGTATAGGAAAAGATCCATATTATTCTCAGATTTTCGCTGAAACATTGATAGAGGTCACTCATGTATGTCCGATAACAGTGGCCACTTAAATGTTTTGTAATTTGCCATCTTGTAGCATAACAACTGTCTGGGAACATTTAGGTAGCAGTTTATGTGTTCAAATATTCATAGAAACTATTTTTTAATCAAGTACTGTCTATAAAATTAAATATTTAAGTTAATTTATTTTTTTTCTTTTTAACATTTGGGACAAATGTAATGTAATTTTACTTTGTGACACGTCATGATTTACGACAGATTGCAAATACCCCTGTGGGAAAACCCCATTCAATTGTTTTCCTGAGCCTCCGTTTTTATTAAAAAAGAAATTGATCTCTAGATGTTAGGGTGAGGAAAATCTCAGAAATATCAACCAACTGCAACATATGTAGCAATGTCTTCCTGAGTTTGCAGAGAATTTGAAAGAAAGCCTCTGAGATATGAACTGCTTGTTCAAAGGGCTAACTTAGACATACATGTGGGAACTATGGGTCTGGGGGGTGCCGCTGCACCTTCAGGTTGTGTGGGGCTCTGTTTCCAGCTTCATGCCCTGGAGTCCCAGCTACCACCCTACACCCTACAGAGCCTAGAGCTCTGTAATAAGATGAGGGGGCTTGAAATATGGATCACAGACCTTAGATCCTTATCAGATTTTTTGGTCTCTTGGGGGCTCTTTGAGTCAGCTGCGGTGGCTAGTTATGGAAGCAAGCACGACACAGAGGAGTGCGCGTGTGCGTGTGCGTGTGCGCGCGCGCACACACACACACACACACACACACACACACAGAGTTGAACAGTTATCAGACAGAGCAGACCAGTCAGGACACCACACTAGTAAATCCTGACTACTACAGTCTCTGTTCCTGATCCCACGCTTGCCCCCAAGTATGGCCCCAGTCTCAGCCCCCTTGTCTGATTTAAAGACATTCATTTTACTGCAAGATACACAATTGCCAAATATAAAAATAAATAAATTAGGAATAATGGAAGTCTACCTGTGGAACTCATCAACTCTGCCTAAGAAACTCATTCTATATGAAAATGTATTGGGAGATCTCACTTCAGTTCATAATGAACAAGGTTTTAGCAACCCAGACACATTACATCTGCAACTGAATGCCAGGCATTAATGTCGGCAGCTCCACAAAAAGTACAAAGAATGTCTCTGGAGCTTAGCTGAGGCATATTGATGGAGCAGTGCAAGAAAGATTCTACTATCAGTCGCTCTGCTGGGAACACAAATAGCACTTTCCTTGCTAGAGATATCAAACTGGCATCTCACATAAGCTATAAATCCATTGAAAATGTTTGTAAATTAAGAGTACCAATGATTGTATTATCAGGAGTTGGCTGCCTTCAGCATGTGGCCCATCAGGATAGAATCCTAAATCCTCAGCCTTTCCTCATAAGCCATGTGTTCCAGTCCCCTAACCATTTCTGTTGCCCTCTGCTGGACTTTTTCCAATGAGTCCACATCCTGGGGGGGGGGGGGGGGGAGAATTGGACATAATACTCCAGATGTGGCCTCACCAGTTATGAATAAAGGAGAATAATCACTCCCTATATCTTACTAAAGCACCCCAATATGCCACTAGCCTTCTTAGATAATCTGCAGGCATGACATCCTGCAGCTCCCAGGGGCTACAGTTCACCATTTCTGGCCAATGGGAGCTGTGGGAAGCAGCAAGGGCTACAAGAATATACTGAATGCCATTTCCCACCAGTGGATTATTCTGATGGGCTATGTGCCAAAGGCTGCTGATCCCTGTTGTATGCCATTCAACTAACAATTTGTGTGTGTTATTTTTCACAATCCATATAGAAAAGAAGAAAGTAGTATTTACCCTGGCATACATGTTCCTTTTATCTTACTGCTCTCAATCAGTAATTAAGATAAATTGTTTAAACCTAGATTTTGTTTTGGCTCATATCTTGTTTAATTCTCAGAGGATAGTTTAGATGTCTTGCCTGCAAAGGTTTGAGTCTGAGTAAGATGAGTATTCAGTGAGAAGCTAGCTTTTTGATTTTGCTAGTATATAATCACTATGCAATCCTGAAGCACAGTTAAACAAATTAGCAGTATTTTTAGAACATTTTAAAAGTGCATTGTGAATATTAACATATTCAAGTAAATTAGTTTGCAGTCATTATCATAAGCAATTACTTACTGTTTAGATGCTGTTGGTATTAAATTGGCAAGCAATTTGCAAGAATTAAAATGTAACATAAAACTCTTTTCTACATTTCAACAATATAAAAACACACATGATTTTAAAAGGACAGTTCATATCTGTTCTCTATGTCTGTCTACCCAAAGTATGATTGCTTCATTAGTTAGTTACTTTCTATCTGGGTTTTTAGGATAAACTTTTTTATAAAACCGGATTTAGCAGTACTAAGTAAACTTGAAGTACTTAATACTAAGTTTAACAGTAATGCCTCTTACATTGGTGCCTCTTGCCTGTCTTTCTGAAAATCTCAGAGAACAATATTTAATTCTGTGCTCTTGACACTAACCTTATAAATCACCAGCACATGTCAAAAGTATGCTAACACTCTTTTCCTTCAGAAACAAATAGAAATGGAACATATTAGGAGGAAGTGTCTTAATTTAGGCTAAAATAGCATTTTAAAAGAATACCGTGTCTGTCTTCTCAGAGCAAAACCTGAGTAATTGCCATGAAAATCTCTGGGGCATGTCAATACTAGGAAATTATTTCAAAATAACTTAGTTATTTTTGGAGCTATTATTTCAAAATAGCATTTCCATACTACAGGGAAGCTCCAAAATTAGTCTGAGGCAGGCTCCATTAATGTGGACATGCTACCTCGACTTACAGCCCCAGGAAACACTGGGGAATAGTTACTTTAAATGACTCTGGGAAGTAGTTATTCCAAAATAGCAGCAGTGGAGTGTCTACACTACCACTATTTTGAAATAAGTGTTATTTCTCATGGGCTACATCTACACTGCACACTTATTTTGGAATAAGCTATTCTGGAATATTTATTCCAAAATAGCTTATTTCAAAATAGCACATCTACGCTGCAAGGAAGCCTCAAAATTGGTCCGAGGCAGGCTTCCCTAATGTAGACATGCTATCTCAGTTTAGAGCTCCAGGAGGAATAACTTAGAATGGCCCTATTGAGGGGATATTTTGAAAGAGCAGAAGTGAAGCATCCACACAACCCCTATTCCAAAATAACTATTTTTGAATAGGCATTACTCTCTGTAGAATGAGCTTTACAGATGTTGGAATAAGCCTCCCATTATTTCAAAATTATTTTTAAATAATGCTATTGCTGTGTAGATGCTCGCATAGTTATTTCGGAATAACAGCCATTATTACTAAATAACTTTTCTGTGTAAACAAACCAATGGAAAGCTGGGTTATTTTGAAAAGAAACAAACTAGCCCCTTATTTCAAAATATTGGGCTTGGTAGTGTGGATGCTCTGCTTGTTAGTTTGAAATATCTCCCTAGTGTAGACCAGGGCTGGGAGTTAACTCAAATTAAAACTGGCAGCAAGTAAGAGGAGAATCAGACCCATTATGCTTATTGGAAATTTAACACATTTGAAAGGGGCTAGCTTGTTAAATTTGGAAAGTGAGGTGTTCTATTTAGCCATAGAAGAGCTGCATGAGAGAAGTATTTGTATGAGCAATGATGGATTTACTGGTCTTGTATAGAGTGTAAGTTTGCCAGTTACTTAGGTTATATTTTGGCCTAAATTTTCAGAGGTGACTAGGCTCAATCCAGCAAAAAATAAAAACACATGCTTAATTTTTAGTATTTGAGTAGCTCCATTGACTTCAGAGGGATTAAGTACATTATTGGCTGCCTTCCTGGGTCAGCTCCCAATGGCCAGGAATGGCAAACCATGGCCAGTGGGAGTTGTGGGTGGGGAGGCCATGCTTGTAGATGGTCAACATCAGCAAAATGTCTCCTGGGTCACCAGTAAATTGTCCTGATGGGCTGCATTGCCCATTACTGCTGTAAACTATGTGGGGTTGACATCTTGTCTGTGTAGGTGCTTGTACAGTATCTAGGATAGGCCTAAAATGGGGGCCTGGGGCAGGGCCACATTAACTCTTCTGGGGACCCAGAACTACTAGCTTTTGTAGGGAGAGCTATGGCCAAAAATGAGGGGTTCAATGTGTGGAATGGGCCTGCAGGTTGAGGCAGGTGGTTGGGTGCAGGAGGGGTGAGGTCTCTAAATAGGGGTACAGGCTCTAGGGTGGGGCTTGGGATGAGTTATTTGGGGGTACAGGAGGGAACTCGAAGTTGAGACCAAGGGAGTAGAGTTAGGGTGCAGGAGTACGTTCAGGGTTGTGGTGCAAGGTCTGGGAAAGAGATAAGGGATGTAGGGTTCAGAAGCAGTCTCTGGGCAAGTGGGAAGAAGGTTAGAGTGCGGGATCTAAGAGTCTCCTTACAGAGGGCAGTTCCTATTTGGTAGAGGGGGAATGGTGGTGACACCTGCAGACATTGGCCCCTACAGCTCCCATTGGCCATGGAGCTACAGTGGGTGGACCAGCCTGAAGGACAGAGCTTCCCTCGCTGCTCCTGGTGATGTTGCTCTAGCCAAAGGGAGTAACAGCAATGTGCAGAGCTGCTTCCTCCCTGCCAGGAACAGCTGGTCCAGAACACAGGGGCTTTAGAGACTGCAGCTCAGAGCTCTGGGCTGAGGTGAGTCCCCCTACCTTGGGGCCCTGGTCTGCAGCCCCTTCCTTAATCTGGCACTGGCCTGGGGAAACTAGGGTAATATAAACAAATATCACCAGCAACATTTTAAATAATTACACAAGTATAATACAAATAAGCACTCATCTGACGTCTCCGTTCATTTAAGTTTCAGTCTGGAACCAATTACTATAATTATCATATTTCTCAAAATGTGCAGCATTGTAATAGAAACATTTATACTTCCTTACCTACAGGAGTGAAATGCTTCCTGTCTGCAGCCCTCTATTTTGTTATTAGGCTGAACATATCTTAGATAAAAACAGGCACCTAAAAATCACCCAACTACTTACTTAAGCATCTTCAACACTTTCCAATATCTGCAGTCTCTCTTCTGGTTAAATTTTTTTTTTAATTTACCAGTTGTTAAGGTGCTCAATTTTTTAAAAAATCCTGACTCTCCCAGTTATTTTGTGCAGTTGCAGTTTTTTAATTTCACAGCTCAAAATGTATATATATATATTTGCCCAGGCAACAAAATGAAACATGCAGCAGATCACCACATTTTTTGTTAATGAATTTAGCTTCTTAATTATGCAACTGATTACAATTAAACTTTTGGATAGAGCAGGAAGGTAGTCAGAGCAGTGTTGGAGTCATCCTATATTTTTATCCTTTCGTTGGTTCATCATTCCAATCCTGATCTGCAAGGAACTGAAAATCATCTATTAATTGTTCAGTCCCCATGCACATTGTAAGAAATGCTCAGCACCTTACATGATTTTTCTCCTCTTGGGAAAAAAAATATATGTACACATAGCTATTATCCTAGGAGCTCAGTATCAATGTCCTCGGGCTACTATCACCACAGAGATAATTAAGGAGCTGCTGTTCCTTGGCCAAGTCACCTTCTAAAATATTAGGACAGGAGGAATAAAAGATGATTTATAGTTGCATTCAAGGAAACATTCAATTGTACATGGATCAAAAAAGTGCAACTTCTGCAGTTTTGCATGCAGACAATTAGGGGCCATTCAGAACCATATGCTGGCATCAGATAATAAGACCAGATTTTCAGATTTGTTTATAAGATTTGTAGATGATTAATATTATTCTTTATGGTCTGTGATCTTTCTGTGTAACTTGTGTATTTATAAGAAAGAATCAGGAGACTGATGTACTCTGGAAAGTGGGTGGACCTTTTAAAGGAATCTACCAGCCCTCTTTCCATCAGGGACTACAATCCCTTGCATTTGCATAAGTCTGCAAAGCTCTTTCAGACTTTGCTGATTCTTTATTTTTCCTACAAGAACCACTGAATGAGGAATCATTCAGTTATAAGGTGCAGGCTTTTTGATGAAAAGCACAACATTGGTTTTAAAAACTAAATATGAGTGAGCACTATAATGTTATTGCAAAAAAAAAAACACCTACAAAACACACACACACACAAAAACCCCATCCTTCTAGAGAATGTTGTAAGCAAAACATGAAAAGTAATTCGTCCTCTTTACTCCATTCTGATCAGGCCTCAACTGGAGTAGTGTGTCCAGTTCTGGAAACTATATTTCAAGAAAGAAGTGGAGAAATTGGATACAGCCCATAGAAGAGCAATAAAATGATTAAGGGTCTAGAAAACCATGACCTATGTGGGAAGATTGAAAAAAAACAAAAAAGAAAAAACGTGTTTGCTTAATCTAGAGAAGAGAAAACAGAGGGGACATATAAAGATTGTTATAAGGAGAAGGGAGAAAAATTATTCTCCTTAACCTCTGATGATAGGACAAGTAGTAATTGGCTTAAATTGCAGCAAAGGCAAGTTAGCTTGGCTATTAGAAAAAATCTCCTAATTCTCCTAGCTGTCCAGGTGGATAAGCACTACAACAAATTGCCTAGAGCCGTTGCAGAATCTCCATCATTGGAGACTTTTAAGAGCAGGTTAAACAAACATCTGTCAGAGATGGGCTAGATAATTCTTAGTCCTGCAATGAGTACAGGGGACTCGACTAGAGCTACTGAGGTCCCTTCTAATCTAATGATTCTATGATTAGTAATCATACAAATTCCAATCATATGGTAGAGTAAACTTTTATCTAAACTGATTGTTTGTTTTCCTCTGTCTTTAAACAGTGAGCAGAAGTGGCAGTATCATTGCCCATTATCTTTGAAAACTCGTGGTAACTGGGGGGAAATCTCGGACAATTGGAAAAAAGGCAAATTTAGTGCCCAGGTTTAAAAAAAGAGAAGAAGGAGAATCCAAGAAACTATAGAACATTTAGCCTTACCTCAGTCCATGGAAAAATGAAACTGGATTCCTTGAGGATTCCCTCCATGAAGTGCTTGCAAGAGGGGAAGTGATCAGGAAGAGTCAATATGCAGTCAGCAAAGGCAAGTCATGCCTGACCAGCCTGATTGCCTTCTATAATGAGGTAACTGGCCCTGTGAATAGTGGGAAGGCAGTGGATGGGATATACCTGGACTTTAGCAAAGCTTTTGATATATTCTCCCACTGTATTCTTGCCACTAAGCTAAAGTAGAATGGATTGGACAAATGGACTATAAGGTGGATAGAAAGTTGGCTAGATTGTTGGACACAAGGGCTGTGTCTACACTGGCCACTTATTCCGGAAAATCAGGCGCTTTTCCGGAATAACTTGCCCCTTGAATTTCCGGAAAAGCACTGATGATCTACTGTAAAATCATCAGTGCTTTTTTTCTGGAAAAACTATGCTGCTCCCATTCGGGCAAAAGTCCTTTTCCGGGAAACTGTTCCGGAAAAGGGCCAGTGTAGACAGCACAGTAGTGTTTTCCGCAAAAAAGCCCCGATCGTGAAAATGACGATCGGGGCTTTTTTGCGGAAAAGCGCATCTAGATTGGCCACAGACGCTTTTCCAGAAAAAGTGCTTTTCCGGAAAAGCATCCTGCCATTGTAGACATGCTTTTTCCGGAAATACTTATAACGGAAAACTGTTCCATTTTAAGCATTTCCGGAAAAGGGTGCCAGTGTAGACGTAGCCCATGGGTAGAGATCAATGGTTTGATGTCTGGTTGGTATAAAGTAGGGTGCCCCAATGTTTGGTTCTGGGGCCAGCTTTGTTTAAGATCTTTATTAATGACCTGGATGAGGGGATGAATTGCACCCTCAGCAAGTTTGCAGATTACACTATGCTCAGGGGGAGAAGTAGATACTTTGGAGGGTAGGGGATAGGGTTCAGAGTTACCTAAACAAATTGGAGGACTGGGCCAAAAGAATTTTGATAAGGTTCAGCAAGGAAAAGTGTAGAGTCCTGCACTTGGGATGGAAGACTCTCAAGCACTTTTACAGGCTGGGGACCGACTGGCTAAGCAGCAGTTCTGCAAAAAAGGACCTGGAGATTACAGTTCATGAGAAACTAGATATGAGTCAATAGTGTGCTCTTGTAGGGTTACCAGATGGTTTAACAAAAAAATACTGACACACACACACCACCAAAAAAGGGGAAAAATTCTGTTGAGAAAAAAAGTCACGGCCTCTAATTCCCAGACTGCTCCATCCTCCCCCCCAACCCAGCCAGCCCAAGCTAGGAGATCAGATGCCCGAGCTAGGAGAAACAGAAAATACCAGACATTTTACATATCCAGTATTTTCTGAATTTTTTTTACCAAACGGAAGGAACAAATACCAGGCTGTCCAGTTCAATACTGGACACCTAGCAACCCTACATCTGGAGTGTTGCATCCAGTTCTGGGGCTCTCACTGCAGAAAAGACGGACATATTGACCAGTGGAAGGCAATAAAAATTATTATGGTGCTAGAGCACATGGCTTCTGAGGAGACGCTGAGGGATTTGGGCTAGTTTAATCTACCAAACAAAAGAGTGTGGGAGGATTTGATAGCTATCTGAAATGGGGTTCCAAAGAGGATGGAGAGATACTGTTCTCAGTGGTGATGTGACAGAACAAGGAGCAACAGTCTCAAGTTGCAAGGGGGAAGGTCTAGTTGGATATTAGGAAACACTATTTCACCAGAAGGTTGGTAAAACCTGGAATACATTACCTAGAGAGGCGGTGGAATCTCCATTGCTAGAGATTTTTAAGTTCCAGCTGGATAAAGCCCTGCTTGGGATCATTTAGTTCAGCTTGGTCCAGCTTTTAGCAGGGGTTTGAATCTATGAGTTCCTGATGTCTTCCAGCCCTATGATTCTATAATACTATCAGTCTGATTACATAAATTAGGTGCAAGTTGGGTTTGGTTGCTAAATGCCATGCAAAGGGTGGAATTTGTGCAATGGTGCACTGTTCAGCAATTCTCCTTCCCCTATGTTAAATTTGCTGTTAGCAATAAAGCAGAGTAATTTGGCTAGCAAATGCAATTAAAAACATCAGAGACAGTCAAGAAACTGTTTTCCCATCCCAAAACATTTCCCAAGATGGCCAAAAAATGTCCCATCTTGATTTGAGGTAAAAAAAGTCACTCTTGAAATGTTTTATTAACTGAAAGTCCACAAAACTGGTTTGGGTCAATCTAAACATTTTATTTCAATAATTCCAAAAGGTTTCATTTTGATTTTGAACTTGTCTTTAACCATTTTCAGACTCAATATTAATTTCAACACAATTAAGTTGACTGAAACCCCAATAATTTTCTGGTTAAAAAATGTTAACACATCATTTGACAGTTTCAAAACCTTTTCCCTTTTCCCCTCAATATTTTTTCAATTGCAAGCTTCATTTAAATGTATTTGCTTTTGTAAACAGCTTTGGATTGATAGAAAAGTTTCCAAACAACTCCAAAATAACCCCAAATCAAAAACAAAAACCCTCAAAACAAACAGACCCTTTTTGTCCTCCAAGAATATTGTCTGTCCAAAGTTACTCAGTAAATTGGTGGCAAAACTGAGATCAGATCTGTGGAGTACAAAGCCCAGTTCCTTGTCCATAAGATCATCTTTCTTGATGGATACATTTCTGTACATACTCATGTTTCAAGAATTTATTTTTGCTCAAAGCACGAAGCCTGATATAAAATAAATCAGTAGAGAAGAAATAGAGAGCTAAAGTTACAAAATGCCAAACCAAACACACATTATGGGTTCTAAGAATGCTCTAAAATGGTCTGTCAACCCCTACGAAAAAATACCTAATTAGGCCTATTATCTATATGAAGTTCATTAGTACAGTAATTCCTGTTTTAAAGGGGATGAATACTTGGTGTCATTAAGGGGCTCAGGCTCAGCATGTTACGCTGTCACTGACATACAGAAAGCTCAAGTTCAAAAAAGAATTCATTATCTTAAGAGCTGAGCCAATATAAATTGTGCAAATTCCAGAGAAAATATACATGTGCTTTGTGTATGGGAAGAGGTTTAATGCCTCAGCAAACACTGTTCCTAATTCAACCCTCCCTCTCTGTCCCCAGTTTCTGGAGGGACCCTGGATCCCAGATCAATATCTCAGTTTATTAATTCTAAACAGCATCCAGTAAATTACTCCTTTGGTGCGCTGTGCATTGAGGGGGAAAAAATCCCCCTCCAAAAATAAAGTCACTTTAGCTGTCACATCATGTGTAGTAATCAATGGTTTCTCTTTCTCCTTTCAATTCCTCCCATGTTAACAGTCTTAAGCATGAATTATAAAAAGAAGGTAATTTGGTATATTTACATTTCAGCTCCTTGTTGCTGCTATATGTGAGGAATAAGAGGCTATGCTCATCAGAGAAAATCCCTTGACTAAGTACATTTTTACTATTTAGATTTGTTTTATTTGGATTCAGGAGATAAAGGACAAGTAGGTTTAGCCCTCTACACACCTGGGACAACTCACAGAGCCTGTTTCTGATCATATGTACACAGCTTTTACACTGGCAAACCTCCCTTGAGGCTGCTTTAGTGTAAGTGATAGCAGAGTCAGGCCCAAACACTGCACTATAATTCCTATGGTATCTTTCTTCAATTTTTCTGTTTTAAAATAGAGATATTTCTTTCTGGGTTTTCTATCTGTGTTTCAAATAGACTGTGATACTTTTACTCAATGTTCTGTAAAAATATAGGGCTGAAAGCAATCCACCACAGCCACTGTTAAGATTTCATATGCTGACAGCAACATTCCTTACATTTTGGAAGGTAGTAAATTATAATGAGGTAAAGGCAGGATCAAGAAGATAATAGCAAGCAGTCATAACATGTGGACTATGCAAACAAACAATACTGGGGAATCAAAACAAGATGATAACACAATGCGGGAAGCTTGGAAGAAACCATATGGATAGGCCAAGAGATGGAAAATATCTGGTTGTTACAGAAAGTAGAGACAGAGGAGCAGGAAAGACTGAGTGTGTGTGAGTGAAATAATAGATTTTTGGTATTTATTTGGAAAGCAGTGCAAAATAGGGGCACCAATTAGGGGGCAGAGAAGGGTGAATTTTGTACCAGGAGCTACTCACTCTAGCCCCAGACAGGGCACTGCAACACAGCTTGAGTGTGACGCCTAATGAATTTGCAAGCTGGGAGCAGCATAGTCTTTGTGGCTGAGGCAAGGTGTTTAAGATAACAAAAGGCTTGTCACTATCAGGCATTCCAGGTAAAAGACAAGCAACAAAGAGTGGGAATAACTGATGAGAATGGAGGGAAGTTAATAGTGTTGTGTTCATTCCCTCTGAAGCATCTGGCATTGGCCACTGTCAGAAAACAGGATACTAGGCAAGATGGACCTTTGGTGGTTTAACCCAGTATGGCCATTCTGAGGTTCTTTCATAGAACCCAGATTGTCTGACTTTGCTGTAACCCACTAGACCAAGGGTAGGGAATCTCAGATCCAGGAGCCGGATGTGGTCCACAGCTTGCTTGGATCTGGTCCCTGAGGCACAGGACCGCTCCTCCCCCCAGCACTGGGCAACCTGCACTGGTACTCCAGCCTCCCCAGCTGACCCATCGTGGGGCTGGAACACCCAAAATCTACTCGCCTGTCCCCCCTAAGTTCTGGTGTGCAAGGGAAATGTGGGGAGGGTCCTTCTTCTCAGTCAGGGGCCACGTCAGTCAAGTTTTTTTCCCTTCTCTTGTGTGTGGCCCCTCTCCGGTATTTGAGCTTTCTGTCCAGGAAACAAATTGAGAAAATACCAGACATATAAATGTCCGGTAATTTCTAATTAAGTTTTTATTATCATGAGTATCAGTACATAGTTGCATACTGCCTGGCTGGCAGACACGCTCACGCTGCGTGAGCGTGGTGACCCCTTTCCGGACAGCTCTGCTTCCCACCAGCCGGTTCTCCCTCCCCAATCTTCCCTGGCCAGCCCCGCTCCCCCCCCAGCCAGTAGTCCCACACCTCCTCTCCCCGGATCAAGTGTGTCTAGTATTTTTTTAAACCATCTGGTAACCCTACCCATGCATGAGTATTACCCTTTGGACTGCTCTTGAGTAACCCACTGGTGACTATGCATTACAAATCCCCTTCATAGAATCAGCTGTTGCAAACCTAGACAGGCCAAGTAGCAGCTGATGCATTAGATATTCCTGATTCAACCCTTATTGCACTAGCCAAGATGGCAGCCATAGTTGTAACACTTGCACCATTTAAATTAATAATGAGCCAAATAATGAGCGATTCTGTCAATGGACTTATTCCATGCTTCCAATGAGACAACGGAATCCAATGACAGATTTTATCTGAACTTGGCCCTTCTATATAGCTGGGTGACATGAGACTGTGCCCACTGATAATGATGTGCTTATTAATCATTCCTTTCAAACAGAAATGACATCAGTGAACATTTAAAGAACCCAGTAACACCATAATGCACACTTAGTATTTGAATAATTTTCAACATAAATGTCATTTAGATACTGAGCTCAAGATCAGTGGTTATTTTCCAATCAGAATGGCCATAAATTGACTTTTATATACCTGTATATTGAGAAGATCAACAGCAGGCCGTTTCTGGTTGGGGAGGAAAGGAAGAGTGCAGCTTCAATTAAGTCAGTAAGCAGATCAACAGGCAGAGGGGGGAGACACGATGCTCACCACATTACTGAATATAATTTATCACTTGGCATTTTGCACATTACTTCTGATTTTTCTGTTTCATTAGTACTAATAGATATTTACCCTGCTGCAAAATGCAACTACAGTTTTAAAAAGCAGGTAAGTTTTCATCTGTTTATTTTTATTACAGGAAAGTATAAGGAAACAAAAGAACCATATTCTTATCAGAAAAGTACAGGTAGGGGCCTGATTCTTTACATTGGGGGTGAATCAGGAATATCTTTATTGCAGTGAAATCGACAAGTAGTATGCAAGAAGAATCACACTCTAGCATTTTAAAATGCAGGAATTCAACTTATGCTGCCTATATAATACATAATCCATCATTTATTTTCTGCAATGCTGAGATTCTATACAAGAACCAGACCTGTCAAAGCACTGTCCATAAACCACAGTACAGTAGTAGCAACTTGTTGCTATACAGTACACCCTTTTTTCTTCCTGTCTCACCTAATACAATAGGCTAAATTACTAATCTGCATTCCTCTGCAACCATATTGTTCTGTGGTTTGTATAGATTTGAGAGTGCCTAACGTGAAGTGCTACTTGTGCTTTACAGTACTTTAACCAAACAGTCATGGAGATAAATATTTGGGAACAAATAAAAAGGTGCTTAGGGTTATCAGAATGAACTTGGTATAATGGCCTGTCTGTTAGAACTGTAAGACAAGAACAGACTGACTTGAAGTTATAAAACACTACGTCCAGGGATGAAATCCCAGCCCTATTGAAGTTAATGGGATTTTATTTATTGACATGTTGGAGCCAGCAGGGGCGGATGAGAGTTTTGCGGGGCCCAGGGCAGCACAATTTTGTACATGCGCCATGGCCACAGCTGACAGGTAGTAGCGCATGCGCGGGGCAGCCGCCCCGCTCCACTTGCCCTGCCCTACATCCGCCTCTGGGAGCCAGCATTTCACAGCAAATGAATGTCCACTATCTTAACATATTATAGGACCCTCTCGTTGGAATCCACAGTAAAACTCCAACTGACACAGACATGAGCCCTAATTATACAGTGTTGTGAATCCCGATTGTACAGTCCATCCTATCTAGGCAATAAGAAATTACAGAGCTAGATAATACTTTAAGAATCAAATGTCCTGACATACATATGTTACAAAGGAGCTGCCTAATAAGGTCATGACACTAGATTTTTATTTAAAGAGGAAAGACAATGACTGCGCCACCAGTCTCCAACACCAACACAATTAAGTCATTGAACTATCTTTCATTGCTCAGTCATAAGAAAAAATCCAATAGCAGTGATTAAGGATTACTGTTGAGAAGGTATCTTATGCCTACACACTAGTATTCAGTGTATTCTGAGTCACTGCTGTTGTCTGTGTTTGCTATAAACAGAGGAGAAAAATCTAGAAAAGAGCCTTTGAGGAAAATAAAAATAAAAAATAAAAGTGTATTATACTGTATCAGTCTGTGAATTGTAAACAGAATGCAAGAGGAATCTTTCCTACAATCTGAAAATAGAAAAGACAGATTTGACATTGGACCTGAAGGCATTATTCAGGAACACCATATAAAAACAAAATTAATTACTGAATGTTTCCACAGTGAAAAGACAGGAGTATTTCAAAGACTAAGAACATAGGTTGGGGGGGATCTTAAGTCAGAGGCAACAGGAAGCAAGCAATATATAAGAATCTAGAGTGAAAGATTTGAGTTACTAAGAAAGAAATGTAAGTATATAAAACACAATAAAATCTAAAGAGCAGTCCAAATGAAGGGGACATTATAGGACAGCAAGAGGTATTAGGGGAAGAGGAAATTGTACAAATGTTCTTTCTGCTGTTGAATTCTGGAGAATTGTGGAAAATCAAATGCATTCAGTTACTTCTCTGTGGGCTGCATAATAGAAAACACTGAAGGACAGAGGGAAAGCACAGTAATCAAATCTGTTGAAAATGCTGAAATAGTATACTCTTCTTGTTTTCTTAACTCCATCTTTTAGAGCCCTCATATCTTGACTTTTGACTAGAGCACTTCTAATTAACTTACCGCCTATATTTCTTGTGTGGCCACTTATGAAACAACCTTTCCCTCCACTATAGACCTTTTTTGTTTCTCTAATGCTTTGTTCAGCTCTCAGATTTTTCTTATAATCACTGACCTTCCCATTTACAGAGCACAGGTCTGATTCTTCATTGTCTTGCCCCATGCACAGTTGTTTTCACCTCTGCAAAGTGAGGGAGTGCAAAATACTAGCAAATCTTACACTATATGCAATTGTAGTAAAATATAGTAAAAATTATGTGTGCTTCTTCCCCCTTCCATTACTTAAGCTTGAAACAGCACATATCATTTAGCTAATTGCGTATGTTTTAGAAGCTGTAGTAAAAAGGGGAACTAGCTGTTTAGACCCATTTCTCAAGGACTGTATTACATGTATTACTTGAGTTAGGGAAATTTGCTAATTGCTATTGCTTAAGTAAGCTATACTGATGGTTGTTACTGAGTGGAATAAAGTTGAAGTATGCTAACCAATAATGCTGCAACACGAAGCTAAGGTAACAAATCAAGACATGCCAAGTTAGATAAGAAAGTTAAAGAAAGTATAAAAAAGGATGCTTAGCCTACGCCCGAGGTTGGCTTTGCTTTGAGCACTGAGCTTCTTAGCCGAACCTTGGTTGCAACCAATAAAATTGAGTTGGACCCAGCCTAAAAGTGTGACTCTCTTCTGTGGGCAAATTGACTTAGCCTCCAGGGGACGAACCTTGCAATTTATGCAACACAATGGCAAAAGGACTACTCTTGGTTGAAGCAACATCTTACACTTCCCGTTGCACACATACAAAGTTTATATGAAGTTGCAGAGCGCTGGAAAAGTACATTCTGAAACTCCCCACTTTTTTACTTCTTAAGTGTTACAGTGTTTTCAAGCCTCATACCATTCACTAGGCAGTTTAAACACAGTTAGAAATCCAGCATAATGCATTGTAGCAAAGCTCAGGTTTTACCTCACGGTCCTGCACTTCCACAGAGTTAGGGTATGACTCAAAGGCTAACTGTGGCCCTCAATGCAGCCTTTGTCCCTTTCTGGCAGCAAGGCTCACAGTCTACTGAGCCACCTTCAAAGGCCAGTCAGTGGGTTTGGTGTGAGAACCCACTGTCTCCATGATAGTGTTGCCAGGTGTCAGGTATTGACCCGGACAGTCCGGTATTTTTGCCTCATGTCTGGTAAAAAAATTCAGAAAATAACAGACACCTAAAACGTCCAGTATTTTTTTCCCCTGCCAGGAGGTGAAACTACTGGACAGCTGGCAACCCTAGAGACACACTCAGCAAACAGGCCCAGCCCCCACTTACTTGGTTCTACAGAGAAGCTGCCTTCTGGCTCTGATCAAGAAAACAAGATGGCCACCAGCAAAAAGCCTAAAGACTTTTCTTAAGGGGCCATACTTTTTTTTTTTTTTTGGGGGTTCAACAACTTTGGTGTCTCCCTTTTTTTTCCTCAACAGAATTTTTCCCCCAGGTTTTTTTTTCGGGAGTGGGAGGGGGGGAGGGGAGAAGAAGTGTTCAGTATTTTTGGTTAAACCATCTGGCAATCCTACTCTGTGATGGGGTGGGTGGGATCCTTGGCCTACTCTCCACTCTGAGCTCAAGTACAGGAACCCAATGGCAGCAGTAACAGGTAGTTTTTCCTCCACTATCAGAAATATAGCCCTACCTCACTTCCTCAAACAACCCCTCCCAGCTCCTTATTCCTGGTACCTAACCATGCCCATCTTCTGAGTTCTTCCACCTTACAATTAGTTCTCCACACACACATGCAAAAAACTATCCTCCCTGAAGGGAAGCCTTTTAAACTAGTCCCAGAAGGTTCTTAATAGGCTGCAGGTGTTCTGATTAATGTGTTTCTCTTAATTGCTTCTAGCAAGTTCTTAATTGGCTCCAGGTATCTTAAAGTGTCTGCCTGACTTAATTGATTCTAGTATATTCCTGGTTGCTCTGGAGCAGCCCCCACCCTGGCCACTCAAAGAATAGAAAACTATTCATCTGGTGGCCAGTATACTTACTGTCTGCTACACTACTGCAAGCAGTAGAGGGTGGGGAGCCCAAATGGGCCAGTTTGTATTCCACCTTGGTCTTGCAGCCTGCCGGGGACATCAGTTAGAAGATCCTGCATGGCGCTGTGAGCATGGTTGTGTATTTGGTGCAGTTCACCCTTGTCCCTGACATTTGCCCTTCCTGTGGCGTAAGGGGGACATTGGTGCATGTTTACCTTGACTGCACCAGGTTACAGCCTCTCTTGACTCCACCAGAACCTCTAATTGAGATTCTAGCTGCACTTCTCCCTTCACTTGTTCATTTATGCACATCACATCCATGGCAACACAAAGTTGTTGGACCTCCTTGTCAACCTCAACCTGGCTATAGCCAAGATGGCAAATTACAAGACCAGGGAGCAGAGATGAGTGGCGCAGGTGTGCAACTGTGAGGCCTCTTTCCATTCCTTTATCCATTCATGTGTCTGAGCAGAGTTCTTATGTGCATGTCTGCCAGATCCCTCAATGCTTTCAAGGAGCAATAAGTGCTTTCCAGGGCTCTCTGCTCAGTGTCCCCTTCCATTTCCCTTGTTTTGGTCCTTTGACTATCATGCCTGTCTGTTTTTTTCTCCCCACATAATTAGTTGGTTTCCAGGGTCCTGTGGATCCTCCCCATGAGCTGTAGGAGGATCCTTTACATTTAGGCAGGCTTAGGACCAGACTACTACATCCACCTGGTTTGGGTCTGTCACAGTGTGTATATTAGTTATAACAAAAGGCATGGACTTGCTCATGTGGCTGGGAAGCTGGTTCTTTTTCCTGGTGGCTGCATTTTGTGCTGTACTAGTAAGGGCTATGTTTTTGCCCCAGTCCTTAGCAAGTAGGAGCCATAAAGAGGCCAAAGAACTTGCAAGAGAATTACCACAGTATAGGATCAGCTTCAGCCTTTCTGATGATAGGAGAAAAGTGAAGGGCCAGCTGGGGCAGGGGTAGGGACAGGGTCCCACAACCGGAAACTTTCCAGAGTTAACTGGCTGGGGCAGGGAGAAGGGCCCCCCTCCCTTGTCTGGGTCCGGGTCTCTAGCCGTGCTGGGCCCCGTGTCTGCTGGGATGGGGCCCTGAGTCCCCTGCAGGGAGCCCTTTCCTGGGTCAGGGTTGCTAGCCCCTCGCTAGCTCTGGCTACGGCTGCTGACCAGGGCCCTTTGGGGTCCGTCTGGCCATTCCTCTAGGTCATTCCCCATCAGCACCTCTGTGGGAAAGTGCTGGTGCACCCCCACTTCCTTGGGGTCCTCCTTAGCCCCGCATTTCAAATGCACCCAGGTTATGGGCACCTTAAAAGGGGTCCTGTCTATGCCCCGCAGGGTCAGCTGGGTGTTGGGCATCATGTGGTCTGGGGCTACTACAATGGGCCGGGCCAGCATCACCTCTGCACCCGTGTCCCAGTAGCTCGTCACCTTCCTGCCATCTACCTCCAGGAGCACGAGGCACTCGCTCCACAGGGGCTGCCCTGCCTCCACCTGGTACAGGGAGAAATCCATCTTCAGCGGGTCAGATCTCCCAGGGGAGTTGGTCTAAGCGGCCTTCCCCCCTCTTTGAGCTGAGGTTTGCCTGCCGTCCCCTGCTTCTGGGGTGGCCTGCCCTTCTCCCTGCCCCAGCCAGTTAACTCTGGAAAATTTCCGGTTGTGGGACCTGTCCTAGTGCCTGGTGCACTGAGCCCTCTGGTGACCTCTTTGCCTACAGCAATGGCAGGTTAGTTCCTGTGGGTCCCTGTGGGCTGGCTCCCTGGCTGTCTCTCTGGGGGGGCGGATGGCTGGTCCCTGTCTTTTGAGCTCGCTTCGTAAATAATTTTCTTCATTGCTCAGCCAAGAACCGGTCTCTCCAGGATTCCTTTTCTCTCCTGGACTGCCGTTCACACCCAGACCGGCTGTCCATGAACTCATCTGCCAGCCTCTCAGCGTCTTGGGGGGTCCTCTGGCTTCCGGTCCTTGAGCCACAGCCTCAGGATGGGCGGGTACGCTTCACAGAACTGTTCTAGGATCATCAGCTTAACCAGGTCCTCTGTGGTCTGGGCCCTGATCCTGAACACCCACTTGCGGCAGTATTGTGCCAGGCAGGAGACCATATCCACAGAGGTCTCCCTGGGCTCCTTCTGCAGCCCCTGGAACTCCTTCCTGTACATCTCAGGGGTCAGTCTGAATTTGTGCAGCAGGACCTGTTTGACCCATTCGTAGTCGCCCAACTGCAGATTCTTCAGCTGGTTGAGCACCCCTGCGGCCTTCTGATGCAGCAAGGGGGTGAGCTGTTGGAGCCGATCTGCTGTGGGAATCTGGTGCAGATCACAGGCCTGCTCAGAGGAGCTAAGAAACCCATCCATGTCCCCCACGTCTTCACGTTGGGTCAACCACAAGCTTCTCAAAGTGTCTGGCCGTCCCGGGCCTCCTGGGGTCCTCCCCACTCATCACAGCTGGGGCCCCTCACCTTCTCCGCTCCACCATGGTCAGTTCATGCTGCTGCTGTCTCTCTCGTTCCTGGCGCTCCTACTTACGGTCTTGCCACTCTTTCTCTTGTGCCTCCAATTCCTTTAGTCTCTGCTCAATCTCCAGGAGTCTCAGCTCTGCTGGGATGAATCCTGCCCTGGATGAACTGCTGATGGGGCGTGGCCTGGTGGGCACCACATCTGTCTGGTGGACTCCAGCCTTCCCTCTGGTCTGAGAGCCTGAGATGCTCCCAGGGGGTGTCTGGCTGCTCCCTGCTGGGACAGGATGGTTCCTGGTCTGGTCATTCTCTTCCAGCCGGGCAATCAGCTGGGCCTTGGTTGCTTTCCAACATGGGCAGGCCTCTCTCTCTGCATAGCCCCACAAGGTCTGCCTTCAGGAGTCAGGCGTAGGGCATCTCCCTGCCGATCCCTGGGGTATAGTCACCGACCGAGTGCTGCAGTGCCCCACAACTCACAAGAATTGCTTCACTCTGCCTCCAGTACATCTGGCTCTTGCAAGCCCCTTCCTTCTACTGCACCCCATCACTTGCTGCTGGAAGCTCCATCGACGGGGTGCAGTGCATCACACTTCTGACACCATTGTGGCAGCATATCATGTATCCTCCGACCCTGCACCCCATCTGCAGCAAGGTGAGACTCTGCCAGCCAGTAGAATAGAGAGGGTTTATTGCTTCTGTGAGGTACAGCACAGCCTGGGTTCTATGTCAGCATCGAAGTGAAAGGCCAGGCAGCCTCAGACCCCGCAGGGGAGGGGTCCACAGGCCCCCAAATACCCAATACTCAGCTTAGTCTCTTCTCTTCATGTTTTCCCAGTCAAGACTGACTCTTCCCCAAACCTTCCTTTGTTCAGACCCCTTCCCAGGTCAGGTAAGAACCGGCTGGGCCATTGTCTACGTGATCTGAGGTTCCTCAGGGCGACCCCCCCTCTCCCGCTGGGCAGTGCTTACAGACGCAGGCCAGTAATGAACCCCCAGCCCACACAGCAACCAGTGAATGCCCAACCTGAGTGGGCCTAAGGCAACTAGAGTAAACAGCCTCCCAACTACGTCACACTATTCTGCAGCTGTCTGTGCAATTGCAAAGGGACTGCTGTTTGTTAAAGCAGCCTCCTACTGTAGGCAAATTAAAGGCAACACAAAAGTGACTTAAAGCCACTTTTGCCCCTACTCCTTCCAGTCTATACCTTTTCCTTCTGTGTTGCATCTTCCAGGAGAAACAACACAGAACCCAGCCTGTACACATTTTAAAATATGTCTCTAGCCCTTTGTATGTGTAGTACACCTTCAAAATGTTAGTCAAATATAAAATGATGAAATGATATCTTTCTCTGGGTCTGTCTTCTGGAACAAATCACCTACAAAGTTGCTCCCTGAACATTTTCTTGACTGTAGCCAAATTTCTGGCTGATGAAGGGCCACAATAGCTGGTTCTAAACTTCATGCTTTCTGGTTTCCCTTCACCTGCCTTCCAGCCACAAGGGTCTTGGAAGGAACAGAGAACACAACGAGATCATAGTTGCACCCTGATGACCACATAAGAGCTTTTGCAGCAATGCATAGATAAAGCAAGTCCTGAAACTACTCTAATTTTCACTAGGGGCTGAACAGGTCCCACGCCAACTTGACATTTTAAAAGCATAAAGATCACTGTGTTGAGTATGAGTTGACTAGACCTATGAACTGACTCAAAGAACAGAGTGTACTGTCAACTGTCTGCATCTATTTCAGGAAGTTTATTCACTATGGAGCCTATATCATGTCAGCAGATACATAAACTACTGTGGTGAGGAGCATCAGAAATGAACAGGCCCAAGGTTCAAGGCAAAACCTGAAAGACTTAGTATATTTCCATTTTAACTTCTAACAGCCTCTTTCCCCCAAAAGGAAAGAAAAATCAATATTTCAGAATGCCATTCTTGAAATTTGCAAAATAAGCTCTATTTTAGCAGCAAATTTCATGGGGGTGAAAAAAGGAGCACTATTAAGATCTTCAAATGTGTTGCAAATAATCATAAACTCAAAACAAGAGCATCACTGATGACTAAGTGGACTAGAAGGCCATTCCATCAACCTTAGCTCATGCAAGCAATACTTACTCAAATGATCAATCCAAAGCAAATAGGACCATTTACTTGATGGAGGGCTGCTGATATGAATAAGGCCAAGAGGATTCAGACCCTCCACCTGTACAGCAGTGCTGTACAAGAGGAAATTCTGCACTTGCTTATTTTATATTTTGTTTTAAATGTTCTGTATTACTTCAAGTAAAAAGCATATACATTTATTCAGATTCCGCTGATCCACTGAATTCTTCCAAATAGTCTGGGACACAGAACATTTCTAATACAGAGTTTCTCACAAACCCCCTGCCCCCCATACCTCATTAAAAAACTTTCAAGACACGATACATAAAAAGAATGTATAATGAAACTATATCTTGAGAACTTGTAACATCACATTTTAGAAAGCAATGCTGAAAATGTAGTGAACTTCAGTTTAGTTTTTAACAGTTTTTTTAACTGAGGAAGCACTTCAAATACCAAGCCTGTGCAAATTCCACAGCAGAGAGATATAAAATGGAAGTCTCTAGCATCATACAAGAACAAAACAAACAACAGAAGAGCGATAGCAGGCATAGCTTTATTAATCTTAAAGGGTACGTCTACACTACAGCGCTAGTTCGAACTAACTTAGTTCGAATTAGTTAATTCGAACTAAGCTAGTTCGAACTAGCGCATCTAGAACTAAAAACTAGTTCGAACTAGCGTTTTGCTAGTTCGAACTAGCGCGTCCACACTGATTGGACGCAGGGGGGCATTTAAGGGCAGCTGAAACCGGTTCTGGCAGGGCATCAGGTCAGCAGTTGCTTTGTGTGGCTGCTGTCTGAGGCTATCTGAGGCTCGTGCTTAAAGGGACCCCCCCTGGACAGCCGGTTCTCAGCTTTTCCTGCTTGCTTGCCAACCTCGCCGAGGGACAGCAAAGCGTCGGTCTCTGTGCCCGTCTGTGTCGGTGCTTCCCTTCGGGGGGGACCGCCGCAGGTGGCAACATGGAGCCACGGCTCGCCCTGCACCTTCTGGTGCACGTTCTGGACTTGCTGCTGCAAGCCTGCCAGCAATGGCTCGAGGCTGCCTGGCACCACCTGGGGAACGTCAGCCCCCTGCCTCTCCGCCTGGCCGCCCTGGGGGCCGTGGAGGAGCCGCGGCGGCGCCCCGGCACCGGTGTGCCCCGCCGCATCTGGCGTCTGGACACCAGCAGCGACTGGTGGGACCGCATCGTCCTGGAGCGCTGGGACGACCGACAGTGGACCCAGAACTTTAGGATGAGGAGGGACACCTTCCTGGAGCTCTGCGAGTGGCTCGCCCCTGCCCTGCAAAGAAGGGACACTCGCATGAGGCCCGCCATCCCCCTCCAGAAGCGGGTGGCCATCGCCCTCTGGAAGCTCTCCACGCCGGACAGCTACCGATCCGTCGGGAACCAGTTCGGCGTGGGGAGATCCACTGTCGGAGCAGTGCTCATGCAGGTACGGCGCTCGTCGGCCACCGAGCCGGGGGGGAGGGGGGCTGCGAGGAGGGGATGGGCCGCCCCAGGGACAAAGGGGGGGGCGGGAGGAGGCGAAAGCGCCCCGCACCGGAGGGGTCGGGCTGTCCCGGCCGTACTACACGCCGCCAGGGGGGTTGCTTCCGGGAGTGGGGCGCGGGGCACTGCCAGGGCACGCACGCTCCCAGCCACCCGGGCGCCCCACTGATTGACGCTTTGCTGTGTCTCTCTCCGCAGGTGGTCAAGGCCATCAACCGGGTGCTGCTCCGCAGGGTGGTCCGCCTCGCCGACCCGGATGCCGTCATCCGGGGATTCGGCGCCCTCGGCTTCCCCAACTGCGGGGGGGCCATCGACGGGACGCACATCCCCATCCGTGCCCCGGAACACCAGGCGTCCCGGTACGTGAACCGCAAGGGGTACTTCTCCGTCATCCTGCAGGCCGTATGTGACCACCGGGGACAGTTGACGGACATAAATGTGGGCTGGTCCGGCAAAGCACACGACGCCCGGGTGTACCGGAACTCCTCCGTGTGCCAGCGGCTGCAGGACGGGACCTTCTTCCCCGACCGCCACATCAGGGTCGGGGACGTGGACATGCCCGTCTGCCTGGTGGGGGATGCCGCCTACCCACTGCAGCCCTGGCTCATGAAGCCCTACACGGGACACCTCAATCCCTCCCGCCAGGCCTTCAATAACAGGCTGAGCAGGGCCCGCATCGTGGTGGAGGGGGCCTTCGGGCGACTGAAAGCCCGCTTTCGATGCCTCCTCACCCGTCTGGACCTGGCCGAGCACAACATCCCTCCCGTGGTGGCGGCATGTTGTGTGCTCCACAATTTGTGTGAGCGGAAGGGGGAGGCTTTCTTGCCAGCCTGGATGGCTGAGGCTGACCGCATGGCTGGACACTACGGTCAGCCCCGCACCGCCGCCGTCCGGGAAGCCCAGCGGGGGGCCATCCGGATCCGGGAAGCCCTGCGGGAGAGCTTCCAGGTGGAGGAGGAGGAGGACTGACCTCTCCCTGCATGCCCCACCGGGGCCTTCTTCCACCCTACCCCCCCCCTTCCCCTTTCCCCTCCCTACCTACTGTCAAATAAAGACACCTGTTTTTCCAACAAAAACGTCTGTTTATTTCACAGAACTGGGGTGGGGGAGGGAGGAATGAAGGTGGGAGAAGGGAGGGGGAAACCTGGGACGAGGGAGCTGGAAGGGGAGGGGAGGGAAGGGAGGAAGGGAAAGGAAAGCTCAGGGGTGGGAGTCTGGGTGCCTCTCCCGTCTCGCCACACTGCGGGTCCGGGGGCGTCGGTGGGGAATGGTTGTGGAGGGGGGGGCAGAGAGGACAGGGGGTGTGGAGGAAGCAGGAGCGGAAGCAGGAGGAGCAGGAGGAGCAGGGGGAGCAAGAGGGGGAGCAAGAGGGGGAGCAGGGGGAGCAAGAGGGGGAGCAAGAGGGGGAGCAGGGGGAGCAAGAGGGGGAGCAAGAGGGGGAGCAGGGGGAGGAGGAAATGGAAAGCGGTCTAGCAGGCTCTGGAGGTGGCCTCGCAGGGCACGGCCCTGCTCCTCCAGGGCCTCCAGACTCCTCTGGCGCAGCCTGAGGTCCTCCTGGACCCAGTGGTCCTGGAGACGGAGCTGTCGGTCCAGGAACCGGAGATGCCGCCTCTGGTAGTCCTCCTGGTTCCTGGCTGTCCTGCTTGCCCGGGCGCGGGCGGCTGCTGCAGGCGGTGTGGTGCGCCCTGCAGTCCCCGGTGCTGCAGCTGTGGTGCAAGAAGACCAGCGGTCAATGACCCCAGGGGCCCAGGTGTGTGAAACCCAGCTCCCCTCTGCAAGGCCAGGGCCCCTGCAGGATCCCCAGCTGCTGCTCCGTGGTGGGCAAGGCCCAGGCGCACGGTCCCGGGGCTCCCTCTCGCCCCAGCCCCCCGTACACATAAGGGGAACACGAGGGTACTCACAGGTGGACGCCTCCCCGGCCTCTGATGATGCAGGCGAGCGGCTCTGTGGGGTGCCTCGGGGGTCCCGGGTCCTGGGAAGGCTGGCAGCAGGCTCCTGGCTCTCAGAGCCCTCTTGCTCCTCCTCGGTGTCCAGGAGCGGTCCCTCTGCCCCGGGGTCAATCACGTCCCGGGGGGCAGGGACGGCATGAGCCCCCAGGAGGCGGTCCAGGGCATGGAAGTGGGGGCAGGCCTCCGGGTCAGCCCCTGGCAGGCAGGCCCGGGAGTAGGACTGCCGCAAGTCTTTAATCTTGCAGCGCACCTGCTCCCGGCTGCGCTGGTGGCCCCTGGCGGCCAGGCTGGCAGCCATGCGTCCATAGACGGCCGCATTCCGGTGGCTAGTGCGGAGATCGTGGACATTGGAGGCTTCCCCCCAAACCTCGATGAGGTCCACGATCTCCGCACTTGACCAGGCGGGCGCCCGCCTTTTGCGCCCCCGGGCAGGCTCCTGGGAGCCGCCAGGCTGGTCGTGGGGAGCAGTGGAGGGCTGGGAGCCCTCGGATGGCTGGCTCATCCTGTGGCAGGTGCAGGCTGTGCAGGCACGGGTGCTTGCAGCCTTGCAACTGGCACAAAGTGAGTAGCCAGCCCGTGGCCCTTTAAGGGCTCCGGGGCCGGGAGGGGGGCAATAGAGTTTCCCTGGTGTTGGCCAGAGTGGCCACCAGGGAAACCTGGGAAGCCTTAGCCTCCCACTAGTTCGAACTAAAGGGCTACACAGCCCTTAGTTCGAACTAGCTAGTTCGAACTAGGCGTTAGTCCTCGTAAAATGAGGTTTACCTAGTTCGAACTAAGCGCTCCGTTAGTTCGAATTAAGTTCGAACTAACGGAGCGCTAGTGTAGCGCATAGGAAAGTTAGTTCGAACTAACGTCCGTTAGTTCGAACTAACTTTCTAGTGTAGACATACCCAAAGCTATTACAGGAGAACAAAGAGTGAAATGACTGGAAATGCAAGGACAGCTAAAGTAATGGGGAGTATTAAATATCACAAGGAAAAAAAATAAAACTGTTTGTTAAAAGCTTCAGGTACACAATAAAATGACTTTGAAGTGAATGCAATATGCCAAATTCAATCCTAGGCAAAGGTGGAGTCATTTTCATTGGACCCAATAGGATTGGCATCTCCCTTTACTAAGGGCAAATATGATCAATATGTCATCTGGTTTTGGTCCTAAAAGGAGTTCAGCAGCAAGATTTCATTAAGAAAATATTGTGCTCCAATGGAGATGGGAAGAAATAATTCCTAGGATAATATTCATACATGTGTAGAACATTATGCACCTTTTAAGTCCTCAAAATAGGGAACCAGGGAGCAAAGTACGTTCCAGGAGGTACTGTGTACCCTCGATACACATTGAAAAACACTGACATTTTGAGAACTTAGGTGCTGCATAAGCTTTGTACTTGCACTCTGCATGGTTGAATTTTATCTTCACTTGCAAGGTATTAGGCACTGTAAAGATCCATGGACTTGAATGAGCACTAAGGGTGATCTGCACCTCCTGGAACTTATTTATCACCTGGCATGATGAATCTGCAAACTCCAGTCATTCATAAATTTTCATAGTTGGATTCTATAGCAGTTCTTCCAGGTCCTGGTGCAATGAGACCCAGGAGCCCATGGAATAGCCATTTCACTGAGACTATGCTGTTTTCACCATGTCAATTACTTAGATTTCAGTCAGACACGTACTTAGTATTGACTATGACTAACATATTAATCTGCTTTTGTTAAACACAAATCTTGAAAAAATGTCATTCACTAAGAGTATTGCACATCATTTTCAAATAACCATACATAGCAGCTGTTTCAGAACAGCACTATAAAAAGAGTTTGAGCACTTCTTATTTGTATCACATAAGGATGCATGCTTACATAACAAAAGCAAGAGAGGCTGTGTCTAAAATTGTATCCATACATAGATTTGTTTTGTTATACGAGGTTTATGCAACATGCCACACAAAGATACACAGTCCAAGTGCCTTAAAGCGCCTGTTACTACCATGAATAATTCATCAAATTCATAGTTACATTTTAGAGATTACTTTCAAAAGCTCACATTACAGCACTAAGGTTTGTGAACTCCTTGCTCACACTAGCAAGCTGTTATTCATACAAGCAGTCCCATTGTGATAAAATTGAAGTACTGTACAATTGTAAGTGCACTAAAGCAAATTGAAATCAGAATTTTGATTTTCTCTATATTTTTATAGTTCTGAAACAAATACATCAGAACAATTTATTTGGCCAGTCTCAGAATACAACACCCTCCCCTCCTGGGAAGGTTAAATAAAAGATATATTTCAAATGATTTTCAGTCACATACATTTAACAATCTGCCATTTAAAATCAATATTCTGCAGTGATTAGTCTACAAGGTGACTTTTGCTAATTGACTAATTGCTTTTGCTATGTGGAAAATCCCTAAAAAAATAAATATACTTACAAATGAATTACCAGTAACTGTGTATAGCAGGAGGTCAATTTCTACTATGGCCTGTGTAGCAAGCCAAGTGCATAAACTGGGCTGGGCACTGCAGTCAGCGTATGTAGAGTTTTTGAGCCCTGGGCAGGAAGTTTAGAAACCAAAATACAGGTGGTAAAATTCTGTTCCTGTTTGTTCAAAATGGATTAAATTTACAGCATTACAGAGTTCCTACAACACTCTCTGAATCATTAAAGAACAATTAGACTGTAAGCCAGAAATGGGCAACCTAGGCTAGTGAGCGTGCTATGTGAGTGGCCCTCCATCTAAGTAGTCTGCAAAATTTCCATAACCAAGATGATCTCTGGGGATAAGGTAGTTTTGCTAACTGTACATGTGTACCTAGAATTTGTAATGTGTGCTGATTGATCCATAACAGCACTCTGACAGGATGCAGAGGGAACGCATGCCCTCACAATCAATGTTGTGTGCAAGCAGTATGCGCCTCACTCATGTGCCCTTGTTTTCATGCATGTCATTTTAGTAATACAGTTGGAAAAAAAAACCCTATGTGGATGGAAACCAGCAGAACCTGTCAATCCTGTGCATGGCCAATGGAAAACAAAATATCTCACAGGCCACACACAGAATCCCGATGGACTGCACACAGCCTTTGGGCTGCAGGTTATCCACCTCTTTGTTCTATGTTTGTATGGTGCCTAGTACAATGGAGTCCTGGCCTATCACTGAGCCTCTTTGTTACTACAGCAATACAAAAAAAATCATCGTTTATGTCTCTCCGTGGTATCGAGAGACTTTTGAGAGGCCTTGTTACTGGGGAGAATTTTACTCATGCATATTGAGTTAATTTATTCACTCTGGGCCCCAGCTTTTCTCACAGTATCTCAAGGGGGGGGGAGGCATGGAGTGGAGAATGGATGGGCTATAGGTAGGGCTTCCTACTGTTCATCTTGAAGAAAATCTCAGGTGCATAGTGGCCATCTTGATGAAAATGAGTATCCCAGGCAGTGCACAATAGTACTTGAAGATATGCACGTGAGTAGTCAGCAGCAAGCAGCATAGGAAGAAGGAATTCTGCTCTCTCAGGTGTATCTCACTTCCTTGTGCAAATGCACATCTCTCTGCTGCTTTTGCATGGGACACAATCCAATGCCAAGTATTAAAAGTATTAACAGAAAAACTGACTGCAAAGCATACACCCCATTAGCTCGATCATAGAATGTAAAGGCTCCTAAGGAGCTGTTGTGGTCTAACAAGTCAATGATCCCTGCAGTAAGGAGGATTTACATGAATAGACTGTAATAACTCTGAAAAGCTGTTATACTCTATGAAATCACAAATTCACATTTAGCAAGTCCCCTCACCTAAGAGACTGAAGCAGCTGTTTGGAGTATCTATTGTTGTTCAAGTGTATGATTGTTATTATTAAAAGCAATGTAGGCAATAAAATATTACACTGATCAATGAACTATACAAATATTATGTCTAAATAAATGTTCTATGTATTCTATATTATGCATAATTAAATTCACAGGTATAGTTATCTGTTATAATATATGTAGAATGTATAGTAAATACATTCACAGTATCATGGAAGATTTTTTTTAATTAAAATGTTTAAATTCTAATTTAAGTGTAGTAATAATATATTTGATAAGTACCCTATTGCAGGACAAGAAATTGCAAGTTTAAGATATATTTTGTTGTCAGTTCAAATCATAGTAAAGAGCAAGTATTTGAGGGTGATGGTTCATATTACTTGTTGACAGACCTTTTCCATCTTCAGTTGCTACAAACTTTTCAGCTCATATAAGCATGGGCAGCAGGCAAACCCCTGCTTTGGGGGGTAGGCAAGGGGGTTGGCCCACACCTTCAGCCCAAGACCCCACCGCTACAAGCTGAAGTGGTGCCCCCAATGCTGCTTCCCCTGTTCCCTGTGAAAAGCCCTGAGGGGTCCCCCAAATGGGATGAACCCTGTACAGCCTGGCCCAGGCACAGTGAGCTGAGCCACACCTGTTGTACCACTGAGGCTCCACCTCCTTGGTCCCTGATCACGAGGCCGGCACAGTAGCATCCCCAAATGCTGTGCCGTCCCCAGCACTGGGCCCAGCTAACAGACTCTGCAAGCATCAGCTCCTTCCATCCTGAAGGCCCTGCCCTACTGAGCTGCAAGCCCCAGTAAGAAATCCACTGGCTCTCCACATCACTCCTCAATCCCCTGTCCTCAGGAGGAGGGACACAGTGACTTTTGGAGACCTTTGAGGGTGGGGTATGGTGTGGAGGAGCCAGTGGTGTTCTTGGTGAAGGAGAGGAACTGTGTCCCATTTGTCTGGCGGTGGATTGGTGGCAGCACCAGAGAAGCAAAGCCTTCCCTGGCCTATTATGAGCAATCCCCATGCATATAGAAATGTTCTAAGGGAAAAATTCTTCTCTTGGTTACAACCACTTCAATTCCCCTGACTTTAAGTGGACACAGTTCAGCAGGATTAGCCCCTGTTGGGCAACAACATTTTTATTTACCTGCACATCTGGAGGTATGGCCGCTTGCAGCTCCTGTTGGCTACAGATTGCCATTCCTAGCCAATGGGATGGGGACTAGAATACTAAATTACTTCCCATAGCTCCCATGGGTAGTGAACAGCCATCCTTTGTCAACAGGAGCTGCAAGAAGCTGTACATTCAGTTGCACAAGTAAAAAATGTACCAGTGACCCACCTGGGGCTAACCATGAGACACTCATTGCCTACCCCGACTTAGATCACACATAAACCCTAAAAAATTTTTTAAAAATGGTCATGTACTCCCTTGGAAATTAACCAAAATATAAATAGATAATATCATTAGCTTTTTGTGGGTACAACCCACTTCTTTAGATAACAAATATGGAGCAAAAGACACAGAGGTTGAATTATAAGGCAGAAAAGAGGAGAGGGAGGGAGGAGGGAAAAAAAACCTGTCAATTAGTGTCTGTGCTAAATGAGTCTAATAGGGTAGGCTGTATATGTCCAATACTTAGCTTTTGATGAGCGACGAGGAGTCCTGTGGCACCTTATAGACTAACTGAAGTGTAGGAGCATAAGCTTTCGTGGGCAAAGACCCACTTCGTCAGATGCAACAATGTAGCGTAGGTAGAGAAGGGGTGTAAGTGGACGAGAGCTGGAACAACGCTTCCTCAGCTCTCGTCCACTTACACCCCTTCTCTACCTACGCTACATCGATGACATCTTCATCATCTGGACCCATGGGAAGGAGACTCTGGAAGAATTTCACCATGATTTCAACAGCTTCCACCCCACCATCAACCTCAGCATGGACCAATCTACACGGGAGGTCCATTTCCTGGACACCACGATACAATTAAGTGACGGTCATATCAATACCACCCTATACCGAATAAACTCCTACACTTCAGTTAGTCTATAAGGTGCCACAGGACTCCTCGTCGCTTTTGCAGATTCAGACTAACACAGCTACCCCTCTGATACTTAGCTTTTGATGTTATTTGAGTGCTGAATGTAATGGCTCATCCAGTTAATGTCTTTGTTCAAATTTGCATATGAAGGCCAATTCTGCAGTTTCTCTCTCTAGTTGGTTCCTGAGATAGCTTTTAAGAGAATAGGCACCTTTAAATCCATTAGTGAGTGCCCAGATAAGTTAAAATGTTCCCCAACAGGTTTCTGTATGTTACCATTTTGAATATCTGATTTGTATCCATTAATTCTTTGTCGTAGAAACTGTCCAGTTCGGCCAATATACATGGCAGAGGGGCATTGCTGGCACTTGATGGCATAGATCACATTAGTTGATGTGCAGTTCTATGAGCCTCTGATGTGGTGGCTTATGTTGTTAGGTCCTGTGATGATGTTGCTTGTGTAGATGTGTGGACAGAATTGGCAATGATGTTTATTGCAGGGGTAGGTTCCTGGGTGAGTATTATGGAGGTGTGTTATGTGGTTGTTGGAAAGGATTTGCTTCAGGTTAGGGGATTGTCTGTAGGCTAGGACTGGCCTGTCTCCCAAGGCCTGTGAGAGTGTGGGATTGTTTTCCAGGATAGGTTGTAGATTGTTAATGATACGCTGGAGGGGTTTAAGGTGAGGGCTGTAGGTGATGACCAGTGGTGTTCTCATATGTTGTTTGTTGGGCCTATCTTGAAGAAGCTGATGTCTGGATAGTTGTCTGGCTCTGTCGATCTGTTTTTTCACTTTCCCAGGTGGGTGTTTAAGTTTAAGAATGCCTGAGAAATATCCTGTAGGTGTTTGACTCTGTCTGTGTGATTGGAGCAAATCCGGTTGTATTTTAGGACCTGGCTGTAAACAATTGATCAGATAATGGGTCCCGGATGGAAGTTAGAGGCATGTAGGCAAGTATAATGGTCAGTAGGTTTCCTGTATAAGATGGTGGCAATGTGGCCATCATTTAATTGTACTGTAGTGTCAAGGAAGTGGATCTTTTGTGTGGACTGGTGCAGGCTAAGGTTGATGGTGGGAAGCAAGTTGTTAAAATCCTGTGGGATTCTTCAAGGGTCTCCTTCCTGTGGGCCCATATGATGAAGAGGTTGTCAATGTAGCGTAAGTATAGTGAAGGTGCTAGAGGGCAAGAGCTGAGGAAACTTTTAAGGTCAGCCATAAAGATATTAGCATCTTGTGGAGCTATGTGGGTGCCCATAGCTGTGCTGCTGACTTGAAGATATAAATTGTCCCCAAATTGGAAATAGTTGTGGGTGAGAACAAAATCACAAAGCTCAGTCACCAGAGTTTCAGTGGCATCATCAAGGACAGTGTTCCTGACAGCCAGCAATCCATCAATGTGGGATTTTGGAGTAAAGAGCTTCTACATCCATAGTGGTCAGCGTGGTGTTTTCAGGAAGATTACTGATGTTCTATAGTTTCCTCAGGAAGTCAGTGGTCTCTTGAAGATCACTAGGACTGTTGGCAGCACAGCGTCTGAGAAGAGAGTCAACATAACCAGATAATCCTGCTGTAAGTGTGCCAAGGCCTGAGATGATTGGATATCTGGGATTTTAAGGTTTGTGGATCATGGGTAGCAGATAACAAAACTCCCAATCAGGGATTTTGGGATGTGTTCATATAGATTTGGTCCCAAGTAGTAGCAGGGAGTTTTATGAGCAGATGGTGTAGGGTTTTTTTAAATTATTGTTATTCTTTAGTGGGATCAGAGGAAAGGAGACTGTAGAACCTGGTGTTGGTGAGTTGTCTGGCAGCCTCCTGTTCACCCTCGTTTGTGATATACGCCTTAATGCAGGCTCTCCAGACAGCAATTAATGTCTCCCAAAACGAATTTAGGATGAAATAGGTATACTGGGCCAAATTCTGTGATCCTGACTTACACTGTGCAATGTCATTGGTCTAAATGAAGTTGAATGGGATGGGCAAAATTTTAACATTTACACTTCCTATTCTTTGTTGATGTGGATTAGAAATAGTTAAGTCAGGACAGCATCTTACTATGCCTCAAGGAGGTATTTTGCCATTTGTGTCACAACAGTAACAGGAAATGGAAAATAAATGTTTCCATTATTACTGTCAAGTACAACAGCCCATTAATGTGATTTTTTTTCTAGTTCAACCTTTGGTAATGTAGGCTTCCGACTCCTACAATGTTCATCTTTAATTTTTTTTGTAGAAGTTATTGCAAACTCTCTGTGACCTAGATATGCCTCCACAAGACTTTTCTCTCTGTACAATACTGATGTGCATTTTAACAGTCCTGTTTATATTGCAAAATATAATTTCAATAAACTTGAAAACAACAAATGCACTTTATAGACTAACAAAACATGTAACTGGCATCATCTACATGTTTTGTTAGTCTATAAAGTGCTACCAGACCATTTGTTGTTTTTAAGTTTAGCCTGTACAGACTAACTTGGCTACCCTGTATAATTTCAATAGTACATCCCTAAAATGAGGGGGAAAGGAATCACTCAGTGGTTTGAGCATTGACCTTCTAAACCCAGGCTTGTGAGTTCAATCCTTGAGGTGGGGGCTGCTTAGGGATCTAAGGGAAATCTGTCAGGGATGGTACTTGGTTCTGCTATGAAGGCAGGGGACTGGACTCAATGACCTCTCAAGGTCCCTTCTAGTTCTAGTTTCCATCTAGTTCTAGTTTCCATATATCATTATTTTTCCAGTCAATCCTATGTTCTCTGACAAGAGGGAGCATTTCTCTTTTAGTTTATCCATTTACACTATTTTATGTAGTTTTAGTGCAACTGCTGGTTGTCTGCAGAACATCAGAACATGAGCTTTTTTTTAAAATTTAACATTAGTATATGGGATGACACAGACTCCAATCCCTTGCTTGTGCATTTTTGTACTGAGTTGTGAAACACTTATTCAACAATACAAATGGTTCAAATGGTAAAGATTTTTAATTATAGTGAATGGTATTACAATAATGGGATAGGTCAATCTCTAGGTAGATGGAGTTTCACTTATATCACCCTTGAACAGACACCAATGAAACTGCAGAATTGTGAAGCACTAATCCAGGAGATCAAGAACCTGTTGCTATTTTCTCAGGTGTAGCTGGTATAGCGCACACAAAAAATACATGTTTATATTTGTAGAGATATACCTGAATGAGGTGAAATAGATTGAAGAAAGAAATTTCATTCCAGATAAGTTAGAAGGAGGAAGAAATGGGAATGTATCCAACACCAAAAGGACTCCCTGTATGCCCACATGGATTACATCCCATGCCTCTGAGAGCTAAGGCTGTTGTCTTGTAAATATCACCATTATTTCTGGTTTATAAAAGAGAAAAGATGTGGACTCATTGGAGAGGGTTCAGTGGAGGGCAGATACAAAATGATTAGGGGGCAGAAGCACATGACCAACAACGAGAGGCTGAGGAATTTGGACTTATTTATTCTGCAGAAGAGAAGAGAGAGGGAGGATAGCAGCCTTCAACTTCCTGAAAGGAGGTTCCAAAGAGGATGGAGAGAGGCTGTTCTCAGTAGTGATGGAAGGCAGAATAAGAAGCAAGGGTCTCAAATTACAGTGGGGAAGTGTAGGTTGGGATCCCGAGGGAGGGATCACAATAGGTAATCCTCACATGATCCCTCCCCTGTCACCCACTTCCAGAAAAACAGAGGCTAGGGACACCGTTCCTACCTATCCTTGCTAATAGCCATTGATTGACCTAACCTCCATGAATCTATCTAGCTCTTTTTTGAACCCTGTTAAAGTTCTAGCCTTCACCGCATCCTCTGGAAAGGAGTTCCACAGGTTGACTGTGTGTTGAATGAAGAAAAATATAGCGGTGGTGGCCTCCCAGGACTAACCCTGGCGAACCACCACTGTGTTGTTGCCCACCCCTACCATAAACACTGGTGCTAGAACAGTTTTTGGAGTGGAAGCTGAGCTGCACATACCCATACTCATGTCCATGCTCCTAAACTCCCCCTAGAGCTGAAGCTGACAGGACCCCAAATATGAGGCTGGCAGCCAGGACTCCAGGCCTGGGTGGGACCCCTTATGCGGGACCTACTGGGAGCTGGCTGCCAGCTGGGACCCATGGCTGGCAGTTGAAGTCCAAAGCACCAATGGGCCCAGCAGCCAGGACCCTGGGAAGTAGGGTCATGTGCCCAAACACCCATCTGTCTGTATCCCTGCTTCTTGTGCATAAAGCTATAAATATAGATTCATCAACGGGGGCACATAATGAACTGGACGTTCTCAGAAACAAACCAGGCTACAAACTTGAAAGGAACAGTTCTAGTCAATGCTTATACTTTTCCATTGTTATTTTGCATCTCTATTGTGATAGCACCAAATATAAACACATTGGGCCTCTTTGTGCTACATGCTGTAAAATCATAAAATAAAATAAATGAACATAAGTGTCAAATGGGGGAAGGGGGATGTCAAAATGTTTGCACTGTTACTCATCCACATTCATACCCTGATTTCACTCAGACACATGAGAATAGAATTTGGGTCAGGATTCATGGCTCAGTGTTTTGTCTTGTTTTAATCCCATCTCAATCTTTTTTTAAACCTAATAATAAAATAATCATAATAATAAGCCTTTCCTATAGATAAGTGAATTTAATCCTTTATGCCTAGTTCCACAAACATTGTAGATTTACAGATGAGAAGTACAAGTATTTCATGGTTTTATAGCCACTTAAAAGCACGGAACCGGATCCTCAACTGCTATAAATCAGTGTAATTCCAGTGAGCTAGGACACTTTATACCATCTGAGGATCCATCCTATTTATTTTAGCTAATTTTAAATGTAGACAAGTGCAGACTAGAAAATTATTGCATTTCATAGAAAAAATGCCTATGGTGACTCTACCTTCACTTTACATTTTAAGGTATAAACATAAAGAGATCACAAATGCAGTATTACAGTTTATTGAAAGCTGATGCAGGCAATCAAAACCAACCCCTTGACAATGACAGACTTGACAATGATGCTTTTACTTATTTAGAAATGCGTAAAGGTGCCTCTCACCAAAGCACCTTACATCATTACAAACAATTCCCAAAGAATATAAACAGAACCTGTAGTGGGATAATGCAACAAACAAAAATCCATAGTGTATATTCTACACAATGGAAAATTAAATATATTTAAGAACAAACGACACTAATGATATTGGTCTCTATTTTGAAGCCTTTTCCCATGCTCATTCCAGCTAAACTTTCTCCAAGGAAATGAAAAATATTACTTCATTTAGGTATAAATATACCTATGTCTTTATAGTTTACCAATGGAGAAGAAAGTTACTGGCAATTATAATCCTTTATTTTACATATTTCCCTTGAAAGTAGTTTAGCATCAAGATTCCTTGAGAAAAGATTTCTGCAATATATTTATATTATATCTAAATCAGTATTGCAAAGATTTTTGTCATTACATTGTTAATGCTAAATTGTGGACATTTTCTGGACACTAGTCTTATCTTTTCCTGTAATATGACATTCAGTAGGGAGGTTAAGACTGGAAATTATGATCTGTTCTCCTAAGGTATACTATTGCGGTTTCAGAATATACTAAGTGAAAGCTTTGTTATCCAGCACTCTGTTAATAAGAAAACTTTGATAACAAGCATCATCCCCGGCCACAATACTACCATATCTTCTGGTGCACGTCTGACTCCTGACTGTCCAGCCAGCCGTTGCGGGGTTTCTGACAGCAGCACTTTCAGCTGACATCATCAGCAGGCACCTCCTTCCCCCTCAATCTGCCTTGAGCTGTCTGGAGCTGGATTTGCTGGTAGAGGGCGGGGGGCAGAGCAATAAGCTTTATTATCTAATACATTCCATTAACCAGTGGCCCTATTCCCCATGCTTGCCAGATGACAACGTTTTCACTGTATTTATGAAGAACATATACTTTTATGTTTTTACCTCTTCAACTAAACTTTCATACAAACTTATTCCAAAGATGTTAGGTTAAGAGTCACTTTAAACAATTCAAAGTGAAGCTTGTTTCTGAGATCTGTGTGCAGAGCAGGAGTGTGCCATATATTGCTGGGTTACTCCACTATCTATTTGAAAAACTCCACAGAAGAGGGCAGAGGTTTGGCAACAAAGTCAACTCAACCAAAACCCATGCCATTTCAACATTCATTCCATGGCACACCATTGGGTTTGAGGCCTCTCACCTATATGATAGTAACATCATAAAGACCACACACAAGTACTTTAGTTAGACAAAATAATGCTCAAAAGTCTTGAATTAGCATTTATGCAATGGACTTTGGAGAATAAAAAATACTCTAAACAAAAGGTAACATAGGTAACATATATTCACTTATTAGAAATGGAGGAGGGGAGCTGAGATAGATGACAAGAGAGAATAATTTCCACAGTCTAGGGACCCCAGGAGATAACCTAAAAACTAGGTGTCAGTGGACCATAAGCAGACGTCAGAAGAATGATAGCTCATTCTCTGTATGTATATATACAGAGAGACAGATTATAGATAGAGATAGAATATAGAGACATACCACTAATATTGATTTCTAGTAGAATCAAGTCACTTCTATTCAGCACAGGAAGGAAATATGATGTCAGTACATTCCATAATCAGCTAATCTTTGGTAAATTCATTAAAGTTTTAAAAGGAAGAGGATTATGTTTAGAATTACAAACCTCAAATAATAATGGTATTTCCTGAGCAAACTAGTTATTGTTAGCACTTACCATGCTTAGAGACTATTAGAAATTAAATTTTAAATAAAAACTAGAAGGTGGCTTTGCAAAGTGATTGAGCAAGACTATTTCTATCAAAGACACTATTTCTATCAGAAGGCTTTTCACGTTTCTTCTAACAGAACTCTCTTTCCTGTTTTAAAACTGTTTAAGATTATGAAGAGAACTATAAGATTTTGTGCATGCACCAAAGAACTCTTATTTAGATAAAGTAACCTGGAAGTTAAATATACCAATTATGGTCAGTTTGATCGTGAATGTTCCTATCTATTTTTATCATTCATGTTACACTTCATTTCTAGATTCGTTCCATGTCTCATAGACACCTGAAGAAGCCATTGAGCACTAAGTATCAATTACATTACTTAGAATGATGTGACAAAGAATTACTGTCCTAATTAAGGACACAGAATCTTTATTGCAAGAAAAGTATTGATTCCTAAAGACAACCAGATGCTCAGCTAAGCCAAAATGGCATTTATCTATTGTATATTCTGAAATAAAAGAATGTTCCCTGGAGAAAGTAAATAGGAGGTACTAAGTAAGGTGCAGACCGAACCTGTTTTATTGTGCTCAATATGTTTTAGCTGTGATTTGCACTAGTGTATCAGGGAGCAATAATGGCATCAGCTGTAAGGGAAGGAAATATTGGTTAGAAAAATGGTACAAATGGGTTGTAGGATTCAAATGTTAAACTATGGATTTTTTCTGACCACAGGCCAGGCCACCTGTACTGTCTGTTTCAGGGACTTGAATAGTAATTCACAAAATTGCAGGACCTATTGTTAACCAGGCAGATATGGCAGATGAGATCTGTGTTCACATAGCACAGTGCTTTGTAACACCCGTGTGTTTTCTGCAGGGGGAGGGCTTCTTTAGTTAGTGGAGGCTATTCTATAGTGCACTAAGGAGACTAACCACACAACCCCAAAGGAGCTGAATGCAGAGACACACTGATTTTGAAAAAGCAAGACCCCTTGACTCATCTGTTTATATACATATACGTGCCTAAAGATTTGATCCTGCACCCTTCGAAATCTATGGCAGATTCCCACTGACTTTAATAGAAACAGGATTGGGCCCTAAGAAGAAAATTTTCAGCAAATTCTTGTTTTTTTCTGTTAGAATCCTTGATTTAGAAAGCCTTTCTCCTGTCTATAGCTAGGTAGCTAATGTAAGTTGCTATATGACACCTATCGTTATGGTGTCCTTAGTCAGCTTATGTCAACAAAGCCTTGAAGAACATGCTCATTGAACAAAATGCAGCCAAAAGACATACAGCCCATTCCTGTGAGGTTCTGATCACTCTCAACACACACTAAAGTCAATGGGAGTTAAGAGCACTCAACAATTCCCAAAAATATACTGATCACTTCACAGGACTAGACACAGAGAAGAAGCCTGAGAGAATCCAACTATTACTTGGAAAGGAAATGCAGCTAGTCTGGAAGCTATTTTTCACAGAAGCTATTAATTCTGAAGCAGTGCTTTATTGTCATAAAAGGGTCTTGCAGGACTTTGCATTTCTTGGAAAATATATTTTTAGTGGTGCTGTACAGTTTTAATGAGAGTTGTTACAGTTTCATAGCTTTTTAAAGCTATTACAGCGTGCATTAAATTCTATACATAGCTACTGAAAACACACCACCCTATTGTTACCCTATATCCTAGCATTGCTTTATACAACTCTTCCCTTGTCTAGGAACAGGAAGGAATCATTTACCTTCACAGGATCATATTAGGACTCCAAAAAAGGCTGCCCATTTTGTCTGGTGTTCATGCAGAGACAAAGACACATGGGGGGAAGAGGGGAGAGAGGGCTAGTCCTTTCAATTTGTGCTACAATTTGTGCTACAATTCATGCTACTCCTCACTAGCATTTCCATACTGTGGGAAACCCCCTCCAACATGGGTAGCTACTTGTGTGGGATTCTCTGATTGTCTTGATTGTATATACATGCCCTGCTTAGAAGTCAAAGCTATGTGAAATGCTCTGTAGCTAGGGCAGATTTCCAAGGCCTTTCCCAAATTGCTAGGGATCCATAGAGCTTACAGACTGCTCCTTGCCTCTCTTGCAAGGGAGAAAATCACACACACATCACAGCTTCTCAGAAGAATTTGGAAAAAATTCTCTTCACAGAGAATGACCCCTCCAGTCTCACACATATGTTAGACTTTTCCATGGGAGGAAGCCAAGAAATGGGTCCTGGAAGCACCTTATGCTACAATAAATCACCACTGCACTTTACTACCACCATATTCTGAGCCTCTACTCAGAGCAGATACCCTCATTTTAAGAAACCCTGAAGTATTTCGGTAGGGCTCAGAGGTAAACATTTATGATTATCTAGATAGAATGGTGACTGTGTGCATAAGATGACTAGCTAACCAAATATGGAGTAGTCTGATCTTGAACTCATTCAGACTGGTGTAATGCTGATGATTTGAAAGGAATTACTCCAGATTTCCACTAGAGAAGAATCAGGTGCTAATTTTCAAAAAGTCATCAGTACTGTATTATTTTTATATCTACCATAGTTTTGTAGGAACCCACCACAACTGCCTCTGTGTGCATTTAATATGATTTAATATAACATGCATTTAATATAATTAAAACTGTACATCAAAGCTATCCATACTGCTTAATAACAACTTAATAACCCCCTAACATTAAAAAATTGTTCCTCCCCGTGTCAACGCACATCACCAATATATTACTAAAGCCAAGAAAATACAGAGCAAATTCACAACATTCTATGTAATGGTGAACATGTCACATGCATTACTTAGCAATGAAACCCTAGTAACAAACAGAGCATTTAAAAATGTTCCATTACTGGGACTTTGTAAAAGGAAAAATGACCCAGACCAGTGGCTTTTCTGGGGTAAATGGGTAGCTGGGTTAATGTGATTACCTTCACCACAGACCATCAATCCCTCTCACCTGATCATTAATCATCAGGAGAAACCCTTCACCTTATCATTTAAATGAAAAGAAAACTTTAGAAAAATGTTTTACTTTTAGGGTGTGTCTAGACTACAGAGTTTTGTCGACAAAAGTGGACTTTTGTCGACAAAACTATACCTGCGTCCACACTACCGCTGAGTTCTGTTGACATAACGTCGACAGAACTCAGCAGTTTTGTCGACGCTGGTAAACCTCATTTTACGAGGAATAACACCTTCTGTCGACAGAGTTTCTGTCGACAGAAGGTGTTATTGAATGGAAACTGTCCTTTGCGTCCAGACTACCATGTCAACAAAAGCAGCTTGCTTTGTCGACAGAACTCAGTGTAGTCTGGACGCGCTTTGTCGACAGAAGTTTTGTCAACAGTATCTGTCGACAAAACTTCTGTCGACAGAAGCCTGTAGTCTAGACGTACCCTTATAGCCTTCCTGAAGGAGATCTAACAGCTACATAAAAAGCATAATGAAAATCAGTGCAGACTTCATTGACTTTTATAAATACTTTTTTTCTTCTTTTTTCCCCCAAAGTTGCTTAATTATGGGAAGTTGGGAGAGTATACTCAGACCTGTTACATTCCCCTAACTTCTATACAGGCAGTCCCCGGGTTACGTACAAGATAGGGACTGTAGGTTTGTTCTTAAGTTGAATCTGTATGTAAGTCGGAACTGGTGTCCAGATTCAGCCGCTGCTGACACTGACCGCCAGTTCTGACTTACATACAGAATCAACTTAAGAACCCCAAGCGTCCCCAAGTCAGCTGCTGCTGAAACTGATCAGCAGCTGATTCCAGGAAGCCCGAGGCAGAGCAACTCTGCCTCGGGCTTCCTGTAGTCAGCGCTGGTCAGTTTCAGCAGCGGCTAAATCAGGATGCCTGGGGCAGAGCAGCAGGGGTGCTGCTGGGTTGCTCCAGTAGCGCCGCTCCTCGGCACTACTGGACCAACCCAGTAGCACCCCATCTGCTCTGCCCCAGGCATCCTGATTCAGCCGCTGCTGAAACTGACCAGCAGCGGCTGAATCAGGACCAGAGCGGCGCTGCGGGACCAACCGGCAGCACCCCAGCTGCCCTGCCACAGGCGTCCGGAGAAAAGCCTAGTCTGCTGGGGGGGAAGGGGGCATACTAGCTGCGCCCCCCCCATCCCAGCAGACCAGGAAGACACGGGCGGCGGACCGAGACGCACCGCGGTCCCGCCGCCTGGGTCCTCCGCGGCTTTGCTCCCCGTCTCCCTGGTCTGCTGGAGACCAGCAGACCAGGGAGACGGGGAGCAAAGCCTCTGAGGACGCTGGCAGCGGGACAGCCGCCGGGCGTCTGGGCTGTCCCACTGCTGGCTTCCCCCGCGGCTTTGCAAAGCCTCGGGGAAGCCGGCAGCGGGGCAGCCCAGGCGCGCCTGGGGTGCCCCGCTGCCCGAGCCCCCCCCCCTCGGCTTTGCAAAGCCGCGGGGAAGCCGGCGGCAGAGCAGTCCAGGCGGCCTGGGCTGCCTCGCTGGCCGAGCCCCCCCCCCCCCCCCCGCGGCTTTGCTCTGCGTCTTCCTGGTCTGCAGACCAGGGAGACGCAGAGCAAAGCCCCAGAGTACACGGGCGGCAGGACCGCGAGGTCCCGCATTCCGTGTACTCTGGGGCAGCCCCGTTCGTAACTGCGGATCCGACATAAGTCGGATCCGCGTAAGTCGGGGACTGCCTGTACTCTGATCTGTTTCATACTGATGTCTATGGTTGCCAGATGGTTGAAACAAAAATACCGGACACCCCCAAAAAAAAAAAAACTGGGAAAAAATTCTGTTGAAAGGGGGAAAAAAGGGTGAGGGGAGACCAAAGTTGTTGAGCAAAAAAAAAGGACTCCAAGGACTTGTTGAGCCGAAAAAAAAATTAAAGAAAACAGCATTAAAACGGTTGAGCATTGCTTTCCCCTAGGTCTTTTGGCTGGCAGCCATTTTGTGCTGCCATCCTTGGGGAACCAGGTAAGCATGGGGGTTGGGGTTGGGGGGCTGGGAGCCGGGGAGGCCAGGTGTTGAGTGCTTGTAGGGTTACCAGGTGCCCGGAATTTTCGTCTCTGGGCCGTGGAAAAATTCAGAAAATACCGGACATTTTAGGTGTCCGGTACAGTATTCTCTAAATTTTTTTACCAGACAGGAGCCGAAAATACCAGACTGTCCGGGTGAATACCGGACACCTGGCAACCCTACTGATGTCTATAAGATGTAATGGAATGGAGGATGTATTAAGTGCTAGAGAATATATATTAACAAAGATATAACTTCTCTACCAGTTTCAGTTTTAGCATAAATGTCCAGCTTACATTATTACAGGTGTACTTTTTTTCCAAATAAACACATCTTTCATTAATAAGAGTCAGCCTATTCATTCTTCAGATGATTCCTACTATAACCCATTCACTTAATAGGGAGCTATCTCTTTAAGAGACCCCATGGGGGGTAGGAGTGAGTTGAGTGTTACTGTTGCTGGGCAGATTCAGCACTCCACCCAGAAGCTTCTGGAGTTAGGTCCAGTAGTTTGGGGGTCAGACTTCATGAGCAAGCAGGCAGGGCAGATGCTTTTCTAAGGTCTGTGTGAGCAGGAAGAAGCTAAGCTAGGAGCAGAGAACTGGCTGCTGTTCCTCACTTTGCAGTAGGGTTTCTTCCAGTCTGTTCACTTGTGAGCTAACTGACTAGTTAATCAGTAAGCTGGCTGCCTAGCAGTGACCATAGCAGAGGAAGAGTCTCTTGGACTCCAACTGAGGATTCCCTACAAGCAAGAGGAGAGATCATTCAGGCTCAGCATATGGTGCAGATTTGATGATCAGAGGCACAAACTGAGACTTTGGTGAACTAAATCTAAGCTCTTGGGTTCTTTCAGTCTTTTCTTACTGTGTTTGTGTGAACTGAACTGTTCAAATTTCACTTTTAGTTTTCTCTTTACTTATGTGTATTGTAATTATAGATATTATTTGTGGGGTATAAAATAGTTGTGTTCTGTTGTAAGAATTAGATTATTTGTTTCTTCATAAAATGGTATGGTTATTTAATTAAATTCAGTCTTTTGGAACTTGAATGTAGGGAGGCTGACACTGTGCTGAAATTCCTTATAGACTAAACTTGGGGTCTCCAGTACTGGTGTGGAAGTGGGGGTTTCTTTAGACACTGGAGAAAGGCAGTGAAGTCTAGCCCACTCAAGTTTACACTACCATCGTAATAATTCTGTTCTCTTTGTTCCATGTAGTGAAGAAGATTCCTTTATACTCAGAGGAAAAACTTCATAAATATTGAAAGAAAGCAGACTTTCTACAGAGCAAAATCCCCATGCTGAGGGAGTTTTTTCCATATGATTTCTGAAAATATGACAATCCCTTTTATTACTTTTGTAAAGGCACCAAAGATGAGTGTAGAATAGATGTGAATTGACAAGAGTAGTCAGTAATTTACAGTGATTATCCTATATTCCTATTCAATACAAAACAACAAAAAATGAAAATACAAGCTTCAGTTTGTAATGTCAATTTCTAAGGATGCATCCACACAGCAGGACTTAACTCGAAATAAGCTGCTCAAATTTAGCTAAGTGAATTGTGTAGCTTATTTTGAAATTGAAAGTGGGAACATCTAACAGCACTTACTTAAAAATAAAGCACTCTTCCTCCAACTTCTCCTTACTTCTCATGCAATGAGGGTTACAGTTGTCAGAGTGAGAAGTATTCCAGCTTGACAATATTTCAACATTACTTCAAAATAACTGTCTGCTGCATAGACATGGACTAAGATATTTAGAAATAATGTTAGTTATTTCAAAATAATGTTGCGGTGTAGACATACCCTAACTGATCTTATTGAATTCTCTTTATATTGGTTTTACAAAATGATTTGCTTAAACAAAAGTTATTATGGTGCCCTAACATATATGCAGCTGCTAACTACTAAATTTGCCTGTTGGCTATCTTAGAATTTTCCATAGCATCCCATGGTTATTGTATAGTCTCTAAGAAGTACTTATATACTAATTACACAACTATAAGCCCAAAACAAGAGTACAACTTTTGTTCCACAAAAGACTAAATCTGTTCAGTGTGAATAACATTTTTACCATCTCTACTCAGCATTTTCCATTAATTTACTGTGAAAGTATTTGCATATAGAAGTATATTTTAATCCTTACTAATCACTAGTATATTCAAAATACAAGATAATATATTCCATTGCGATGTTGTACACCCACACTTTCCATGTTGATGGACCAGATAATATTCTTCAACAGCCTCAGCATTAAGGATCTTTTTATGTTAAAATAATATTCATTGTTCTCTAGAAAGATGAATGAAGTGCTTGTCTTCTATACCAGCTTTAAATGCAATCATTGAGGATAAATTATAAATAGATTATATGTAATGTAATTATGGAGCTAAGATACATACACAGAGATGTTCATTTCCATAGAAACCTTGTTAAATGGTATAAAGAAAAAATTAAATAAACATATCTTATAAAAAGGGTAGCAGTAAAAAAAAAAGTGGTTTAAAAGCGGGCTATTTTAATGTTCAAGAAAATTAGTTTATATGGAGTGGTCTATACGTTTTATAGAATGACTTGTTCAAAATGAAAAAATATCCAAGTACAGGCAGTCCCCGGGTTACATGGATCCGACTTACATCGGATCCCTACTTACAAACGGGGTGAGGCAACCCCGCACTAGCTGCTTCCCCCAAGCAGACCAGGGAGACGCGAAGCTAGCGCCCTCCCCACCCCAGCAGACCAGGGAGACGTGGAGCGGCTTTTCTCAGCAGACACCTCAGCTTGAGAATAAAGGTCTGAGGGAAGTGAGGTGTGGGAGAATAAAACTGAGCTCTGGAGAAATGTTTGGCTAGAGTTTCCCCTACAGTATGTACCAGCTCCGACTTACATACAGATTCAACTTAAGAACAAACCTACAGTCCCTATCTTGTACGTAACCCGGGGACTGCCTCTACACTGTTTTTATCACATAGAATCATTCTTTACCAAGCAAGCTCAGTATAATGGATTTTAGCTCACTCTGGCTATGACTACACTGCGGAGCTATTTCGGGTACCAGAAGTATTTCAAAATAGCTATTCCACATCTTTAAAGAAGACTGTTATTTCAAATTAGGCGGGTGTGTTATATACCTGTGTCCCTATAGCCCAGAAAGTGAAACAGAAATTTGGGTCTGTGACCGGACACTCCAAGGACCCACACTAGATTTTTTTTTTTGCTTTGTGACTACACAAAATTGGCTATTTCCTGCATAGGAGAGCCTCCCAGTTGGAGGCTGATTAACTGGATTGCTCACACTGACAATATGTGAGCATGAGACTCTCCCTGGAATCCACACAGGATGGTGTCCACCTCAAACACATTATACCTATAGATAAACTGAGGCCCTTTTCCTGAGCAACAGGTCATCCGAAGAACTTTCCATGTTTGGGTTGGCATATGATAGACCACCAAGGGAGGGATGTTTCAGACTAGCACTTTATTTTGAGCTAAGGGTACAGTGCAAACACACCTCTGTGGCTATCTGCCACTTTTACTGCTCACGTAAGGTTCCACCAAGCAAACCATGTATGAGAGCTAGGCTTTTTTGTATGGGAATAAGCTGTTATGCATTTAAACAATGCATTTTGGAAAGCAGAAGAGGACTGGGTAAGTCACAAGCCGGGGTGCTCTGTTACAACTATAGCTACAGTAGCTATGTTTTTGTACAATATATAATACAATGAGGCCCTGATCTAGACTGGGGCCTCTGGGTGCTATTATAATAGAAATAATGAACAATATTTTGGCAGCTATCTACCTGCCTCATCTCTTCTCAACGGTAGCCCGCAGAGCTGACTTTAGCATTTTATTTTGTTTTATTTAGCAATAACAAGGAACCTACAGTGGAATAAGACACAGCTTCAGCAGTTAGCATAAGTCTTGAGGCCTATGAACTCTGGCACAGATGAAGAGTGCAATGATCACCCCCTAGGTTATGGTAGGGTTGCCAGGCGTTCAGTTTTCAACCAGAATGCCCGGTGAAAAAGGGACCCTGACAGCTCCGGTCGACACTGCCAAACAGGCAGTTAAAAGGTCAGGTGGGGGCACAGGGTTAAGGCAGATTTCCTAGCTACCTAAGCTCTGTGTGTCTCGCCCACAAGCACTGTCCCTGCAGTTCCCATTAGCTGTGGCTCCTAGCATGGGACATCACTCAGGCAAGGGGGGGGGCAGCACATAGAGTGCCAATTCCCATAGGCTGGGAACCATGACCAATGGAATTGCAGGGGCGATGCCTGCGGATGTCAGGGCAGCAGAGCATGTGGAGCGAGCCTCTGTGCATCTAGGGGTCTGGTGGTTGCAGCCTATGATAAGCACTGCTATGATTCTTCATCTCCAAACCCCCTCACACCGTAACCACCTGCACCAGTTCACAGTCCCTCCCACACCCTCACCCCACTCCCAATCCTCTGCCCCATCCCTGAACTAACTCCTGTACCCCAACCTCCTCAACCCCCAACCAATCCCAGAGCCCAAACCCCCAGCCAGAGCTCTTACCCCCCCCACACATCCCAACTTCTGGCCACAGTGCTGAGTCCCTCTCCTGCACCCCACACCTCTTAAACCCAGCGACGCTCCAGAGCCCATTCCCCCCAGCTGGAGCCCTTACCCCCCACATCTGAGTCTCTGGTCACTTCCCTAACCCCCCTCCTGTACCCTAAACCCCTTATTCTTGGCTCCAACCCAGAAGCATCACACCCAGCTGTAGCCCTCACCCCCTCTCATACCAAACCCCTGCCACAACCTAGTGGAAGTGAGTAAGCGTGGGGGATAGTGAGATATGGAGGGAAGGGATGCAGGGTCTCAGAGAAGGGCCAGGGCAAGGATAGGAAGAGGGGGCAAGGATGTTCAGTTTTAAGCAATTGCAAAGTTGGCAAGCCTGAGTTTTGGGAAACGTTTAAGGTGGGAGTCTGTACATAACAACACCAGGCAACAACCAGAATATGAAGTAACACCAACTTTTGGATCAGACCATCTGCTGATGTGTGACACAAGAGTGCAAGGGAAATGAATTGACGAATTGATAAGCTGAGATCATAATATACTAACCTATAGGAGAAGGGTGCTCTAACATTTGCACATTGAGGAAATACTAAGAAGGAAGAAATCCTTCCATTGTTTTGTTTTTTTAAACTGCCCTTTTTTCTAAAAAACTTCACCTGCATCTACATGGCAATCGCGTTCTTTTGAAATCAAATCGAAAGAACGCAGGATTTTGTTTTGTTTTTGACATTGGTAAACCTCAAATTACGAGGAAGAATGCCTTTTTTGAAAGAGATCTTTCAAAAAAAATCATGTGTGGATGCAGGACAGATATTTTTTGAAAGAAGAGGCAATCGAAAAAAAGCAGAGGTACCCTGGTAGCCATTCTGTGAATAGCAATCAGGGCTTTCTTTTGAGAGAGCGCCCATGCAGTCTGAATAGTGATAGAAATGTAGCCGTGTTAGTCTGGGGTAGCTGAAGCAAAATGCAGGACAATGTAGCACTTTAAAGACTAACAAGATGGTTTATTAGATGATGAGTTTTCGTGGGCCAGACCCACTTCCTCAGATCAAATAGTGGAAGAAAATAGTCACAGCCATATATACCAAAGGATACAATTAAAAAAAAATGAACACATATGAAAAGGACAAATCACATTTCAGAACAGGAGGGGGATGCGGGGGGAGGGAGGAGGAAGGAAGGTAAGTGTCTGTGAATTGATGATATTAGAGGTGGGGAGAGTGGGACATCCCACACACCCCAACTTCTGGCCACAGTGCTGAGCCCCTCTCCTGCACCCCACACCTCTTAAACCCAGCGACGCTCCAGAGCCCATTCCCCCCAGCTGGACATCCCACTCCTCTGCCTACCCTCCAGTACCCCTGTTGGTAGTGAGTCCTAATGGTCAGCTCCTTCCCTCTCTCCCACTGTGCCTCCCACCCCCAGGGATCAGCTGCTTAGTATCATGCAGGATATGCTATGGGAGAGGGGAGATGAGGGAAGGAAGAGAGGGAGTAAGGGCTGGGCTGGGTGACATGTCCAGGGACATCCCAGAGGCCGAGGAGTGAAAGGGACAGGACTAACTAATTCTGGCTGCAGCACAGTAGACAGGAAGCTGCCTGAGAGTGCTTGGCTGGGGAGGTGCCTTCCTCTCCCTGCCTGGGCTCAGGTGCTGGGGACCAGGGCCAAGTGAGATGGAAACCCTCCTCTCCCAGCATGTTTCTGGCTTGTTCAGCTGTGGTCTCAGGCATCCAAGCCTTGGGAGGGTGTAGAGGCTGCCTCCTCTCCAGCCAGGCACTCTCAGACAACTGTTGAGCTACAGAGCAATGACCAGGAGAGGCCAGCGTTAGAAGTGGCTTCCTCAGTCTCCCTTCCCAGGTTCTCTCCGGCCACAGAGAATGGTAGAATGTACAGAGGGGAGGAGAGATTGGAGGCACTGTGGGAGGATAGAGCACCCACTGCAGGAAACACGGGACAGGAAGAGCACAGTGGCCCTGAGTGGGGCATCAGGTGGCACACGTAACCTGTCATGTGACCTCCCCTTTAGCATGTGCCCCCCAAATATGGAGAGGCACCAGTCTCCTATGGTGGGGTGCACTTGAGAGAGGGAGTAGGAGTGAAGTGGGGGCAGGGCCTGGGATAGAGAGGGAGTGGAGCACTCCTGTGAAATCAGTTAGTGCTGCGGATAGTGATGGGGATAACAACTAACCTTTATACTGTTCCACGAAAGATTGTGAGAGTAGATAGCTGTTCAGATGTACATTCTGTACAATACCTACCCTGCAGGATTAGCATGTTTGTGAGTTTGATAAATGTATTAAAATATTACAAATACTGAGAGTTTCCAAGAGGGAGTGTGGAAGATATGTATATTGGGGTTCCCAACTGAACAGTAATTTTAATAATGCCGGGTCTGATCCTGCGACAAGCATCTGTTAAACCTCAGAGTAATAGCTGGGAACTCTTGAATAATCAATATAATTAATTAATACACAATCCATAGATCAG